>NC_135384.1:14358863-14661893 GCF_049243985.1 Paroedura picta | reverse complement strand
TGGATGATGACAATGGAAACCAGTTTTTGCAAAGGATGTTACCTATCCTTTCTGAGAATCATGTTTGTTTTGCATTCACACACAACGTCCCAAAGCTGACTTACCTACAAGAGATGGCGGAGCTGGTTGTAGAACAGGCAGAATGGTACACAGTCTTTATGGACAGAAAAACCAATGTATTTTTCGTGCATGGAGAACCTCCAACCATGATGGCTCTAAGGATCTCTTTTTATGTATCTTCTTTCGCTTTATTGCCTCCTCTGAGTAAAGTGTGGATAGTGACATCACACTGGGACTTTGAGTCATTCTCTTTCCAAAGGATTGCAGAAACAGACTCCCTCCATGGTGCCCTGTCCTTTACAGTGCATTCCAATCAGCCTCCAGGATTCCAGGAATTCCTTCAGACCATAAGACCTTCCTGGGCTGGAGGAGATGGTTTCATTCAGAACTTTTGGGAGCAAGCATTCAGCTGTTCATTGACACAAGAAGAAGACGATATCAAGAAAATCTGCAGTGGGGAAGAGAAACTGGAGAGCCTCCCTGGCCCTTTGTTTGAAATGCAGATGACTGGCCACAGCTATAATGTCTACAATGCAGTGTATGCTGTGGCCCATGCTTTGCAGTACATCTACAAATATGGATCCATACGCAGAATATTGGTAGAAGATGAGGGGCTGGATGTCCAGAATATACAGCCATGGCAGGTATAGCAATTATTCAAACTGGTCATCACAAGTAACCATAATACTTCTCGTTCCTTTCCACTTCACACATTCAGTTTTGCTCCCAACACACCAAATGTTTACACCATTCTTTCTCTTTTATTATGTGTGTTGTTTAAATCATTTTTTATCTCATGGCATATCTTCCAGAATTAGAACTGTTCCTTGTGTTCTCTTTTCTTTTTTAATATAGTTACACAAGTTTTTACAGAGAATCTTGTTCAACAATACTGTTGGAGAAACCATACGGTTTAATCAAGATAAAGCATTAGTTTCTGTTTTTGATATTACCAATTGGGTGACCTCGTCAAATGGGTCCTTTGCTAGAGTAAAAGTGGGACAACTGGATCCTCAGGCCCCTTCAGGCAAAGAGCTGACTCTAGTAGATGATGAAATTGTGTGGCACAGAAGCTTTAACCAGGTGAGAAAAAGAGACCGGTGTTTGATCTTCTCAACTCAATACCTTCCTTTGTGAACAAGCCAACCCGTTCTTTGGGGAAATAAGTTAAAATCAACCTTGTTCTTAGTTTTGAATAGGGATGAGTATGAAGCAGAAAATTCTTGTTTGGATCACAGTTTGGATATTCCTAAACCAAATACCTAAACCCACACGACTCGGCCCCCTTTCCAGATCAAACTGATCTGTTTCAGGATGTTCAGCTTAGGAGGAGGGGGAAGAGAAAGGGGAGGCTGAAATAGCTTGCAGCCATTTTGAACTGACTGTGGTTTGCTGTACACTCCTCGTTATCAGCCCAAAATGCCTATGGCTTGGCCCCAAGCCATTTCAGCACTCTCGTTTTGCACACACAGTTTACAGCTGTCACCCAGAAATGACTGCAAGTCATTTAAGTGTGTGAGTTTACTGGATGAGCCAGGAGGTCCCTTCCAGCTCTATGATTCTATGATTCTAGGTTCTAGTCCAAGACATTAATCTCTATACCATGGCTTGCTGAATACTGGGGATGACAGCTGTGAGGTGCATAAGTGTTATTGGCATTCTTCAGCTCTTTTAGCCTGATAGCAGGACATGCTGATCCATGTGCTGTCAGCCCAAAATGGGAGAGGCTCAAAACGGGTGGTTTCTAATAGCTCAGAGCCATTCAAAACTAGCAAATGCGAGGCAGACTGCCCTGGTTATCATCTAGGATTAAAAGATCCAGACCCCATGCCCAACCGCACAAAAAGTCCATGAAATGTTCAGGGGGAAGCTGCTCTGATTGAAGAGGATGAACCAGCCAAAATTATGATGAATTTCAGGTCATGAACTAGTTTGTTCACTTATCTGGTTATGAGTTAAATGCCATGAGAAAATATCCTGCACTAGCAAATTCTCAGGTGCAGAACGCCATATCGGTTGGTGCATCCTGCAGATACTTCTATGAAATCCAAGAAATTTTTATTGAAATCCACAGGGCTTCCTAAACTGAGGTATTATGATGACCAATTTTAATAAACCACCAGTTTAAAAGCCACATTTAAATGACCAATATGAAGGGGAGGATTACGTAATCTAGAACTTGTTTTCATTTATATATCTACTTTCTATGTCATGATGGGAGTAGACAATTTTGATCATTACTACCCCTGTGTTGTGTATCTTAATTCTCCACATTTCTGCCCCGTCATGGTTGAAAAATCAAGGATCAGGGGCTTTCCGCACTCCTTCAAAATCACACAATGGTTGCCAATTGAAATCACTACAGTTTTGCCATTATGCACAACGTCGTTGACAATCTGCCACACACCTGAAACCGATCCGCAAAAAGCGCTTCCTTGTAGCGCTTTCAGGGAAATCCCCAAAAGTGGATTCACCCTCTGGAAAGCGCTACACTCCTGCAACCAATCAGCAATACTAGCGGGAAAGTTCTGTGCGTTACCATTGTTGTGGTTTCTACAAAGTCTCTCCCCCTGGCTCTCTCCTCTGATCTTCCGGCGAAGCGATCGCCATTTTTTTTTCTCCGAGCAAGCGGAGATCAACGCACCGGCAAGCCTCGTTTACCCAGTGAGGCTTCCCCGGCTGCAGTCCCTCCCCAGAGCTCTTTACAGTCACTAAGCACAAACAACAGAGAAGCCCGTTTGCTGATGTATTTTCCCTTTATTTTTTACACTGTTTTCGGCCGAAAATTGGGCCCATGAGGGTGGGTTTTTTTTTTTTCACTCGGGGGGAGCGTGGCAACGATGAAACGACAGCTTAAACACACCTGCCAGCTGGATGGGTCTCTCCGTTGCAACGAATCAACGCATATTCGTTGCAACGGGTGTGTTTAAAAAAAAAAAACCTTTCTTAAAGGGAAAGGGGCTGTTTGGGAGCATGCTAACGGCTGCCCATTGGCTGCTTGATGGCCAGGGGCGGGACGAGCTCGGCAATAGCGCTTCCTTTCTAGAGATTTTTGCTGAGACCGGAAGCTTGTGGGAAATGATGGAAACGCAACTGGATTCCACTACAAAGTCAGGTATGCATAACGACAAATTCCACTATTTTAAATGGCGATTTTTTGTTCAGCAAACAATTTGCTACAAGGATCCCGGTGCGGAAAGCCCCTGAGTGTTGACAGCACAGAAAACCTCCCGCTTAATACAAAATGCTAATTTGATTTCTCAGATGTAATTTCTTCCACCTATTATCAATGGAAAATAACTTGGTGCTATGCTCCCATTCTGTTTATGGACAGGTGCTTCCCATTTCTGTCTGCAATGACCCATGCCAGCCTGGCTCCAGCAAGACACAGAAGGAGGGAGAGAAATTTTGCTGCTATGATTGTACGCCTTGTCCAGAAGGGATGATTTCTGAGCAAATAGGTATGTTGTGAAACATTCTGGTAGAACAGGAGAAATAATTGGAGTCAAGAAAACGGAGCTTTCCATGAAGTAGAATGAAGCACGGTCACTTTCCGGATTCTGGGAACTTGGACCAGGTTAAAATCATAGCAAAAATCGCTTATCGGATTCTGGCAAATTGGCTATACTTGGTTATGCAGTAAATCATAGCCCTAAAGTCCCCATCACCCTGAACAAATAATGTTGAATATTTAGATTCAGGTGTGTTGGTCTGAAGCAGTAGGATAAAGTTTCAGTCAACTGGCATATGCCGGACAGGTGAAGCTTGATTCCAGGAACAAAGTTTGGAGTGCATGCACACTTCTCCAGATTAATTGAAAAAGACTTCCTCAAGCCTTTCATATCGCTCAGCCTGATAGAGATAGTGAGAAGATGGGGGGAGGGTGTATTTACCAGGATTACCTAGTTAATGTCTCGGGGGGTGTGTTTGTGTGTTCTAGCTTGTGTGTTCTATAGTTCTAGCTAAGGTTGAATTAAAGCAGTTGGTAAGATTTGTGAATAGGAGTGAATTAGCATACCCAGAATTAAACTTTGTTGCTCTTAAAGGTGGTGCTGGACTCAACATTTGATTTTTAAATTTAAACAATCTGATTAGAGGCATATCCATGGGACATCCAACTTATTTGCAGGGTTAGTTGGCATATAGTTCAGGTTCTTAAGAGACAACCTACTAGATGCATCAATCTGAAAGATCATTCTTTTCCTTCCTTCCTTCCTTCCTTCCTTCCTTCCTTCCTTCCTTCCTTCCTTCCTTCCTTCCTTCCTTCCTTCCTTCCTTCCTTCCTTCATGACTTTTAATTTTCTTTGTACTGTAGTTCTTACAAAGACTCGGATGTGTTAATGTGATTCAAATGAGTAGCTGTGTTGGTCTGAATTAGCCCAATCAAATCAGAATCCAGTAGAACCTTTAAGACCAACAAAGGTTTATTCAAGGTGTGAGCTTTCTGAGGAAGAGTGCTGGGCAAGGGGCAAAGAAGAAAGATAGACTCTTCCAGCCTATATTTTGGCTTTTTGATCAACTATCTGTCTGATCCACCACCAGTTTGGTCCGCCAGTGCGGACTTCTAATCTGGCAAGCTGGGTTCGATTCTGCGCTCCCCCACATGCAGCCAGCTGGGTGACCTTGGGCTCACCACGGCACTGATAAAACTGTTCTGACCGAGCAGTGATATCAGGGCTCTCTCAGTCTCACCCACCCCACAGGGTGTCTGTTGTGGGGAGAGGAAAGGGAAGTTGAATGTAAGCCGCTTTGAGCCTCCTTCGGGTAGGGAAAAGTGGCATATAAGAACCAACTCTTCTTCTTCTTCTTCTTCTTCTTCTTCTTCTTCTTCTTCTTCTTCTTCTTCTTCTTCTTCTTCTTCAAGGGCATCACATAAAACACAGCTGTATGAGGAAGAAACAGAAGGGAGCTGAATCCTTCTCTTTCTTACATGAAAGAATTCTAGACAGCGAAATAAAGACACTGATGACTGGGAGGTGATTAATATTCTAAATCAATGCATTCACAATGGTATAAATTTCTCATACAAACCAAAACTTGTGATTGTTTTTCTATGTTTTAATATGGCAGAACTAAGATCTTTTTTTAAAATGTATCCCTCAGGACAAGAGGAAAGATGGAACGAAAGAGATCTTTCTTGTGCATAGAATGTCTGACAGGCCCAATACTTAGTCAGCCAACAAACCCATTAGCAATACCATTATTTCAAACCATTGACATATATGTATTGAGGGGATGCAGAAGGAAGAAAAGGAAGGCAGTCACATAAATTTCTACCTCATGTATATGATTACCACTTAGATAGTGTTCACAGCCTTGACATACTGAAACAGCTCTTTTGATTCCTTCAGATATGGATGCCTGTGTCAGATGTCTAGATGACCACTATCCAAGCGAAGACCATCATGAATGCCTTCCCAAGATCCCAACCTACCTTTCCTATGAAGATACCTTAGGGATCAACTTTGTCATCTTGTCTGTATCTTTTTCTCTGGTCACAGCTTTTGTGCTAGGAACCTTCATGAAATACAAAAACACTCCCATTGTTAAAGCCAACAACCGGAGCCTCACCTACATTCTCCTACTCTCCCTTCTCCTTTGCTTCCTCAGCTCCTTGCTGTTCATTGGAGAGCCAGGAAAGGTGACTTGCCTCCTGCGTCAAACGAGTTTTGTCCTCATCTTCTGTGTGGCTCTTTGTACCATCTTAGCCAAAACCATTACTGTGATCCTGGCATTCATTGCCACCAAACCAGGGTCCCACATGAGGAGATGGGTGGGTAAAAAACTGGCCCATTCCATTGTCCTCTCTGGCTCCTTATTTCAAGCAGTGATTTGTATCATTTGGGTATGTATTTCCCCTCCCTTCCCCCAAATGAATATGCATTCCCAACCCAAGACAATCATCCTGGAATGTAATGAGGGTTCTGCTACTATGTTTTATTTGGTCCTTGGCTATTTGGGCTTTCTGGCTAGTGTCAGCTTCACAGTGGCTTTTCTTGCTAGGAAGTTACCTGGCAGTTTCAATGAAGCCAAGTTCATCACTTTCAGTATGTTGGTGTTTTGCAGTGTTTGGTTTTCCTTTATTCCAAGTTATATGAGCTCTAAAGGAAAATTCATGGTGGCTGTGGAGATCTTCTCCATCTTGTCTTCTGGTGCTGGCTTACTGGTTTGCATCTTTTTCCCAAAATGCTACATAATATTCCTTAGGCCAGAGATGAATATTCAGGATAAAATTATTAGGAAAGTATGAAATATTCTGCCATTTTTATCTTGAAACACAAATTTGGGCTGTATGGGCTGTATGTTGATGATGATTGTTGTTGTTGTTATTCCATTTATTGTTGTTCTTTCATTTATTTTCAGCCATCTTGCATCAAGTCACAAAATAAAAACACTACATAAAAACATTCAAAATATAATAACCCCCACACTGACTCTCAGTGCACTGTAGGGAACTCCAAACTCTGGCAATCCACCAGCTGTCAGGATCAGTCCCCTGCTCTCTGCCATGTTTGATTCCACCGGACCTGAGAGACTCCATCTTTGTGTGCTGTGCTCTTGCTGTCTTTCCCATGTAACCAAAATGCTTATGGCTCTGTAGTATATCTTTGATCCCCTCCCCTTCCTTTGATCCCTCCACTTTCACACTGCATGTTCTCCCTGCTGTGGTACATTGTTACCAGTGTCCCTGTAAACATCTTATCTGCAGTCTGGGGCGCCGGGCTGACCAAGGCCTTGCTAACAGACACTTTGGCAGGAAGCCTGGGATGGCACCTGGGTGGGGGATGACACCCTCCCCTTGGGAACGGGTCTGGTTTCGGCAGGAGAATTGTATTGATAACTGCTTGCCTCCCCGATATTGAACAGTCTTGACTTCAGATGTTTAAGTGTTCAGATCTACTTCCAATTAAAGCTTTCGTTCTATAGAAGCCTGGTTGTGAGTTTTGTCTGCCCTTGACACCAGTGGTGATGGTCGGGCTTGTGGCATTTTCTCCTGGGGGGCCCACCTGATCTTCCATGCCATGGCCTCAACTATAGAACTTGTGGAAGAGCTCCATCTTGCAGACCCTGCAAAATGCCATAAGCTACAGGAGAGCACTCAGCTTTTCAGGGATCTCATTCTACCAGGTTGAGGCCAGGATCGAAAAATCCTTGGCCCTGGTCTAGGTCTCCTGAACTTCTTGGGGCCAGGAATCACCAACAAATTACTACCCTGTGGGAGTCTTAGGGCAATAGGTGGTCCTTCATATATATTCAATAGGTGGTCCTTCATATATATTGATGCCAGACTGTGAAGGCCCTTAAACATCAAACCAATACCTTGAACCTGGTCAAGACTACAGCTGGTAGCCAATGCAGCTGCCTCAACACTGGTTCTAAGGAGTTCCTATGAGGACCCTAGCGGTCACATTTTTCACCAGATTCAATTCCTGAGTCAGGGATATGGGCAGGCCTGCATAGAGTGAGTAACAGAATATAATTCTGGAGGTGACCATTGCATGGAGCATCATGAATATGTGCTTTGAAGAAAGGTAGGGTGCTAGTAGCCTCAACCTGATGCAAATGACAAAATGCCTGGCAGGCTACCTTTATGACTAGCACCTCCATAGACAACAAGACAAAAGAGCTGTTTCCAGTTCACCCTCAAATTTCTGCCTAGAGGCATGGAATTCAGTTGTGTTCTGGCACGAGTGATTAATCATGCTTCCTGTCCTGCCTACTTCCTTCCCAGCCATAGGATCTCTGTTTTGGAGGGTTTGAGTTATATAGGCACCCAGGAGCCTGCCCTGGGTGCCTGCTTGTGCCATCCAGCTAGAGTCAACAAACTTGCCGGGGAAATCACTAAAGGCTACATGCCCTCCAAGGTGTCTGCAGATTGGACTTAGTTGGCCAAGTTATCTTGACTCCCTCCCCAAGCAGATGCTCCCGGGAAGTGTTCTTTGGGTACATCAGTCTCAAGTTCAAAGGTTTAAGCTATAGATATAAAACTCACAGAACCTCATGGTATTTCCGTGGCTGCAGAATTCTGCCTTCCTCGGTTGCTTACAAGTTGCTTTCTTTCTTTGAAGTTTTGTAAAGATTTTTCCTGAGAGGAGGCAGTCTGTCTGGAGCTATATCCATGCATGAAACTAACAAATAAGAAAACAGCGCTGTTTGTCACAAACAATTTTATAAGCACTAAGTGTTGGGGTTTGATGGTAAAAATATCGAGGGTAATACTGGGATTTTGATTTCTATCAATATCGTATTTTCCATGTTCCTTTAGCCACCCTGGGGCCCAATGGGGCCTCTCCTCTTGCAGGATCATGTGGATGTTGGTAAAGCCAGGCCTTCCAAGCCCAGCTCCTCCCCCTTCTGTGGTGACCTGAAGGGATCCGGAAATACCCATTCAAATACACCGCATTTCAGATTGCCGTGGGAGCCAATTGGGACTTTTTTTGATTTTTGCAGGAATGTGGGATTGTGTCATATATTAAAACTGTTAGTTAAAAATAATATCAACATATTTACTTCTGTTCCTTCCTCAAAATCAATTAATTCTCCTAACACAATCTGGCCAGAATCACTTCCTTACTGTTCACCACTGTAAGGAGAATATGTAAAAAGATTGCCAAAAGAAGAAATATTATTCCCCCCTCCCTGCCTTTTCCTTGGCATAAGTTTATATTACATGTCTATAGAATTAGGGTAGATACTGAAAGATGAGGATCCAGTTATACAGAGGTTCTGCCCAAAATGATTGACCTACTTTCAAAGTTACTATATCCGCACTCCCTGATATAATGAGATTTGCTTCGTCACCCATGGCAGCCTATTTGTAGCTTAGCTCACCATCCTGAGCCAATATGCCAAAGGAACCTGCAGGCTGACAAAGCTTAGGGAACTGAAATGCATATCATACATGCTCTGATGTGAAATGATTGATACACGGACTGATTTGTGGTGGCATTAGAGTCATTGGTTTCTGCTAATACAAGTTGGGTCTAGTACTTTAAGAGAAGGCAACTGGCTCTGGATACTACCCATTGAAAAGGATGTGGTTTATCACATCAATTAAATTTGTTCAACACATACACGCACACACAATCAGAAAGAAAAGCAGAAGACAAAGTTATGTTGGCCCCAGTTTTGTCAGAAGCTTCATGACCCAGAGAGTTCTTTACCACTTTAGCAAAACAAAGGAATCAGGTGGCCTGCTAGAACTTTGGAGACAACAAAGTCTTCTCTCCACACTCCTAGTTTACTGGGTAGCAGGTGTGAGGATGTGAAGCAGTCCTCAGTGGGGTGCAATAATCTCTAGCCAAATTGTCAAAATGACTGGCTTCTTCATCATGTGTGATGGACTTCCTGAGGGCATTTAAGATGTACAGATGATGACATTAATCAAAACTGCATCTTGAATTAAAGAGGATCTGGATGATTGCCTATATCCCCCTTTCCCAGTCCATTTTATGGTAGGTTTCCTTCAGTTGTTTCCCTCATAGAGTGTGGTTTTTAAAATCATTTTTACGTGTAATATTGTAACATATTCCTACTCTTGTTGGAAAGCCAACAATCTTTAGACAATTGTTTTGAAGCCTTTTGAATGTACGAAGCTGCAGCAGGGCTTGGCCAGCATACTCTTGAAACTAGAGCCTGCCTAAACAAGTTTAAATGCTGGGTTTTATGCAGCAACAAGCTCTCTACACTATAAACTGTTAGGTGACCCTTATTAGGGAAAATGCAGCACATTGGGCTGGATATCCATCTCCTAGTTGCCTAAGAAGAGATAACAATCAAGAGTCAAATAATGCAGAGAATGGAGGACATAGATATCCAGGTATTGAGGTCAATGTCCAATAGCATTGGCTCCCCTCAGTATTGAGGAATCCTCCATGTGTATAGATCTTTTCTTATATATACTTGGAAATATTAGTTCTCTAAGAAGAGCTTTTTTTTTTTTTAGTGCAGCTAAATATCCTCTCATCCAATATATCCAGAAAGGATCTTTTAGATGATTATCTTCATGGATAAGGTATTGCTGACATCTTATGTCACCTATTGGTCGAGTGCCCCAATTTCTCCACTTGCAAAAACCACTAGTCAAATATTGGAAATAAGTGACATAAACTAGTGTAGATGAGAATCAAATAATACATAGAATTTTTGATGAAAGGGATCAGGATGTCATCCAAGAAGTGAAAAAGGAATTATCCACAATATTAAGGATAAAAATTCCCCTTGAGTCATAAAATGAGCAGAAATGTTTCAATCTCTTTATATTCTTTTCCCATATATTGATTTCTTTGGAACCTCAATAGAGTACTATGATATGAATACTAATTATGCCTTCTAATTCAGGAGCAGCAAGAAGCCATTTTCTTCTATGAACGTTTTTAAAACAAGCAACCAAAAGAGTCATCAGTCACATGAGGAATGAAGTGGCAAAACTAATGTGGTATAATATGGCGGATGGGAAAGCCGTTTTCTGCCACTGGAAGGGAAGTCTTGTCATGGAGATTCTGCTGGTACTGATGCTGCTTCTGATGGTGCCGCCCTGTCATGTAATGTGTTGGAGGTCTTCCATTAATTGCTCCATATCTGATGACCCCTTTCCTATTCCTCACAACTTTTATCAGCCAGGGAACCTTCTTATTGGTGGGATTGCCAGTCAAGTTGCTTTCTTCCATAATCCTCCATCATTCCTAGAACACCCGGCCCGAATGGTGGTTGATGATCCTATGTAAGGATTAAGGTTTTCTTCTTCTTTTTCTATCTGAATCTGAACATTGTAGTCAAGCAGTTAGCACGTAAGCAGAGAATGACTGATCAGTCCATTCTATTTGCATCAGGGCTATCCACCTTGCCCCTCAATGCATTGCTCTTCTTTCTTCCCTTTTAATCTTACCAAAGCACTGAAAGGTAGATTAGGCTGAGAATATAAGAGGGTCCCAAAGGAACATACAGAAGTTCCATGGTATTGTGAGAATTCATACTGGAGTCTCCCAGATTTAGTTTGCCTTTTTGTAATTCGGAGTTAAGGATGTGCTGCAGCCTACAAAAGAACCTCCCTTCTGTGTTTCTCTGCTCTTATAAGTAATTATCAGAATATACAGAATGGTGATGTCAGATTTCAAGAAGGGGACCCAATCTTCAAAGTCTCCAAGATCCAGCAGCACATTCAGATTTTGATTTCTGGTTACATTTATTTAAAAGTTTTATTGCCTTTGGCAACACATCTTCTTCCAGTATTCTTAATTATTCCACTCAAATGTTATGCATTTTGCATTAATATTTGTGAATCACATCCCATGTGCCTGACTGCTGTGGAATTCCATCCCCCGTGTGTAAAGGGAAGCGGTAGGACATGCTGCCCTACCATGCAAAACCTCCAGCAGCTCAGCACGGCTGCTGCCGTGCATAATAGGTCTAAATGTGCCCAGTATGGAATGCAGTATAAAGACAGCATTTAGAAAAGCCAAGCAGTTGCTACAGCCATAAAAAAAAAAAAGAAGGATTAATAAACTGGGAGTTGAGCTGGGAGGATGAACACTGTAAATGCAGTTTGATTACTTTCCTAAGTATACTGTTTGCGGGTCAGTAAAATCAGAGTCCAAGAGCACCTTTAAGGCCAACAAAGACTTATTCAAGGCGTGAACTTTCGAGTGCAAGCACTCTTCGTCAGACTAAGAACTGACCATCATATCAGTAGGAATATATAAGCAAAAGTTAATCTTGTTACATTAGTAAACTGTGTACAAAGCTCACGCCTTGAATAAGTCTTTGTTGGTCTTAAAGGTGCTCCTGGACTCTGATTTTATTGTGCTACTTCAGACCAACATGGCTACCCATCTTAATCTATGTTTGCAGGTCAGTAACAAAACATTACCAGCACATTTTGGCCATGGCTTTTGCCGTGAAAGAGGTGAATGAGAAAACAAACTTGTTGCCGAATGCCAGCCTGGGGCTCTACATCTTCAACAGCTACAACCTTGGAAGAATGACTTTTAAGGCCACCCTAAATGTGCTTTCTGCACAGCAGAAACTGGTCCCTAACTTCAGCTGTGATAACCGGCAGAAAGTCATAGCTGTCATAGGAGGGCGTTTGTCTGAAACCTCTGCTCAGATGTCCTCTATCCTGAATGTCTACAAGACCCCTCAGGTAAGCTACAAGCATGGGGTTACATAGACTTTACAATTCCAGCATATCATTATCAATTCTGAATTCATTAATATTTTTTAGAATTGCAATGTGTTTTCTTTCAGCTCCCTCACGGGTCCTTTTCCCTTGCAAAGGAGGACAAACAACAATTTTCTTCCCTTTATCAGATGGTACCTGGTGACATCCATCAGTATAGGGGAGTTGGACAGTTACTTAATCATTTTGGGTGGACATGGATTGGGCTCATGGCTATGGAAGATGACAATGGAAACCAGTTTGTGCAGAGAATACTACCTATTCTCTCTAGGAACAGCATTTGTATTGCATTCACACATAAATTTCCACAGACAACTTATTTATTAGAGTTTGCAGAGTTGCTTGCAGGACAGTTTGATCAGTACCCAATCCTTATGGACAGAAGAACCAATGTAATTTTTGTGCACGGAGAACCTCCAACCATGATGGCTGTAAGGATATTTCTTTCCCTAGCTGCTTTGGCTTTATTGCCTCCTCTGCATAAAGTGTGGATAGTTACATCACACTTTGACTTTGAGTCATTCTCTTTCCAAAGTATTACAGATACGGACTCCCTCCATGGTGCCCTGTCCTTTACAGTCCATTCCAATCAGCCCCTTGGATTCCAGGAATTCCTTCAGACCATAAGACCATCCTGGGCTGTAGGAGATGGTTTCATTCAGAACTTTTGGGAGCAAGCATTCAACTGTTCATTGAAAAATGTTCAAGAAGATGTTAAGACAGACTGCAGTGGTGAGGAGAAACTGGAGAGCCTCCCTGGCCCTTTGTTTGAAATGCAGATGACTGGCCACAGCTATAATGTCTACAATGCTGTCTATGCTGTGGCCCATGCTTTGCACTACATCCACACTCAGGGATCAATACACAGAATACTGGTAGAAGATGGGAGGCTGAATGTTCAGAAGATACAGCCATGGCAGGTATAGCAATTATTAAACTGGCCATCACAGATGGCTGGAATTCTCCTTCTCCTTCCGCTTTGCACATTCAGTTCTACCACCAACATAATAAATGCCTACATGGTTTGAAATTTTTTCCACTTTGTTTATGTGTGTATATGTGGTCCCATTCTTTTTAGCACAGCTGCCAATATTTCATAAATAGGACTGCTTACTGTTTTTCTATTCTTTTTCAATCTAGTTACACAACGTTTTAAGGAGAATCGTTTTCAACAATAGTCTTGGAGAAACCCTACAGTTTGACCAAGATGGAGAATTAGTTACGGTTTTTGATGTCACCAATTGGATTACCTTTTCAAATAGGTCGTTTACTAGAATAAAAGTGGGACAACTGGATCCTCATGCCCCTTCAGGCAAAGAGCTCACTCTGAAAGAAGATCAGATTGTGTGGCATAGAAGCTTTAACCAGGTGAGAAAAAGAGTTTGATTTTCTCAACTCAATTCCTTCTTTTGTGAACAAGCCAACCCGTTTTGGGGGGGAGATACGTTTAAATCAACCTTGTTTTCTCCATGTGCCTCTTCCTACTATTTTCTTCAATATTACAATATTTATTCACCTTAGAATTCATCTTGAAATATTTTCCAATATATTCCAGGTGAGAGGACAAATGGTTTTTCTCCCCCTCCCGCTTTGATAAAGGAGGGAAGCTCAGGGACTTTTAAAAATAAAATCTTAACTAAACAATAGGTCTGGGAGATGTTTGGGGCACCTCCTGTGAACCTGGATTGGGGGGTATGAACCACACAAATTATTGATGTATGTAGGGTTGTAAATCAGTTTGTTCCCATCCCCAGTTAGGTGTTAAAAGGCACAAAATACAAAACCTTCTGAGAAACTATTCTGATCTAGTTCCTCATCACCCTATCTCTGCACTTGTTTGAGCAACTTTATTTATTTTTCTGGTCACCACTGGGCATCTTTTTCTATATTTGATTCAATAAAATCAGAGTCCAGTCTCACCTTTAAGACCAACAAATATTTCTTGGCCTTAAAGGTGCTACTGGATTCTGATTTTATTGTGCTACTTCAGACCAACATGGCGACTCATTTGAATCTATGTATATGTGATTATAATTGCAATCCCAATATCCAAGCCATAAATTACAAGAAGAAAATACACAATCTGGTATGATCCAGAGCATGAAGAGCAGCCATCTCCTGCCTCTGGCCTCCAATAAAAACAGTGAAAAATGTCAGCTTTCCACCATTTATGAAGAAAAAGCAGCCATTAGAAGAATATGTGGAGAATCTCCACACTCTCCCTTTCCTTTGTTGGGAAAGCCCTTCTGGCCATTAACCTAGACCAGGGATTCCCCTTTCCTCTTTTGCCCTACCGGAGCTCTTTTGCCATTTTGAAAAAGGCTGGTCTAGACCATGTTGGTATTTCATCAAAATGGAAGCGTCAGCCTTCCATGGAGTCTTCATCAGAAAAGCATCTGTCACCCCATCATTGTAGCCATCATTAAAAAAAAAAAAAACCCTGATCATTACAATGTGCAAATTTGTTTTTGCTGGTGGAATAATGTTTCCCCTCCCTGCAGAAAACTTTGGTAGAATACCCATTGTCTAAAGACATTGATTGGATGCTAAGCTAATTTTGTATTTATGGACAGGGGCTTCCCATTTCTGTCTGCAATGACCAATGCCGGCCTGGCTATAGCAAGACAGTGAAGGAGGGAAAATCTTTTTGCTGTTATGATTGTACTACATGTCCAGAAGGGATGGTCTCTGAGCAGAAGGGTAAGAGGCACGTTGGGAAACATTCTTGTAAAGCTGGAAGAAAACATGGGTGACCAACATATTTATGATCAGTGTATAAGCTTTCATGTGCATGCACACTTATGCAGGCATATTTAAATAAATACCCTGTAGCCTTACATATAAGAGCCTCTTGTGGCGCAGAGTGGTAAGGCAGCAGACATGTAGTCTGAAAGCTCTGCCCATGAGGCTGGGAGTTCAATCCCAGCAGCCGGCTCAAGGTTGACTCAGCCTTCCATCCTTCCGAGATAGGTAAAATGAGTACCCAGCTTGCTGGGGGTAAACGGTAATGACTGGGGAAGGCACTGGCAAACCACCTCATATTGAGTCTGCCATGAAAACACTAGAGGGCGTCACCCCAAGGGTCAGACATGATCCGGTGCTTGCACAGGGGATACCTTTACCTTTAGCCTTACATATAGATAGGAATTGGGGGAGGGGTTTATTTTCTATGAAAGTCTAGTTAGTGTTAACATCTGTAATTATTGGAGCAGTCATATTTTATTACACAAGTTGGTAAGAACTGTGAATAGAAGGCATCTATCATATCAAGAATCCAGCTGTCTTAAAAGTGCCACTGGATTCAAACCATCAAGTTGAATGATCATTGTTTTTGTCCCTCACATTTTTTGCCTTCCTGATGTCTGCCTCCCTATGTTGCTTTAATTGTACTAGTACTATCATTGTAGTGTCTTAGATGTGTCTTAAAGATATATACAGCCAGTCAACTTTTGAGTAGAATGAGAAACTGCCTCTCTCCCTCTATCCCACTGTCCCACTTCCATCTGACTTTACCTGTGAATGTTAAAGAAGAATCAGATATTCAAAAAGAACCTTCAATGAAGTGTTCTTTTTGTAAGGTATCTGGTTGGTTAACCCTCCTGGATGGAGACTGTTCGGTCCTGTGTGTGTTCGGATTGGCCCGGCCCTACTAGCACCTGCCCGCAACAGATCTCCTGGTCAGTTAAATTATAGTCAATTTCCACTGACTTTTCATGGCTGCAGCACAAAACCTGGCAGCAGAATTGGTGATAGAACAGTTTGTGTCTGTGAGGAGCAGGGAGGTATAAAATTGTACGGAATGCCCTGGGACTCTATATGGCAGCAACATCGTGCCCAATTGGGGCTGCCCTCCTACCAGTATGACAGATTTCTTTCCCCGTGCATAATCAGTCAAAGAGATCTTAAATGTATGAGTGCCTGAGGGACCCCTCTGGCCAGTCACCAAAACATATACCATTATCCCTAACCATTGAACTATGTGTTGTGAAGTGGAGCTAAAGGAGGAGAATGGGGGGCATTCATATTTATATCATTTATATGAATGTCTCTTGTATACTAGTCACTGCCTTGACATTCTAAAACAGCTCTTTTTTCCCCTGCAGATGTGGATGCCTGTGTTAAATGTCCAGATGATCAGTACTCAAGCGAAGGCCATCATAAATGCATTCCCAAGGTCCCAACCTACCTTTCATACAAAGAGACCTTAGGGATCATTTTTGTTATATGCGCTGTATGTTTTTCTCTGCTCACAGCTTTGGTGCTGCAGACGTTCATGAAATACAAGAACACTCCCATTGTTAAAGCCAACAACCGAAGCCTCACCTATATTCTCCTCCTCTCCCTCCTGCTTTGCTTCCTCAGCTCCATGCTGTTCATTGGAGAGCCAGGGAAGGTGACCTGCCTTCTGCGTCAGACTACATTTGGACTCATCTTCTGTGTAGCTCTTTCCAGTGTGTTAGCTAAAACCATCACTGTGGTCCTGGCCTTCATGGCCACCAAACCAGGGTCTCACATGAGGAGATGGGTGGGTAAAAAACTAGCCCTTTCAATTGTTCTTTCTGGCTCCTTAATTCAAGCAGTGATTTCTATTATTTGGGTATGTATTTCTCCCCCATTCCCACAAATGAATATGCATTCACAAGCCAAGACAATCATCCTGGAATGTAATGAGGGTTCTGCCACCATGTTTTACTTTGTCCTTGGCTATCTCGGCTTTTTGGCCAGTGTCAGCTTCACAGTGGCTTTTCTTGCTAGGAAGTTACCGGACAGTTTTAATGAAGCCAAGTTCATCACTTTCAGCATGTTGGTCTTTTGCAGTGTTTGGTTTTCCTTTATTCCAACTTACATGAGCTCTAAAGGAAAATTCATGGTGGCTGTGGAGATCTTCTCCATTTTATCCTCTGGCGCTGGCTTACTGATTTGCATCTTTTTCCCAAAATGCTACATCATTTTCCTGAAACCAGGGATGAACATTCGAGAGCAGATAATTAGGAAAGTTTGAAAATCTTAGCCATCTTTTTTCTTGAAAGTCATAGCGGGGTTCAATGTTGATGACTATAAATATGGATCTCTTTTTTTTTTCTTTCTGCCTGTCACCAGTTGGAATATTATTTCAGTCACTTGTTGGGATTTCAAATTAAACAAAGGAGAAGAATGGTGCTTTCTATCATTATACTCTTAATATAGGGAAAGTCTTTTTATACATGATGTATCTATGGGATTTACTAATCTGTATAAATAAAAGCACCCATCCATCCATATGGCTAGTTTTCAATGTGATCACCTCTGTTATGTATAAATCATCAGAACATTATTCTAATACAATTTGAATAATAGTTCTGTGACAGAAAAGGGAAAGTGTGCCTTCCTTTCCGCATCAAGTACCTTCACTGGGTTGGTAGCGTAATGCTGGGAGAGACAAAAAGTACAGTTGAATGGCTCCCCAAGTTGGGGGAGATATTTTTTAGACACAAACATAATGGTGGCCCATTTATTCCTACATGTGTTAAGTGTATCAGCTCTTTTTAGTGATGAAATTTCAATGCTCAGCTGTCTGTGGAGCTGAAGGCATAGTCCCCTTAACTGCTTCTTTACCCCATCTCTACAAATGTTGGACCCAAATTCAGCTTGATTAATAAAATCTTGTTTTATATCAACTGATATCTTGATGAGAGGCACAAATGGATTTCCCCTTGTGAAGGATGTTTCCATATCCTACAGGACTCTAATAAAAGAACACAATAAAACCATTAATTTAATTACCATATAAGTTAAAATTATAACATTAACAAACTGCAGTTGATCACTATTGTATGATCATATAGTGATGGATTATAGAAACACCATCCCTGAAACCTGCTTGTTCATTCCCTATAAATCTTTCTTTTCTAAAAAGGATAACTTGTCCAGCAGATGCCAGCATAAAGCTTAGAAG
This sequence comes from Paroedura picta, assembly GCF_049243985.1. Lineage (NCBI taxonomy): Eukaryota > Metazoa > Chordata > Lepidosauria > Squamata > Gekkonidae > Paroedura > Paroedura picta. Next base: position 14,643,720 of record NC_135384.1, on the reverse strand, counting down.
GGATGCCTAGAAGACTAATTGGATGGGTTCTTCTAATCTCCATTTTTGTATAGTAGCACAATTAATACTGTTTTCCACCTAATCTCATTTGGTGATACGGGAGGACATTTGGGTAATCCTTTTGTCTGGGCGAAGAGTGCTTGAACTCGAAGACTCGTGCTTGGAATAATTCTTTGTTGGTCTTAAAGGTACTAATGGACTCTGATTTTATTGTGCATCTTCAGACCAACATGGCCACTCATTTGAAGATACCTCTCTAGTGAAAGATAAAAACTGATTATGCAGTTGAAAGTTAAGTTCATCAACATAATCATTGTCATCATCATCATCATCATTATTTATTGGTTATAATAATCATGTTGCCTATTGACACCATGCTACAAGAAGACACATTTCCTGGTGCCTGCCATCTGTTTTTAGAATGTAGGTGGGTCCAGATGGAGCTTTTTGAGCCTTTAATGTTCATGAGAACAATAGCTTCTTGTAATATACTAGAATTAAAGCCCGTTGTAGCTGATACACCGGGTGCTAGTGGTTACCCAACAGTTACCTGAGGCAGGGCACCAGGTGGGGGGAGGCAGATCCAGGTGGCAGAAGCTTTGGGAATTTATGGCTTGGAGCCTGGGGAGGACAGGGAATTCAGTGTGTGTGTGGGGGGGTGATGCTATACAGTCCCTCTCCCCTTCGAAGCAGCTGCTTTCTACAGCGGAACTGCTCTCTGTGGCCTGCAGAGGAGCTGTGCTTCCATGGAATCTCCAGACCCCACTGGGAGGCTGGCATTCTGAGATAGCAGCCCTTTTCCCAAGGGAAACTGTTCTCTGTGCATTGCAGAAGAGCTGTGTTTCCAGAGGATCCCCAGGCTCCACTGGGAGGCTGGCATCCCAAAAAAGCAGTCATGTTCTCTAGGCAAAACCAGACAAAAGAATTATGACATTAAAATTAATGTTATGGTTGGGGGTCACCACAACATTAGGAACTGTATTAAAAGGTCAAGGCATTAGGAAGGTTGAGAATCACTCCTCTAAATTAAAATGATCAGCTTTGCAGGCAAAAATGGCTACTTTGAAGACTGGACTCTGAGGCATCGTACCATTTTGAAGTCCTGTCTCCAAACCTCCAGGAATATTTCCAACCTAGGGTTAGCCAACCTGCAGGTGGGGCCTGGAGAGCTCCTGGAATTACAGCTTATCTGCAGAGTATAAAGATTAGCTCCTCAGGCAGAAAGGGCTACACAGGCCTAACTGCCACGTTCAACAATCTCCCTCACTTTGCCTCAGACCGCTGATGAGTGTTCTCCCTCTATCCTCCCTTCAGACCTAATAGCCCCTGACTGAGGGGATGGAGGCATTTCTGAGAGCAACGCAGAGGGATCTGTGGGGGTACTTGTGCTTTCCTTTTGAGTGTGTGGGGTGGGGAATGACAGAAATGCCCCTTTTCACTAAAAATAGTGCTCTGGCCGGCCTCACTGCTGGAGGAAAGTTCCTTGGCTGCATATTCCTTCAAGCAGCGAGGCCAGCCAAAGCAGTATTTTAAGTTAGAAGGGGCTTTTCTCTGCCCACCCCTGTCAGCCAACTGTTTGGCAGAAGGGGAAAGCTACACCCCCTTCAAAAGGAATGCACACACCTATGCCCACAGACTCCTCTGAGTTGCTCTTGGAAATGCCTCTCTCCACTCAGTCAGGGGCTTTTGGAGGCTCCTTCACAACAGGACTGAAGGGAGGGGGGAGGGAGAACACTCACCAGATGTCTGCCAACTCCATCAGAGATCTGAGGCAAAGGAACAGTTAGGGGCAGGAGAGACAGCCTGATTGGGTTGGGGAAGCAGCCTTATTGGGCTGTTGGGGGCGGCTGCCAGTGGGGCCGGGCCCGGATTGGACATGTGCAGGAAAGGACAGGAACAGAGAGGGCCCAAACACTCTCCATCCAGGAGGGCTTTTCACAAATATATAATACAGCAAAGTGTTAAAGATATGTGCAATTGATATTCTGAAAAGACAGTGGGACTTGCTTCTGACTAAATACACTTGGGATGCACAGATTAATGCTCTTAACTGGAAATTGTATTCAAGTCTTCCTCTCTGTTTTAATGTATTTCCCCCCAGTTCATCTTGGAGTTTATAATATCACCACTAAATTAATTTTTGTTCATTTTTCAAACATAATTAATGCTCCTATCAAAATCAGGCCAGAGTCTCTTTTTTTGCCATACACCTTTGCAAGGAACTCATGTACAGAGATTGCCATAAGAAGAAGCTGTCTGTTTCTCCTTTTTCTTTGGCATAATGTAGAAGCCTAACAAATTGACAGATGAAAATCGAATTTCAGACTATGCCTGAAATGCTGAAAACTTTCTGGAGAATTTGCACAACCCTTGTCCATCATCTTAGGAAACTCTTTAAAGACTGGAGATGTCCCAGAGGACTGGAAGAGAGCAAACGTTATTCCTATCTTCCAAAAAGGGAGGAAGGATGACCCGGGAAACTACAGACCAGTGAGTCTGACCTCTGTTGTGGGGAAGATAATGGAGCAGATATTAAAAGGAGTGATCTGCAAACATCTGGAGGACAATTTGGTAATCCAAGGAAGTCAGCATGGGTTTCTCTCCAACAGGTCCTGTCAGACCAACCTGGTTTCCTTTTATGACCAAGTAACAGGTTTGCTGGATCGTGGAAATTCGGTTGGAATTTAGTAAAGCTTTTGATAAGGTTCCCCATGATGTTCTGATGAATAAATTGAAGGATTGCAATCTGGATTTATAGATAGTTAGGTGGATAGGGAATTGGTTAGAGAACCAAAGAAACAAAAAAATCCAAAATAAAGTAGAGGCCACAAGGAAAGTCAAACTACAGTTTTCTAGATTCAAATACAGTTCTCTAGGTGAAAGAAGTCAGTTTGTCTGAATCGGCATTGCCATTCTTTACTGTTTTAGCAACAACAAAAACACTTTGACTTATAATTCTGAAGTCAAAAAATTGTCCTGTCTGCCAATCTAGTTTTCAGGGCAGCAGGTGTGGGCCAAGAAGCAGTCCTCAGAGGAGAGCAATTATCTCCAGCCAAATTGTCCATATGACTGTTTTCTTCCTAGTTTGCAATGGATTTCCTAAAGGCATTGACACGATAAATAATAAGAACTTCTTTAAAGTTGCATAAAATGATGGCTTCTTAATTAGAACCGCATCTAGAATTAGACAGGACTCCAATGGTCAATTGGATTCCCTTCTCCCATTCTATTTCATGCTAGCTTTCCATCAACTCCTACCTTCATATATTTTTCTTCTTATTTTTGTTAATTACTTTTGTGCAATCATAGAGCTGGAAGGGTCGATACGTGCCATCTAGTCAACCCCCCTATTCAATGAACAATCAGCCAAAAAGTATCTGTGATAAGTATCTGTCCCTCTTCTTGAAGATTGTCGGTGAGGGGGAACTCCCCATTTCCTTAGGCAGAATATTCCACCCCCATTCTGCACATAGTTTAAGCTCATTATTGCAGATCCTATCCTCTGCTGCCAGCAGGAAAAGCTCCCTGACCTTCTTCAATTGACATTTCAAATAGATAAAGAGAGCAAGCATCTCCTCTCAACCCCGTCTTCTCTAGGCTGAACATTCTCTAGTACCTTAGACTTCCCTCATACAGCTTGGTCCCCAGATCCTGGATCATCCTTGCCACTCTCCTCTGCATCATCTAAATTTTGTCCATATTCTTTTTGAAATGAGGACTCCAGAAATGTTCACACTATTACAGGTAGGATCTGGCCAATGCAGTATACAGGGTAATTGCAATATTTTGCCAAACACTGCATTCACCTTTGTTACTGCTGCATCACACTGTCTGCTCATATTTCGCTTGCAGTCCACAAGTACCCTAAAATCTCTTACACACTTACACACAGCTATTAAGAAGGGCATCTACCTTCCAGTATGTATGTTTCTCCTTTTTGTGACCCAGATGTAGAGCTCAGTACTTATCCTACTGAATTGAATCTTCTTCTCATTTGCCCACTTTTCCAGCCTATTCAGATCTAGTTGAACTCTACTTCAGTCTACTGCTGTGTTAGCTATTTCTCCCAATCTGGTGTCTCCTTCTCTTCAGCTAATTACTTCATTATTTCTGCAGCTTTTTTAATCTGAAAAAAATCTCAAAAATGAAAACTCTGCTAACTAACAACTATACCCAATGTAATACAATTACTGCTCTTTGAAATTAAGTAATGCAATAGATTTCATAATCACTTTTTATCATATATGCTCTTTTTTACACTCAAGTCATAAAACGAGCCAAAATGTTTAAATCTCTTTATATTCTTTCATATATTGATCTAGTTGGTACCTCAATAAAAACTATGATATGTATAACAATTATGAATTCTAATTCAGGAGCAGCAGGAAGAATGCCATCGGCCACACTAGGAATAATGTGGCAAAAGGGATGTGATATAATGTGGTGGATGGAAAACTGGTAGCCTGCAGCTGGAAGGGAAGACTTGACATCAAGATGCTCCTGGTACTGATGCTGGTGGTGCTGGTGCTGCCCTGCCGTATAGTGTGTTGGCGGTCTTCCATTAATTGCTCCATATATGATGACCCCTTTCCTATTCCTCACAACTTTTATCAGCCAGGGGACATTCTAATTGGTGGTATTGCTGCTCAAGTTGTTTACTTCAATAATCCTCCATCTTTCCTAGAACACCCAGCACATATGGTGCTTGATGAACCTGGGTAAGCGTTTCCTTTCTTTGACTTAATATGATCACTGTGTCTAGTCAGGTTAAGGTTTCATTCCATTTATTTGCTTCAAGTGTACCCATTTTTCAGCCCGATGGGAAGCTAATGTGTCTTCCATTGATCTTCTCTCTACCTTTTTCTCATTGTCACAACTTTTGAAAGTTAGATTCGGCTTCAAATATATGAGTGACCCAAAGGTGCAAGGAGAATTTCCATGAGAATTCATACTGGAGTATCCTCGGTTTAGAAGGCTGCTATATAGAGAATGGAGCAGAGATGTTCTCTCTTGCCCTGGAGGGGTGGACCAGAACCAATGGGATGAAATTAATTCAAAAGAAATTCCGTCTAAACATCAGGAAGAAGTTCCTGACAGTGAGAGCGTTTTCTCTGTGGAACAGGCTTTCTCAGGATGTGGTGGGTTCTCCATCTTTGGACATTTTTAAACAAAGGCTAGATAGCCATCAGATGGAGAGGCTGATTCTGTGAAGGCTCAAGGGGGTGACAGGTTACAGTGAATGAGCGATAGGTTTGTGTGTGTCCTGCATAGTGCAAAGGGTTGGACTAGATGAGCCAGGAGGTCCCTTCCAACTCTATGATTCTATGATTCTAGGTTCTAGTCCAAGACATTAATCTCTATACCATGTTGGCTATTTCATTTTGCCTTTCTGTAGTTTGCTCAAAAATTCTAGTCATGCAATGTATAAGTAGCAATATATTTGTTTTGGAATAAATGGCATTCCAGCCAGCTTCATGCGTTACCCAAACTGCGTGGACACGTGTCCTAAAACACGTATCTTTGAGCTTGTGGGGAAGATTAGCCCAAATGCAGCGAGAGGGAGGAAACTTAGCGTTTATATATCAAAATGCCTATGTATAGAATCATAGAATCATGGAATCATAGAATCATAGAATCATAGAATCATAGAATCATAGAATCATAGAATCATAGAATCATAGAGTTGGAAGGGGCCATACAGGCCATCTAGTCCAACCCCCTGCTCAACGCAGGGTTAGCCCTAAGCTATACTAGGGTTAATTACACCTGTAGAAGGAACTCCAGACAAACACACATGTAAATGGTAAAATAGTAATATTAGCTTTATTTAAAAGAAAATAATAAAAGAGCATAACACATTAACAAGCAGTCAGCTCATGTCTGCTGCATCAAAAAGAGAAAGGGAAAGTGGTGGGACCTGCAGGGCCTCGTCTACTGAGATTACCACCCACCGACTCTTTTGTATTTTTAAATATTTGGTTATGTTTTTCACTCTTATACTCTCCGCTGTGTTTTAACCGGGACATGAGTATGAGCCTTTGTACAGTGATCCAGTTTGCATCCTGGAACGCTGGGCTTTAGGGGCCTCAATAAGAGATTGGCTTGCTACTGACCGTGCTTTCCGAAATATCTCTTTGCAGGTCAATAACAAAAAACTACCAGCACATTTTGGCCTTGGCATTTGCTGTAAAAGAGCTGAATGAGAATCCCAACTTCTTACCAAACATCAGTCTGGGGCTCTACATCCTCAACAGCTACAACCTTGGAAGGATGACTTTTAAAGCTACCCTCAGCTTTCTTTCTGCACAGCAGAAACTGGTCCCTAACTTCAACTGTGATAAGCAGCAGAAGGGCATAGCTGTCATTGGAGGGCTTCTTTCAGAAACCTCTGCTCACATGGCCTCAATCCTGAACATGTACAAGACTCCTCAAGTAAGCTATCAGCATGGGTGGCACATAGGCTTCACAATACTAGCAAATCACTGAATATTCTGATTTCATTAATATTTTTAAAATGACAGTGTATGTTTTATTTTTCAGCTCACTTATGGGTCAATTTCCCTTACAAAGGGTGACAAACAACAATTTTCTTCTCTATATCAGATGGTGCCTGATGACACCTATCAGTATAGGGGAGTTGTACAATTACTTCATCATTTTGGGTGGACTTGGATTGGACTCGTTGCTATGGATGATGACAATGGAAACCAGTTTTTGCAAAGGATGTTACCTATCCTTTCTGAGAATCATGTTTGTTTTGCATTCACACACAAAGTACCAAAGCAGACTTACCTACAAGAGATGGCGGAGCTGGTTGTAGAACAGGCAGAATGGTACACAGTCTTTATGGACAGAAAATCCAATGTATTTTTCGTGCATGGAGAACCTCCAACCATGATGGCTCTAAGGATCTCTTTTTATGTATCTTCTTTCGCTTTATTGCCTCCTCTGAGTAAAGTGTGGATAGTGACATCACACTGGGACTTTGAGTCATTCTCTTTCCAAAGGATTGCAGAAACAGACTCCCTCCATGGTGCCCTGTCCTTTACAGTGCATTCCAATCAGCCCCCAGGATTCCAGGAATTCCTTCAGACCATAAGACCTTCCTGGGCTGGAGGAGATGGTTTCATTCAGAACTTTTGGGAGCAAGCATTCAGCTGTTCATTGACACAAGAACAAGACGATATCAAGAAAATCTGCAGTGGGGAAGAGAAACTGGAGAGCCTCCCTGGCCCTTTGTTTGAAATGCAGATGACTGGCCACAGCTATAATGTCTACAATGCAGTGTATGCTGTGGCCCATGCTTTGCAGTACATCTACAAATATGGATCCATACGCAGAATATTGGTAGAAGATGAGGGGCTGGATGTCCAGAATATACAGCCATGGCAGGTATAGCAATTATTCAAACTGGTCATCACAAGTAACCATAATACTTCTCGTTCCTTTCCACTTCACACATTCAGTTTTGCTCCCAACATAACAAATGTTTACACCATTCTTTCTCTTTGCTTATGTGAGTTGTTTAAATCATTTTTCATCTCATGGCATATTTTCCAGAATTAGAACTGTTCCTTGTGTTCTCTTTTCTTTTTTAATATAGTTACACAAGTTTTTACAGAGAATCTTGTTCAACAATACTGTTGGAGAAACCATACGGTTTAATCAAGATAAAGCATTAGTTTCTGTTTTTGATATTACCAATTGGGTGACCTCGTCAAATGGGTCCTTTGCTAGAGTGAAAGTGGGACAACTGGATCCTCAGGCCCCTTCAGGCAAAGAGCTGACTCTAGTAGATGATGCAATTGTGTGGCACAGAAGCTTTAACCAGGTGAGAAAAAGAGACCGGTGTTTGATCTTCTCAACTCAATACCTTCCTTTGTGAACAAGCCAACCCGTTCTTTGGGGAAATAAGTTAAAATCAACCTTGTTCTTAGTTTTGAATAGGGATGAGTATGAAGCAGAAAATTCTTGTTTGGATCACAGTTTGGATATTCCTAAACCAAATACCTAAACCCACACGACCCGGCCCCCTTTCCAGATCAAACTGATCTGTTTCAGGATGTTCAGCTTAGGAGGAGGGGGAAGAGAAAGGGGAGGCTGAAATAGCTTGCAGCCATTTTGAACTGACTGTGGTTTGCTGTACACTCCTCGTTATCAGCCCAAAATGCCTATGGCTTGGCCCCAAGCCATTTCAGCACTCTCGTTTTGCACACACAGTTTACAGCTGTCACCCTGAAATGACTGCAAGTCATTTAAGTGTGTGAGTTTACTGGATGAGCCAGGAGGTCCCTTCCAGCTCTATGATTCTATGATTCTAGGTTCTAGTCCAAGACATTAATCTCTATACCATGGCTTGCTGAATACTGGGGATGACAGCTGTGAGGTGCATAAGTCTTATTGGCATTCTTCAGCTCTTTTAGCCTGATAGCAGGGCATGCTGATCCATGTGCTGTCAGCCCAAAATGGGAGAGGCTCAAAACGGGTGGTTTCTAATAGCTCAGAGCCATTCAAAACTAGCAAATGCGAGGCAGTCTGCCCTGGTTATCATCTAGTATTAAAAGATCCAGACTCCATGCCCAACCACACAAAAAGTCCATGAAATGTTCAGGGGGAAGCTCCTCTGATTGAAGAGGATGAACCAGCCAAAATTATGATGAATTTCAGGTCATGAACTAGTTTGTTCACTTATCTGGTTATAAAAGCCATGAGAAAATACCCTGCACTAGCAAATTCTCAGGTGCAGAACGCCATATTGGTTGGTGCATCCTGCAGATACTTCTATGAAATCCAAAAAATTTTATTGAAATCCACAGGGCTTCCTAAACTGAGGTATTATGATGACCAATTTTCATAAACCACCAGTTTAAAAGCCACATTTAAATGACCAATATGAAGGGGAGGATTACGTAATCTAGAACTTGTTTTCATTTATATATCTACTTTCTATGTCATGATGGGAGTAGACAATTTTGATCATTACTACCCCTGTGTTGTGTATCTTAATTCTCCACATTTCTGCCCCCTCATGGTTGAAAAATCAAGGATCAGGGGCTTTCCGCACTCCTTCAAAATCGCACAATGGTTGCCAATTGAAATCACTACAGTTTTGCCATTATGCACAACGTCGTTGACAATCTGCCACACACCTGAAACCAATCCGCAAAAAGCGCTTCCTTGTAGCGCTTTCAGGGAAATCCCCAAAAGTGGATTCACCCTCTGGAAAGCGCTACACTCCTGCAACCAATCTGCAATACTAGCGGGAAAGTTCTGTGCGTTACCATTGTTGTGGTTTCTACAAAATCTCTCCCCCTGGTTCTCTCCTCTGATCTTCCGGCGAAGCGATCGCCATTTTTTTTTCTCCGAGCAAGCGGAGATCAACGCACCGGCAAGCCTTCGTTTACCCAGTGAGGCTTCCCCGGCTGCAGTCCCTCCCCAGAGCTCTTTACAGTCACTAAGCACAAACAACAGAGAAGCCCGTTTGCTGATGTATTTTCCCTTTATTTTTTACACTGTTTTCGGCCAAAAATTGGGCCCATGAGGGTGGGGGGATTTTTTTTCACTCGGGGGGAGCGTGGCAACGATGAAACGACAGCTCAAACACACCTGCCAGCTGAAAGGGTCTCTCCGTTGCAACGAATCAACGCATATTCGTTGCAACGGGTGTGTTTAAAAAAAAAAAAACCTTTCTTAAAGAGAAAGGGGCTGTTTGGGAGCATGCTAACGGCTGCCCATTGGCTGCTTGATGGCCAGGGGTGGGACGAGCTCGGCAAAAGCGCTTCCTTTCTAGCGATTTTTGCTGAGACCGGAAGCTTGTGGGAAACGATGGAAACGCAACTGGATTCCATTACAAAGTCAGGTATGTATAATGACAAATTCCACTATTTTAAATGGCGATTTTTTGTTCAGCAAACAATTTGCTACAAGGATCCCAGTGCGGAAAGCCCCTGAGTGTTGACAGCACAGAAAACCTCCCGCTTAATACAAAATGCTAATTTGATTTCTCAGATGTAATTTCTTCCATCTATTATCAATGGAAAATAACTTGGTGCTATGCTCCCATTCTGTTTATGGGCAGGCGCTTCCCATTTCTGTCTGCAATGACCCATGCCAGCCTGGCTCCAGCAAGACACAGAAGGAGGGAGAGAAATTTTGCTGCTATGATTGTACGCCTTGTCCAGAAGGGATGATTTCTGAGCAAATAGGTATGTTGTGAAACATTCTGGTAGAACAGGAGAAATAATTGGAGTCAAGAAAACGGAGCTTTCCATGAAGTAGAATGAAGCACGGTCACTTTCCGGATTCTGGGAACTTGGACCAGATTAAAATCATAGCAAAAATCGCTTATCGGATTCTGGCAAATTGGCTATACTTGGATATGCAGTAAATCATAGCCCTAAAGTCCCCACCACCCTGAACAAATAATGTTGAATATTTAGATTCAGGTGTGTTGGTCTGAAGCAGTAGGATAAAGTTTCAGTCAACTGGCATATGCCGGACAGGTGAAGCTTGATTCCAGGAACAAAGTTTGGTGTGCATGCACACTTCTCCAGATTAATTGAAAAAGACTTCCTCAAGCCTTTCATATCGCTCAGCCAGATAGAGATAGTGAGAGGATGGGGGGGGGGGAGGATGTATTTACCAGGATTACCTAGCTAATGTCCCGGGGTGTGTGTTTGTGTGTGTGTGTGTGTATTGGAGCTATAACTATAGTTCTAGCTAAGGTTGAATTAAAGCAGTTGGTAAGATTTGTGAATAGGAGTGAATTAGCATACCCAGAATTAAACTTTGTTGCTCTTAAAGGTGGTGCTGGACTCAACATTTGATTTTTAAATTTAAACAATCTCATTAGAGGCATATCCATGGGACATCCAACTTATTTGCAGGGTTAGTTGGCATATAGTTCAGGTTCTTAAGAGACAACCTACTAGATGCATCAATCTGAAAGATCATTCTTTTCCTTCCTTCCTTCCTTCCTTCCTTCCTTCCTTCCTTCCTTCCTTCCTTCCTTCCTTCCTTCCTGACTTTTAATTTTCTTTGTACTGTAGTTCTTACAAAGACTCAGATGTGTTAATGTGATTCAAATGAGTAGCTGTGTTGGTCTGAATTAGCCCAATCAAATCAGAATCCAGTAGAACCTTTAAGACCAACAAAGGTTTATTCAAGGGGTGAGCTTTCTGAGGAAGAGTGCTGGGCAAGAGGCAAAGAAGAAAGATAAACTCTTCCAGCCTATATTTTGGCTTTTTGATCAGCTATCTGTCTGATCCACCACCAGTTTGGTCCGCCAGTGCGGACTTCTAATCTGGCAAGCTAGGTTCGATTCTGCGCTCCCCAACATGCAGCCAGCTGGGTGACCTTGGGCTCGCAACGGCACTGATAAAACTGTTCTGACCGAGCAGTGATATCAGGGCTCTCTCAGCCTCACCCACCTCACAGGGTGTCTGTTGTGGGGAGAGGAAAGGGAAGGTGAATGTAAGCCGCTTAGAGCCTCCTTCAGGTAGAGAAAAGTGGCATATAAGAACCAACTCTCTTCTTCTTCTTCAATGGCATCACATAAAACACAGCTGTATGAGGAAAGAATTCTAGACAGCGAAATAAAGACACTGATGACTGGGAGGTGATTAATATTCCATTCTAAATCAATGCATTCACAACGGTATAAATTTCTCATACAACCCAAAACTTGTGATTGTTTTTCTATGTTTTAATATGGCAGAACTAAGATCCTTTTTAAAAATGTATCCCTCAGGACAAGAGGAAAGATGGAATGAAAGAGATCTTTCTTGTGCATAGAGTGTCTGACAGGCCCAACACCTGGCTAGCCAACAAACCCATTAGCAATAGCATTATTTCAAACCATTGATGTATATGTATTGAGGGGATGCAGAAGGAGGAAAAGGAAGGCAGTCATATACATTTCTACCTCATTTATATGATTGCCATTTAGATAGTGTTCACAGCCTTGAAATACTGAAACAGCTCTTTTGATTCCTTCAGATATGGATGCCTGTGTCAGATGTCCAGATGACCACTATCCAAGCGAAGACCATCATGAATGCCTTCCCAAGATCCCAACCTACCTTTCCTATGAAGATACCTTAGGGATCAGCTTTGTCATCTTGTCTGTATCTTTTTCTCTGGTCACAGCTTTTGTGCTAGGAACCTTCATGAAATACAAAAACACTCCCATTGTTAAAGCCAACAACCGGAGCCTCACCTACATTCTCCTACTCTCCCTTCTCCTTTGCTTCCTCAGCTCCTTGCTGTTCATTGGAGAGCCAGGAAAGGTGACTTGCCTCCTGCGTCAAACAAGTTTTGTCCTCATCTTCTGTGTGGCTCTTTGTACTGTATTAGCCAAAACCATTACTGTGATCCTGGCATTCATGGCCACCAAACCAGGGTCCCACATGAGACGATGGGTGGGTAAAAAACTGGCCCATTCCATTGTCCTTTCTGGCTCCTTATTTCAAGCAATGATTTGCATCATTTGGGTATGTATTTCCCCTCCCTTCCCCCAAATGAATATGCATTCCCAACCCAAGACAATCATCCTGGAATGTAATGAGGGTTCTGCTACTATGTTTTATTTGGTCCTTGGCTATTTGGGCTTTCTGGCTAGTGTCAGCTTCACAGTGGCTTTTCTTGCTAGGAAGTTACCTGGCAGTTTCAATGAAGCCAAGTTCATCACTTTCAGTATGTTAGTCTTTTGCAGTGTTTGGTTTTCCTTTATTCCAAGTTATATGAGCTCTAAAGGAAAATTCATGGTGGCTGTGGAGATCTTCTCCATCTTGTCTTCTGGTGCTGGCTTACTGGTTTGCATCTTTTTCCCAAAATGCTACATAATATTTCTTAGGCCAGAGATGAATATTCAGGAGAAAATTATTAGGAAAGTATGAAATATTCTGCCATTTTTATCTTGAAACACAAATTTGGGCTGTATGGGCTGTATGTTGATGATGATTGTTGTTGTTGTTATTCCATTTATTGTTGTTCTTTCATTTATTTTCAGCCATCTTGCATCAAGTCACAAAATAAAAACACTGCATAAAAACATACAAAATATAATAACCCCCACACTGACTCCCAGTGCACTGTAGGGAACTCTAAACTCTGGCAATCAACCAGCTGTCAGGATCAGTCCCCTGCTCTCTGCCATGTTTGATTCCACCGAACCTGAGAGACTCCATCTTTGTGTTCTGTGCTCTTGCTGTCTTTCCCATGTAACCAAAATGCGTATGGCTCTGTAGTATATCTTTGATCCCCTCCCCTTCCTTTGATCCCTCCACTTTCACACTGCATGTTCTCCCTGCTGTGATACATTGTTACCGGTGTCCCTGTAAACATCTTATCTGCAGTCTGGGGCACCGGGCAGACCAAGGCCATGCTAACTGAGACACTTTGGCAGGAAGCCTGGGATGGCACCTGGGTGGGGGATGACACCCTCCCCTTGGGAACGGGTCTGGTTTCGGCAGGAGAATTGTATTGATAACTGCTTGCCTCCCTGATATCGAACATTCTTGACTTCAGATGTTTAAGTGTTCAGATCTACTTCCAATTAAAGCTTTCTTTCTATAGAAGCCTGGTTGTGAGTTTTGTCTGCCCTTGACACCAGTGGTGATGGTCGGGCTTGTGGCATTTTCTCCTGGGGGGCCCATCTGATCTTCCATGCCATGGCCTCAACTATAGAACTGGTGGAAGAGCTCCATCTTGCAGACCCTGCAAAATGCCATAAGCTACAGGAGAGCACTCAGCTTTTCAGGGATCTCATTCTACCGGGTTGAGGCCAGGACCAAAAAATCCTTGGCCCTGGTCTAGGTCTCCTGAAATTCTTGGGGCCAGGAATCACCAACAAATGATTACCCTGTGGGAGCAATAGGGCAATAGGTGGTCCTTCATATATATTGATGCCAGACTGTGAAGGCCCTTAAACATCAAACCAATACCTTGAACCTGGTCAAGACTACAGGTGGTAGCCAATACAGCTGCCTCAACAGTGGTTCTAAGGTGTTCCTATGAGGACCCTAGCGGTCACATTTTTCACTACATTCAATTCCTGAGTCAGGGATATGGGCAGGCCTGCATAGATTGAGTAACAGAATATAATTCTGGAGGTGACCATTGCATGGATCACCATGAATATGTGCTTTGAAGAAAGGTAGGGTGCTAGTAGCCTCAACCTGATGCAAATGACAAAATGCCTGGCAGGCTACCTTTATGACTAGCACCTCCATAGACAACAAGACAAAAGAGCTGTTTCCAGTTCACCCTCAAATTTCTGCCTAGAGGCATGGAATTCAGTTGTGTTCTGGCACGAGTGATTAATCATGCTTCCTGTCCTGCCTACTTCCTTCCCAGCCATAGGATCTCTGTTTTGGAGGGTTTGAGTTATATAGGCACCCAGGAGCCTGCCCTGGGTGCCTGCTTGTGCCATCCAGCTAGAGTCAACAAACTTGCCGGGGAAATCACTAAAGGCTCCTCTACATGCCCTCCAAGGTATCTGCAGATTGGACTTAGTTGGCCAAGTTATCTTGACTCCCTCCCCAAGCAGATGCTCCCGGGAAGTGTCCTTTGGGTACATCAGTCTCAAGTTCAAAGGTTTAATCTAAAGATATCAAACTCACAGAACCTCGTGGTATTTCCGTGGCTGCAGAATTCTGCCTTCCTTGGTTGCTTACAAGTTGCTTTCTTTCTTTGAAGTTTTGTAAAGATTTTTCCTGAGAGGAGGCAGTCTGTCTGGAGCTATATCCATGCATGAAACTAACAAATAAGAAAACAGCGCTGTTTGTCACAAACAATTTTATAAGCACTAAGTGTTGGGGTTTGATGGTAAAAATATCGAGGGTAATACTGGGATTTTGATTTCTATCAATATCGTATTTTCCATGTTCCTTTAGCCACCCTGGGGCCCAATGGGGCCTCTCCTCTTGCAGGATCATGTGGATGTTGGTAAAGCCAGGCCTTCCAAGCCCAGCTCCTCCCCCTTCTGTGGTGACCTGAAGGGATCCGGAAATACCCATTCAAATACACTGCATTTCAGATTGCCGTGGGAGCCAATTGGGACTTTTTTTGATTTTTGCAGGAATGTGGGATTGTGTCATATATTAAAACTGTTAGTTAAAAATAATATCAACATATTTACTTCTGTTCCTTCCTCAAAATCAATTAATTCTCCTAACACAATCTGGCCAGAATCACTTCCTTACTGTACACCACTGTAAGGAGAATATGTAAAAAGATTGCCAAAAGAAGAAATATTATTCCCCCCTCCCTGCCTTTTCCTTGGCATAAGTTTATATTACATGTCTATAGAATTAGGGTAGATACTGAAAGATGAGGATCCAGTTATACAGAGGTTCTGCCCAAAATGATTGACCTACTTTCAAAGTTACTATATCCGCACTCCCTGATATAATGAGATTTGCTTCGTCACCCATGGCAGCCTATTTGTAGCTTAGCTCACCATCCTGAGCCAATATGCCAAAGGAACCTGCAGGCTGACAAAGCTTAGGGAACTGAAATGCATATCATACATGCTCTGATGTGAAATGATTGATGCACGGACTGATTTGTGGTGGCATTAGAGTCATTGGTTTCTGCTAATACAAGTTGGGTCTAGTACTTTAAGAGAAGGCAACTGGCTCTGGATACTACCCATTGAAAAGGATGTGGTTTATCACATCAATTAAATTTGTTCAACACATACACGCACACACAATCAGAAAGAAAAGCAGAAGACAAAGTTATGTTGGCCCCAGTTTTGTCAGAAGCTTCATGACCCAGAGAGTTCTTTACCACTTTAGCAAAACAAAGGAATCAGGTGGCCTGCTAGAACTTTGGAGACAACAAAGTCTTCTCTCCACACTCCTAGTTTACTGGGTAGCAGGTGTGAGGATGTGAAGCAGTCCTCAGTGGGGTGCAATAATCTCTAGCCAAATTGTCAAAATGACTGGCTTCTTCATCATGTGTGATGGACTTCCTGAGGGCATTTAAGATGTACAGATGATGACATTAATCAAAACTGCATCTTGAATTAAAGAGGATCTGGATGATTGCCTATATTCCCCTTTCCCAGTCCATTTTATGGTAGGTTTCCTTCAGTTGTTTCCCTCATAGAGTGTGGTTTTTAAAATCATTTTTACGTGTAATATTGTAACATATTCCTACTCTTGTTGGAAAGCCAACAATCTTTAGACAATTGTTTTGAAGCCTTTTGAATGTACGAAGCTGCAGCAGGGCTTGGCCAGCATACTCTTGAAACTAGAGCCTGCCTAAACAAGTTTAAATGCTGGGTTTTATGCAGCAACAAGCTCTCTACACTATAAACTGTTAGGTGACCCCTATTAGGGAAAATGCAGCATATTGGGCTGTATATCCATCTACTAGTTGCCTAAGAAGAGATAACAATCAAGAGTCTAATCATGCAGAGAATGGAGGACATAGATATCCAGGTATTGAGGTCAATGTCCAATAGCATTGGCTCCCCTCAGTATTGAGGAATCCTCCATGTGTATAGATCTTTTCTTATATATACTTGGAAATATTAGTTCTCTAAGAAGAGCTTTTTTTTTTTTTAGTGCAGCTAAATATCCTCTCATCCAATATATCCAGAAAGATCTTTTAGATGATTATCTTCATGGATAAGGTATTGCTGACATCTTATGTCACCTATTGGTCGAGTGCCCCAATTTCTCCACTTGCAAAAACCACTAGTCAAATACTGGAAATAAGTGACATATACTAGTGTAGATGAGAATCAAATAATACATAGAATTTTTGATAAAAGGGATCAGGATGTCATCCAAGAAGTGAAAAAGGAATTATCCACAATATTAAGGATAAAAATTCCCCTTGAGTCATAAAATGAGCAGAAATGTTTCAATCTCTTTATATTCTTTTCCCATATATTGATTTCTTTGGAACCTCAATAGAGTACTATGATATGAATACTAATTATGCCTTCTAATTCAGGAGCAGCAAGAAGCCATTTTCTTCTATTAACGTTTTTAAAACAAGCAACCAAAAAAGTCATCAGTCACATGAGGAATGAAGTGGCAAAACTAATGTGATATAATATGGTGGATGGGAAAGCAGTTTTCTGCCGCTGGAAGGGAAGTCTTGTCATTGAGATTCTGCTGGTACTGATGCTGCTTCTGATGGTGCCGCCCTGTCATGTAATGTGTCAGATGTCTTCCATTCATTGTGACATATATGATGACCCCTTTCCTATTCCTCACAACTTTTATCAGCCAGGGAACCTTCTTATTGGTGGGATCGCCAGTCAAGTTGCTTTCTTCCATAATCCTCCATCATTCCTAGAACACCCGGCCCGAATGGTGGTTGATGATCCTATGTAAGGATTAAGGTTTTCTTCTTCTTTTTCCATCTGAATTTGAACATTGTAGTCAAGCAGTGAGCATGTAAAAGCAGAGAATGACTTATCAGTCCATTTTATTTGCATCAGGGATATCCACCTTGCCCCTCAATGGAAGCCCAAAGCGGCTTGCATTGCTCTTCTTTCTTCCCTATTAATCTTACCAAAGTATTGAGAGGTAGATTGGGCTGAGAATATAAGAGGGTCCAAAAGGAACATACAGAAGTTCCATGGTATAGTGAGAATTGATACTGGAGTCTCCCAGATTTAATTTGTCTTTCTGTCATTTAGAGTTAAGGATGTGCTGCAGCCCACAAAACAACAACGACAACAACTCCCATCTCTTCTTCTCTTCCCTTATAAATCATTATAAGAATTTATAGAATGTTGATATCAGATTTCAAGAAGGGGACCCAATCTTCAAAGTTTCTGAGATCCAGGAGCACATTCAGATTTTGATTTCTGGTTACATATATTTAAAAGTTTTATTGCCTTTGGCAACACATCTTCTTCCAGTATTCTTAATTATTCCACTCAAATGTTATGCATTTTACATTACTATATGTGAATCACATCCCATCAACTTTGCCTGACTTTGAAGCAACAATTGAAGCCCAACAGGGGGCTTTCTCAGTTCAAAGCCCTTTATTCCAATATAGAAGTCTCTCTCCTATGTTCACTGCATTAGACCCCCCCAGTATGTTTCCCTGTATTTATTCTCTATCTCAAAGCAGCAGTCACATGTGCTTGGGGATTCTGGTATCTTTCCCTGTATTCCCCACCACTCTTGAATTGATGGCTCTCTGACTGCATTGACAATGGTTCGATACCATTAGGCACTGGAAAATTTGATAATTGGGTTTGTCTATCTGTGACTGAATTCACAGGGCTTACTGGGTCTCGTAAATTACTTTTAAAACCAGCCTGAATATGTCCCATTCGGCTTCACGGTACTGCTGAGCTGAATGGGGGATTTCTACAACCCCTAGAATGGTGGGATAGGAGCATCATCATGTAGTGGAACCCGTATGACCCTCTCTTCCCCTGCTGCTGCCAACACAAGGCATGGTTGAAACTTCCAGCCCCGGAGTGATTTGTACTCATGCACAACTCCAGAACAGACTGAGGGGGGATGAAATTCCCCCGTGTGTAAAGGGAAGCGGTGGGACATGCCCAACCATGCAAAACCTCCAGCAGCCCAGCACAGCTGATGCCGAGCATAATAGGTCTAAATGTGTCCAGAATGAAATGCAGTATACAGCATTTAGAAAAGCCAAGCAGTTGCTACAGGCCTAGCTAAAAATTGATTCATAAACTAGTAGTTCAGCTGGGAGGATGAACACTGTCAATGCAGTTTGGTTACTTTCCTAAGTATACTGTTTGCAGGTCAGTAACAAAACATTACCAGCACATTTTGGCCATGGTTTTTGCCGTGAAAGAGGTGAATGAGAAAACGAACTTGTTGCCGAATGCCAGCCTGGGGCTCTACATCTTCAACAGCTACAACCTTGGAAGAATGACTTTTAAGGCCACCCTAAATGTGATTTCTGCACAGCAGAAACTGGTCCCAAACTTCAGCTGTGATAACCGGCAGAAAGTCATAGCTGTCATAGGAGGGCGTTTGTCTGAAACCTCTGCTCAGATGTCCTCTATCCTGAATGTCTACAAGACTCCTCAGGTAACATACAAGCATAGGGTTACATAGACTTTACAATTCCAGCATATCATTGTCAATTCTGAATTCATTAATATTTTTCAAATTGCAATGTGTTTTCTTTCAGCTCCCTCATGGGTCATTTTCCCTTGCAAAGGAGGACAAACAACAATTTTCTTCCCTTTATCAGATGGTGCCTGATGACATCCATCAGTACAGGGGAGTTGGACAGTTACTTAATCATTTTGGGTGGACTTGGATTGGGCTCATGGCTATGGAAGATGACAATGGAAACCAGTTTGTGCAGAGAATACTACCTATTCTCTCTGGGAACAGCATTTGTATTGCATTCACATACAAATTTCCACAGACAACATTTTTATTAGAGTTTGCAGAGTTGCTTGCAGGACAGTTTGATCAGTACCCAATCCTTATGGACAGAAGAACCAATGTAATTTTTGTGCACGGAGAACCTCCAACCATGATGGCTGTAAGGATATTTCTTTCCCTAGCTCCTTTGGCTTTATTGCCTCCTCTGCATAAAGTGTGGATAGTTACATCACACTTTGACTTTGAGTCATTCTCTGTCCAAAGTTTTACAGATACGGACTCTCTCCATGGTGCCCTGTCCTTTACAGTCCATTCCAATCAGCCCCTTGGATTCCAGGAATTCCTTCAGACCATAAGACCATCCTGGGCTGTAGGAGATGGTTTCATTCAGAACTTTTGGGAGCAAGCATTCAGCTGTTCATTGAAAAATTCTCAAGAAGATTTTAAGGCAGACTGCAGTGGTGAGGAGAAACTGGAGAGCCTCCCTGGCCCTTTGTTTGAAATGCAGATGACTGGTCACAGCTATAATGTCTACAATGCTGTCTATGCTGTGGCCCATGCTTTGCACTACATCCACACTCAGGGATCAATACACAGAATACTGGTAGAAGATGGGAGGCTGGATGTTCAGAAGATACAGCCATGGCAGGTATAGTGGTTATTTAAACTGGCCATCACAGATGGCTGGAAGTCTTCCCTTTCTCCTTTCTCTTTGTACATTCAGTTCTGTCACCGACATAATAAATGCCTACATGGTTTAAAAATTCTTTCTCATTGTTTATATGTGTGAACGTGGTCTGAATCTTTTTTAACACAGCTGCCAGTTTTCAAAAAATAGAACTGCTTTTTTTTAATTCTCTTTTTCAATCTAGTTACACAACTTTTTAAAGAGAATCCCATTCAACAATAGTCTTGGAGAAACCCTACAGTTTGATCAAGATGGAGAATTAGTTACGGTTTTTGATGTCACCAATTGGGTCACCTTTTCAAATAGGTCTTTTGCAAGAATAAAAGTGGGACAACTGGATCCTCATGCCCCTTCAGGCAAAGAGCTCACTCTAGAAGAAGATCAGATTGTGTGGCATAGAAGCTTTAACCAGGTGAGAGGACAAATGTTTTTACTCCCTCCCCCCTTTGAAAAAGGAGGGAAGCCAAGTGGGTGGTTTTGAGTAGCTCAAAGGCATTAAAAACTAAAGCCCTTTTCAGCTTCTAGGTTAAAGATTCAGGCCACAAGCTCCAGTAAACAAAAAGTAGGGGAAATGTTTGGGGGCACCTCCTTTGAATCTGTTTTGGTGGTTATGAAACACCAAAATTATTGATGAATGAGAGGATGTAAATCAGTTTGTTCCCTTATCCGGTCATGGGTTAACAGCCCCTGACTAAGGGGCGGGGGGTGTTTCTGAGGGCAAGGCAGAGGAGTCTGTGGAAGTACTTGTGGTTTCCTTTTGAGGGTGGGGAAGCTTTCCCCTTCTGCCAGATAGTTGACTGACAGGGAGGCCACAGAAAAGGCCCTTCTCAACTCCACAACAACCTCAATGGGAGGCCTTAAATGTGTCCTGTCCACTAACCTGCCCAATTTCCAAAGCAGCTCTTTCCGCTCTGCAGATTAGCTGTAATTCCAAGAGCTCTCCAGGCCCCACCTGGATGTTGGCTACCCGTGGGTTGTAAATATTAGTTGATGCAACTTGCAGGTACTTCTACCATATATAAGAATAAATGTAGTGAAAACAGTTTTCTTTTAAGAAATCAGCTTTAAGCAGCTTTGTTTGAGTAGTGGAAGTTTTTCAGGACACCACTGGGGATCTTTTTGCATATGGGATTTTAATGGTAATCCCAATATCAAAACTGTATATTGCAAGATGAAAATGCGCAATCAGACATGATTCAGAGCATGAAGTACAATGATGTCTTGCCCTCTGACCTCCAATAAAAAGAGTGAAAATCCTCCATTAGGAAAAGCACCCATTAGGAGAATACATGGAGTATCTCCATATTCTCCCTTTGAACTAGGGAGGCTAAATTTGTTTTCAAAGCACTTCTGGTAATTAATCTAAACCAGGGATTCCCAACCAGGTTTCTACAAACCCCTGGGGCCTTCCCCCTTCTGCCTTAATGGAGTTGTTCACATGTTAGGCTGCCTCAGCCAATTAGGCTAAATGGGTAGGACATTGGTGTAAAACTCAAAAGGGGCAAGTGAATTTTTTATAATAGTACAGGGGCCTGGGCTATCTTCTCAGCTTCTACTTTTCTTTCTTGCCTATGTGAGGTGAAGTCACTATCATAGTAGTAAAGGCAAATGTAGGGAGCAAACAGAGGGTGAAGGGTAAAAGTGGCTATGACCCATTCAAGAGGCATGTCAGGAAGGCGTGGCCAGCTGACTTCATTTCTAGGGTCCACAAAGCCTGAAAATTAATTTCAGGGGCCCCTTCACTGTCAGAAGTTTGAAAAAGGCTAGTCTAGATTGTTATGTCTGTGGGCATTTGGCCGCTGATGCAAAAGAAGGTTTCTGCCAGCCAAGGAATTAACCAATCAAAAGAACCTGTTAAGGTCCAACCAGATCACTCTGCTTAGAGCCAATCAGATTGCTCTGCTTAAGGCCAATCCAAGGCAGCAGTGGGCTGCCTGAAAAGTATAAATGCTCATGAGTTCTCCTGTTTTCCCCTGTTCAGTATTTGGAGTTTTTTTGCTGGAGTTGCTAAATCAAAAGAGCTGTTCTGAAGAATCAGAGTCTGTGTTCACTGAACCCATAGATATAATACTGGCAATGAAGGTGGGATCACTGTCCTAGGCAGCCTGCCCTGGGAAGCCTAAGCTACCGGAGGACCTACTTCAGCTACGCCCGGTGCCCGACAACAATGAACCAATGGGTTGAGTGCAGTTCCATCTCTTGCCTCTTGACAAGGGAGAACCTTGTTGTTCCTCGGCCAGGATCACTGGAGGAACTCCGCTGAGTGCCACCCAGAGAGATTGGGCTCAGCTCGCTGAATCACTTGGCTTGCCACCACCCCAGAGAGTGTTAGCCTTCGATTGTTTCCTCATCAGAAAGGCATATGTCCCCTCATAGTTGACAAATCACAGATCATTGGTAACATCACAAAAAAAACTGCTTAATACAAAGTACAAATATGTTTTCTCTGATGTCATCATTTCTCCCCTCGCCCCAAAATACCATTATCAAAAGACATTGATTTGATGGTAAACTAATTTTGCATTTATGGACAGGTCCTTCCCATTTCTGTGTGCAATGACCAATGCCAGCCTGGCTATAGCAAGACAATGAAGGAGGAAAAGACATTTTGCTGTTATGATTGTACTATGTGTCCAGAAGGGATGGTCTCTGAGTGGAAGGGTAAGATACATGTTTTCAAACATTCTTGTAGAACTGGAAGCAAACATACTTATAATGTGTATAAGCTTTCATGTTTATTGTATACTGCACTGGTCAGACCACACCTGGAGTACTGTGTGCAGTTCTGGAGGCCTCACTTCAAGAAGGACATAGATGAAATTGAGAGGGTACAGAGGAGAGCGACGAATAGCCCTCTTTAAGTATTTGAAAGGTTGTCATTTGGAGGACACTGGCAATTTTCAAGCAAAGGTTGGATACACACATCTCTTGGATGCTTTAGGATGCTTTGGGCTGATCCTGAATTGAGCAGGGGGTTGGACTAGATGGCCTGTATGGCCCCTTCCAATTCTATGATTCTATGATTTATACTCACGTCTGCTGGTGTATTTAAACAAATACCCTTACATATACAAGACTTACAAAAGTCTTACATATAGGTAGAAATAGGGGGGAGCGGTTAGTTGCCATGAAAGGCTAGTAAGACCTTAGTATCCAAGGGGAATGTCCTGATAAGTAATATCCTATTGGTAATCAATGCATACAGATTACAAATTTCTCTGACCTACCAAATTTTGAGTTTCAGTTTAGATAAGCTGAAAAGTATCCAAATCAATGTTGATTTTGGTACGTTTCAAATGCTCCCAAGCTGAACCACCCATACCCTGCATTTAGAAAGTCAGAATCATGATCCAGTGATTTGGCCAGGATTTGGCTCTTTTAAATGCATAACAACCCCCATTTTCTCAACCAGTACCTGAGATTGTGATGGGAGAGAATGCCTGCTAAACAGCTGATAATGGCAGGTGCATCATCCACTCCTTTGAAATCTCTTCCTAAGCGTGGAGAAATTTAAACGGAGCTGGTAATGTGCCAGTCATTATCAGCTGTTTGGTGCGGTTCCCTCACTTTAAATGATCCCATACAATCGCAAAATAAAGCTTCCCCAACCTTCTCAGGCTGCTTTGCTTGTGAACACTCAGGAAACATTTAAAGTGAAAGCAGCGTGCCAAATGGCTGATAATGACAGGCACACCACCATGAAGTTTAAATACTTCTCAAGCTTTGGATAAGAATTTAAACAGAGCATCCTGCCCTTCTCAGGCAGTAGAGATGTCCTCTGATGTGTGTGAAGATGGGGGAGCCGTGAACTATTCAGATCCTTTAGAATTGATTTGGCAAAATCCGAAAAGGTGAATGAACATTTGTGCATTACAGTTTTGGCCTGAATCAGAAATGTCTGAATCAGAAATGTCACAAATTTCTTTTTATGCAAATGCCTTGTTGTGATATAGAAGTAATTAGAATACTATTCAAAATTTTGATCTTTGGAGGAAAGGAAAGATGGAGTGAAAGAGATCTTTCCTGCACATTGAATTCCTGATGGGCCCCATACCTGGCCAATCACCAAAGCATATACCATTATCCCTAAGCATTGAAATATATATTGTAAAGGAGAGGTGAATGAGAAAGAAGGGAGTGGCATTCATATCTAGCTCATTTGTATGACTGTCTTTTTGATACTAGTCACTGCCTTGAAATTCTGAAACAGCTTTTTATCCCTTCAGATATGGATTCCTGTGTCCAATGTCCAGATGATTACTACTCCAGCGAAGGCCATCATAAATGCATTCCCAAGGTCCCCACCTACCTTTCACACAAAGAGACCTTAGGGATCATTTTTGTTATGTGTGCTGTATGTTTCTCTCTGCTCACAGCTTTTGTGCTAGGAACTTTCATGAAATACAAGAATACTCCCATTGTTAAAGCCAACAACCAAGGTCTCACCTATATTCTCCTCCTCTCCCTCCTCCTTTGCTTCCCCAGCTCCATGCTGTTTATTGGAAAACCAGGGAAGGTGACCTGCCTACTGCGTCAGACTACATTTGGACTCATCTTCAGTGTGTCTGTTTCCAGTGTGTTAGCTAAAACCATCACTGTGGTCCTGGCCTTCATGGCCACCAAACCAGGGTCCCACATGAGAAGATGGGTGGGTAAAAAACTGGCCCATTCCATTGTTTTTTCTGGCTCCTTCATTCAAGCAGTGATTTGTGTTCTTTGGGTCTGTATTTTTCCCCCATTCCCACAAATGAATATGCATTCACAACCCAAGAGTATCATCCTGGAATGTAATGAGGGTTCTGCCACCATGTTTTACTCGGTCCTTGGCTATCTTGGCTTTTTGGCCAGTATTAGCTTCACAGTGGCTTTTCTTGCCAGGAAGTTACCTGACAGTTTCAATGAAACAAAGTTCATCACTTTTAGTATGTTGGTCTTTTGCAGTGTTTGGTTTTCCTTTATTCCAGCTTACTTGAGCTCTAAAGGAAAATTCATGGTGGCTGTGGAGATCTTCTCCATTTTGTCCTCTGGTGCTGGCTTACTGGGTTGTATCTTTTTCCCTAAATGCTACATCATTTTCTTAAGGCCAGGAATGAACATTCGGGAACAGATAATTAGGAAAGTTTGAAAATCTTAGCCATCTTTTTTCTTGAAAGCCATACTGGGGTTGAATGTTGATGACTGGAAATAATGAAAGATCTCTTATTTCTTTCTTACTGCTTCATGTCACCAGTTGGAATCGTATTGCAGTCATTTGTTGTCATTGCAAATTAAACAAAGTAGAAGAATTGCCTGTTTCAATGATCATAGTCTTAATACTGGTTAAGTTTTTTTTCAGATGATGTATCTATGGGATTTACTAATCAATGTAGATGAAAGCACCCATCCATCTGTCCATCTGGTTTTCAATGAGGCCAACGTTGTCGTAAATAAATCCTCAGAACATTATTTTAGTAAACTTTGAATGATAGTTCTGTGACAGAAAAGGGCACATGTGCCTTCCTGTCCACATCCAGTGCCTTCGTTGTGTTTGAAGTGGAATGCTAGGAGAGAAGAAAATACTGTTGAATGGCTCCCAATGTTGGGGGAGATATTCTTCTTTACACAAGCAACATTGTGATCATTTTCAAGTGTCCTATATGTGGTAGATGTATCAGCTCTTTTTAGTAATAAAATTTTAATGCTCAGCTCTCTGTGAGGCTGCATGCACAGTCCAGTGAAAGATCAGGTACAAAACAAGTATTGAGGCACTGGGATACCAAGGTGGCAAATAAAACATCTAAAATAGACTTCTGTGGAGTCTTCAATCTTCTGTTATTTCTTTATTCTTTTATATTCAAAACAGTCCTGATGCGTTTCGCTCACTAGATTTGTCAAGGAACATAAATTCTTAGAAAATACAAAGGTACAATTAGTGGTTGTACAACAGTAATTAGTAAATAAATACAATACATATAAAAGATAAATGTCATGAATACATACTTATTGTTTTCTGACCAACTTCAATTTTGCATATGTATCTCTTAAATAGAATGTCTATTACAGAAATAGAACATTCAAATTATTATAACAGGAATTTTGTACCAAGACATTACCAAATTACAACATCCTATACTGTTATTTCCTATACTGAGGACAGGAAGGCCTGGAGGATCATTGTCCATGGGGTCACGATAGGTCGGACACGACTTCGCACCTAACAACAACAAATACTGTTATTTAAACTTTTAGAAAACCGAACAGAATGGAGACTTATAAGGTTGTTATAACAAGAGCTACTCATAGGGCCCCCAGACCCTGGATTATCATTGTCACTCTTCTCTGAATCCTCTAAATTTTGTCCACATTCTTTTTGAAATGACACCCCTAGAAATTCTCACAGTATTCCAGGTGGCATCTGATCAATGCAGTATTCAGAGGGTCTATGACATTTTGCAATGTTGATGTGATGCCTCGATTGATATAACCAAATATTGTATCACCTTTGTTATTGCTCTCCAGCAGCCACCATGGCTGGGGCTCCCCCTCGGCATGGAACTGTGCAGCTGCTGCTGGCAGCGCCCCCCCCCCAGCAGGTGGCAGGAAGTCAGGGGCGCTGGCGGGAAAGCAAGCGGAGCAGGGGCTCAGGCAGCAGTGGTTATAAACAACTGAGGCCTGCTGGGTGACTGTGGGTCATTCCCAGTTCTTTCAGAGCTCTCAGCCCCACTTCACTCACAGGGTGTCTGTTATGGGGAGAGGAAGGGAATGCGATTTTAAACTGCTTAGAGACAACTGAGGCCTGCTAGGTCACAGTGGGCCATTCCCAGTTCTCCCAGTTCTCCTAGAGCTCTCAGCCCCACTTCATTCACAGGGTGCTTTTGTCTAGCAACATGTCTTTGATCGCCTCTGAGTTGGATTTATTCTGTAGGGATGGTATAAGTTCTCTCCTGAATTGATTGTGTAACTTATATTGAAGTAATACATGTTCAGATGTCTCAATGCTCCTATCCTGGCAGATGCATAAACAATCACAGATGGGTATTTTTTTTAATAAGCCTTCTCTAAAAACGGATGGGAGCATGTTATATCATAGGAGCGTAAATTATATAATAGGATATAACAGGGTATCTGTTATGGGGAGAGGAAGGGAATGCAATTTTGCACTGCTTAGAGACACGTGAGGCCTGCTGAGTGACTGTGGGCCATTCCCAGTTCTCTCAGAACACTCAGCTCCACTTCACTCTCAGTGTTCTGTTATGGAGTGAGGAAAGGAAGGTGATTTTAAACTGCTTACAGAGACCTGAGGGCTGCTGGGTGACTGTGGGCCATTCCAATTCTCTCAGAGAACTCAGCCTCACTTCTTCCATACGGTGTCCGTTATGGGGAGAGGAAGAAAAGGTGATTTTAAACTTCTTAGACACCTGAGATCTGTTGAGTGACTGTGGGCCATTCCAGTTCTCTCAGAGCTCTCAGCCTCACTTCTCTCACAGGTTGTCTATTACCTTAGTAAACTGTGTCACAGCATTCAAATACAGCCGTATGATCATTCTTTGCTAAACCAGCCAATCAGGCCCCTCAAATTCAGTTGTAGTTCACAAATACATAAGGGAAATAAAACTATCA
Source organism: Paroedura picta (assembly GCF_049243985.1). Taxonomy (NCBI): domain Eukaryota; kingdom Metazoa; phylum Chordata; class Lepidosauria; order Squamata; family Gekkonidae; genus Paroedura; species Paroedura picta. The sequence goes on along the minus strand of NC_135384.1, from coordinate 14,616,078 downwards.
ATGCCAGTGATCTATGTCTTCCACCCTACCTTTTCCTGCTGGTCCCATCTGTCTCCATACAAATGTGAAATATACTTTCAAGTAGAAGCTGAGCTGGCAGCTATCTTGTCCTGGAACCAGAGAGTTGAATTCAAAATTACATTATATATTACTAACAGTCACATAATCCCAATTAAAATAAATTGTGAGGAATGTGGATACACATGTTAAACAAAGTTAGCATGCATCGTGAGATAAAAAAAACCTTTGTCTTTGTTGAGTCTAGGGTATGTCATAGTAATGAATGATGTAATAACTTGCATTTCTGCAATTTCCCTTTCTAGCCTGTTCTTGAACTTCCTTTGCAATAAAACAGCTACTTTCAGGTCCATCATTGAATGCTCTGGAAGGCTGAAGTGTTCCCCTACAGGTTTTTCAATTTGGGGTTTTTGATATCAGACTTGTGTCCATTAATTCTTTGGTGGAGGGTTTGACCTGCTTGCCCTATGTAGAGAACATAGGGACATTGTTGACACTTGATGGCATATACAAGGTTGGAAGATGAGCAATTGTATAAGCATTTGATGGTGCAGATGATGTTGCTAGGTCCAGTAATTGTGGCATTGGAGTGTATATTGCAGCAAAGTTGGCATCTGGGTTTGGTGCAAGCTGTAGTACCAGTGTCCATGTTCATATTAAATGCTGCATTGTTGTGAGTGAGTTGTTTGAGATTAGGGGGTTGTCTGTGTGAAAGAAAAGGTTTACTCCCCAGTGTTTGGTGAAAAGAACTGTCATTATCTAGTAGGGGTTGTAAATCACTGATAATGCATTGTACTCTCTTGAGCTGAGAGCTGTATGTAACCACTAGTGGTGTTCTGTTGTTTTCTCTTTTGGGTCTGTCTTCTAACAGGTTTTCTCTTGGTATCCTTCTGGCTTCGTTAATCTGTTCCTTGACCACACTGGCTGGGTACTTTAGTTCTAAAAAGGTTTGTTGTAGATCATTTAGGTGGGAATCTCTGTCCGTGGGATTAGAACAGATCCAGTTGTAACGTAGGGCCTGGCTGTATACAATGGACTGTTTGGTATGTTTAGGATGGTAGCTGGAGGCATGCAGGTATGTTTGTCAGTCAGTAGGCTTTCAATATAGTCTCTAGGCATCCATTGTTTATTTTTACAGTAGTGTCCGGTATAGGATGTGGTCTAAAACATCAATTAATTTTTGTTCATTTGACAAAAACACACAATCACAAAGAAATGCAGAAGACACAGTTATGTGGGCCCCATTTTTGTCAGAAGCTGCATGATCCAGAGAGTTCTTTACCACTTTAGCAAAACAAAGGAATCAGGTGGCCTGCTAGAACTTTGGAGACAACAAAGTCTTCTCTCCACAATCCTAGTTTACACGGTAGCAGGTATGATTACCTGAAGAAGTCCTCAATAGGGTGTAATTATCTCTAGCTAAATTGTCAAAATGACTAGTTCCTCATTTGCAGTGGAGATTCTGAAGGCATTTAAGATATACAGATGATAACATTCATCAGAACTTCATCTTGAATTGAAGAGGATTCAGATGATTTACTATATTCCCCTTTCCCAGTCCAATTATGAATTATAATTCAGGAGCAGCCAGAATCAATTTTCTTCTATGAAAGTTTTTAAAACAAGCAACCAAAAAAGTCATCAGTCACATGAGGAATTAAGTGGCAAAACTAATGTGATAAAACATGATGGATGGGAAAGCGATTGTCTACAGCTGAAAGAGAATTCTTGTCATCAGGATGCTGCTGCTACTGATCCTGGTACTGCTGGTGCTGCCACGTCATATAGTATGTCAGATGTCTTCCATTAATTGCTACATATATGATGACCCCTTTCCTATTCCTCACAACTTTTATCAGGCAGGGGACCTTCTTTTTGGTGGGATCGTCAATCAAATTGCTATCTTAAATAACCCTCCTTCTTTCCTGGAACACCCATCACGTGTGGTGGTTGATGAACCGATGTAAGGATTTTATTTTTCTTTCTCTACATTTGTCTAATCTTTGTAGTCACGCAGAGAGTAAGTAACCAGCAATTCACTTTTAGCTCCATTTTATTTGGTTAATGTGTGTCCCACTTTTCTCCCCAATGGGAACCCAAAATGGCTTGTGTTGCTCTTCTTTCTTCTTCTTTATCTGTACAACAATCATGTGAGGTCAGTTAGGGTGAGAACATATGAATGTCCCAAAGGCACATATATAATTTCCATGGTATAGTGAGAATTAATACAGGAGTCTCCTAGATTTATTTTGTCTTTCTGTAATTTAGAAGAAGAAGAAGAAGAGTTGGTTCTTATAATCAAGCCATTCTAGTCATGCAATATATAAGAAACAATAGGTTTTATTTTCAATGGGAAAAATGCTGTTCCAGTCAGCTTCAGGATTACCATTCATTTTGGTTGATTCTAACAACCATATGTATGAAGAAAGAAGCAAGAAAAACCAGAAACATACAAATTATTCACATTATTCAAAACAATAATTTGGAGGGAAGTATGTGTTGCAGCCTACAAAAACCCCTCACTTTTCTTTTTCTCTGCTCTTTTAAGTAATTATTAGAATGTACTGAATGGTGATATTAGAATTCAAGAAGGGAACCTGATCTTGAAAGTATCCAAGATCCAACAGAACATTCACATTTTTGATTTCTGGATTATTCCTAATTATTCCACTCAAACTATATTCTTATTTCTTTACTATTTATGTAAGGTGACCAGATTTTAACATTGGTAAAGCGGGACACCATTGATCGGGGGGGGTTCTTGATTAAAAATTTGGTCTATATGGAGTAACAAAAAGTCTCATAGAATGCATAGAATGCGAAAATAGTATTGTAATATATATATTTTAATTTCAACATAAGTACAATTTGGCAGGCGCCTCCAGATGTCCCTCCAAAAGTGGGACAATCTGGTCACCTTATATTTGTGAATCACATCCCATCAACTTTGCATGATTTTCTGGCTAAAATTGCAGCCCAACTCTATTACAGGGTTCTTTCTCAGTTCAAATATAGAAATATCTATCATTTTTTCACTGTTTTAGAACCCCAATATGTGTTGCTGCATCTGTTCTCTATCTCAAAGCAGCAAACAGTCACATGTGCGTGGGTATTCTGGTACCTTTACCTGTATTTTCCACCACTCTTGAATTGGCTGCTCTCTGATCGCTTTGACAATGGTTGGATCCAATTCTGCACTTGACAATTTGATAATGGGGTTTGTCCATCTGTAACTGAATTGAGTCAGGGCTTACTGGGGTTTGTAAGATACTTTAAAAACCAGCCTGAATATTTCGACTGTAAACTTCTTGTATCAGCTGACAATAGAAGCTGCTCCACACTGAATTTCTTTCTTGCTTTTACATCACTTTACACACATATTAGACCTATCTTGCTGATTGGCATATACTCAATTAGTTTTCTGGAAATATAATCTATTGCACTCTCACTACATTTGAATAAATTAAAAAGCAAAACATCTGCACTAACACCATTTCCAAAGAGGTATAAATGGGAATAAGTACACAAACTGGATTGGAATCATTGTAGATTTCAAGTGTTCCCAATTTGTAGATCAATTTTTGTTTTATCTATTTAGAAGCTGAGTGTCTTGTTACTTTAAACTTTAAAGTGATCTTTCTTATATGGTTTGAACACCATATGAATGACTTTGTTTGAAATGACATGAAATATGATAGCGACCAAAACTGATTACAATGATACCATATGAAATCCAACGAATGCACAATGGCATTCTCTACAAAGGCAGAGAAGAAAACAAATGACCCCCCCACACACACACACAAAAGCCCACAATCCACATACCCTTCAAAATCCATGACAACCAATTATTCATGAACAAGGAAGGGTGGACCGGCACCTAAATGACGACATGCCTGATCCCCATTTATGCATGATGCCAACATTGTCTAAGTCCCCTCCTGGCCTTGCATTGCTTTAGGGCCTCTGATGGCCAACAGCAAGGAAACACTGAAATATCTGCATTCCCTTTCTTGACACAGCTGGGGCAGGCCTGTACATACAGGAAGAGCTGGGCATTCAAGGCCCAGCTCCTCTCCTCCACCTATGGTTTCTCTGTAGGGCCACAAAATGCCCCATTTGGCTTTGCGGTGCTGCTGAGCTGAACAGGGCATTTCAAAACCCTCCACAATTATCAGGTAGCGGTATGTTGCTATCCCAGAATCCTGTGGTGGAACTACCATGCCCCTCAATTCTCATGCTGCTGCTGCTGCTGCTGTAAGGTTTTGCCATGGCAAAACCATCGAGCACCAGAGTCGTGTGTGTGCACACACAACTCCAGAGAGAACTGTGTGTGCCAGGGGATTTCGTTGCCAGGGTGTAAAGGGAAGGGAATGAGAAACCACCGGCGGCAAAGCAAAGACACTGCCATAAATAATTTGTCTATGTGTCCACAGTATGAAATGCAGTATAAAGTCAGCATATTGACAAGACAAGCAGTTACTACAAGCATAGCTAAAGAAATGGATCGATAAACTGGGAGTTCAGCTGGAAGGATGAACACTGTCAATGTAGTTTGGTTACTTTCCTAAGTATACTGTTTGCAGGTCAGTAACAAAACATTACCAGCACATTTTGGCCATGGCTTTTGCCGTGAAAGAGGTGAATGAGAAAACGAACTTGTTACCGAATGCCAGCCTGGGGCTCTACATCTTCAACAGCTACAACCTTGGAAGAATGACTTTTAAGGCCACCCTAAATGTGATTTCTGCACAGCAGAAACTGGTCCCAAACTTCAGTTGTGATAACTGGCAGAAAGTCATAGCTGTCATAGGAGGGCTTTTGTCTGAAACCTCTGCTCAGATGTCCTCTATCCTGAATGTCTACAAGACTCCTCAAGTAAGCTATCAGCATGGGTGGTATATAGGCTTCACAATACTAGCAAATTGCAGAATATTCTGATTGAATTAGTGTTTTTAAAATGGCAGTGTATGTTTTATTTTTCAGCTCACTTATGGGTCAATTTCCCTTACAAACGGTGACAAACAACAATTTTCTTCCCTATATCAGATGGTACCCGATGACACCCATCAGTACAGGGGAGTTGGACAGTTACTTAATCATTTTGGGTGGACTTGGATTGGGCTCATGGCTATGGATGATGATAACGGAAACCAGTTTGTGCAGAGAATACTACCTATTCTCTCTGGGAACAGCATTTGTATTGCATTCACATACAGATTACCAAAGATGACTTACCAAAGAGATTTTGCAGAGTTGATGATAGAACAGTTTTATCACTATCCAGTTCTTATGGACAGAAAAACCAATGTATTTTTTGTGCATGGAGAACCTCCAACCATGATAAGTCTAAGGACGACTCTTTATCTAGCTCCTTTGGTTTTATTGCCTCCTCTGGATAAAGTGTGGATAGTTACATCACACTGGGACTTTGAGTCATTCTCTTTCCAACGGATTTTAGATACAGACTCCCTCCATGGTGCCCTGTCCTTTACGGTCCATTCCAATCAGCCCCCGGGATTCCAGGAATTCCTTCAGACCATAAGACCATCTTGGGCTGCGGGAGATGGTTTCATTCAGACCTTTTGGGAGCAAGCATTCAGCTGTTCATTGAAATACGAGCAAGAAGATATTAAGGCAGACTGCAGTGGTGAGGAGAAACTGGAGAGCCTCCCTGGCCCTTTGTTTGAAATGCACATGACTGGCCACAGCTATAATGTCTACAGTGCTGTCTATGCTGTAGCCCACGCATTGCACTACATCCACACACAGGGATCCATACACAAAGTACTGGTAGAAGATGGGAGGCTGGATGTTCTGTATATACAGCCATGGAAGGTATGGTTGTTATACAAACTGGTCCTCACAGATGACTGAATTTCTTCTTTCTCCTTCCACTTTGCACATTCAGATCTGACACCAAGTTAATCAATGCCTACGTGGTTTGAAAACTATTTCTAATTGTTTATTGTTTATGTGCGGTCAGAGTCTTTTTTAACGCAGTTGCCAGTTTTCAAAAATAAAAACGCTTTCTGTTTTCTTTTTCAATCTAGTTGCACTACATTTTAAGGAGAATCTTGTTCAACAATAGTCTTGGAGAAACCCTACACTTTGATCAAGATGGAGAATTAGTTACAGTTTTTGATGTCACCAATTGGGTTATCTTCTCAAATAGGTCATTTGTTAGAGTAAAAGTGGGACAACTGGATCCTCAGGCCCCTTCAGGCAAAGAGCTCACTGTAGAAGAAGATCAGATTGTGTGGCATAGAAGCTTTAACCAGGTGAGAGGACAAATGGTTTTCCTCCCCCCCCCCCTTTGAAACTGTACTAAGCAATTTCTCAGCTGCAGGTCCATTTATTGGGTGCAACTTGCAGGTTCTTCTACCACAGAAAGGAATAAATATAGTGAAAACAGGATTCTTTTAAGAAATCAGCTGTAAAATCAGCTTTGTTTGATCAGTGTAAGTTTTTCAGGTCACCACTGGCGTCTTTTTGTATATGTGATTATAGTTGTAATCCCACTATCAAAACGGTAAATTGCAGGATAAAGATACACAATCAGAAGTGATCCAGAGCATGAAGAGCAACCATCTCCTGCACTCTCACTGTCAATAAAAACAGGGGAAATCCTTTGTTTTCCACCGTTTTCGAAGAAGAAGCCATTAGGAGAATAGGTGTGGAATCTCCACACCTTCCCTTTGATCTAGGGAGGTAAAATATGTTTGTCAGCTATTAATCTAGACCTGGGATTCCCAACAAGGTTTCTATGAACCCCCAAGTCCTTTCCCCTTCTGCCTAAATGGAGTTGTTCACAAGTTAGGGAACTGGCTGCCTCTGCCCATTAAGCTCAATGGGTAGGTCATAGGTATAAAACTCAAAAGTCAATTGTGAAATAGTGTGAGGGGCCTGTAGTATCTTCTCGGCTCCTGCCTTTCTTTCTGGCCTCCGTGAGGTGGAATCCCTATAGTAGTAGCAAAGGCAAATGGAGGGAGCAAATACAGGGTGAAAGGGAAAGGTAGTTATGCCAGTTTCAAGAGGCATCTCAGGGAGTCATGGCCAGCTGCCTTCACTTCTGTGGTCTGCAAAACCTGAAAATTAAATTGATGCTAACCTAATTTTGTATTTATGGTCAGGTGCTTCCCATTTCTGTCTGCAATGACCAATGCCGGCCTGGCTATAGCAAGACAATGAAGGGGGGGAAACCATTTTGCTGTTATGACTGTACTATATGTCCACAAGGCACGGTCTCTGAGCAAAAGGGTAAGAGGCATGCTGTGAAACATTCTTGTAGAACTGGAAGAAAACATTGGAGACCAACATATTTATAATCTTTGTATTAGCTTTTATGTACAACTACCGCCCAGTCTCAAATCTTGCATTTCTGGGCAAGGTGGTCGAGAGGGCTGTGGTGGACCAGCTCCTGGCCTTTTGCAGGAAACTTCAGCCCTAAATCCATAGCAGTTGGGCTTCTGTTGTGGCCATGGGGTAGAAACCGTGTTGGTTGCCCTGATGGATGATCCCCGGCACCAACTGTATCATGGCGGGTTGGCCAGTCTCGTGTTGTTAGATGTGTTTGACCATGAGCTCCTGGCCCACTGCCGCACAGACACAGGGATAGGGGGAACAGCTCTTAAGTGGCTGATGTCCTTCCTTAAGAAAAGTTCCCTTTAGGGTGCCACAAGGGGCGTTGTTTAACATCTATATGCCCCCTCTTTCCAGTTGGTTTGGTGTTATGGGCTGGGTTGTCACCAGTATGCAGATGACACCCAGCTCTATCTCCTGATAGGAGGCCAGCCAGATGTCCTCCCAGAAATATTTGCCTACTGTTTGGAAGCAGTAACGGGATGGATCAGGAAGAATCACCTGAAACTCATCCCTTCCAAGACAGAGGTCTTGTGGTGGGTAGTTGGGGGAAAGAACAGGAAGCATGACTTCCCTGCCTGGATGGGGTTACAACTGATATCTGTACCACAAGTCAGGAATTTGGGAGTGAGTTTTGATGCCTCCCTTTCAATGGAGGCTCTGATAACTAAGGTAGCATGGACAGCATTTTTCCACTTGTGCCAAGTCGGCCCACTTGTGCCAATTCGGCCTAATAATGGCCTACTTGTCCCCAGAACACCTGGCAACTGTCATCCATGCAATCATCACTTCCAACTTAGACTTCTGTAATTTAATCTACGCTGACCTACCAGTGTCTCTGATCCAGAAACTGCAATTGGTACAGAATGCGGCTGCATGAGTACTTACCAGGTCACCCTGGAGGGCTCATGTTCAATTGCTGCTGAAACAACTGCATTGGCTACCAATTTGCTGCAAGATCAGGTTCTAGATATTGTTTTGACCTTTCAGGCTTTATGTGCTTGGGCCCTACTTACCCATGGTACCATCTACTTACTTATGCCACCTGCAATACACTCCACTCTGATTTTATGAATCTGCTGAGGGTTCTTGGGCCCAGGGAGCCAAACCTGGCCTCGACCGGAACAGAGGGGTTTTTAGTCCTGGCCCATACCAGGTGGAATGAGCTCCTGGCTGATCTGCGCCCCCTGTTGGAGCTCTCTGAGTTCCGCAGTGCTTGCAAAATGAAGCTCTTCTACCAGTCTTATAGTTGAGGCTGGATGGAAAGCCTCAGGGATTGTGATCGGGTCCCCCCCCACTCCTGTGTACAGTGTTAGACTATACCAGTAGCAGTTTTCAAACTCAGTTGCGAACCCAATTTTATGTCCTCTATACCGAGTCAAATGCTCGGAGCATAAGGAGGGATTTTTTGGTTCATAATGGAACCGCCATCTTGTTTTCTGCTGGGTTGGGTTTTAAATTATTAATACTGTGTATGATTTTATGGGGATTATGATAATTCTTTTTGTAAACCACCGCGAACTAGCATGCTAGGAGCGGTGGTCTAGAAATCCAAATCTAAATAAATAAATAATAAAAGATAACCTCGGTGTATTTAAACAGGTGTATTTAAACAAATACCCTCAAGCCTTACATATAGGTAGAATATAGGGGAGTGGTTAGTTGCTATGAAAGGCTAATAAGACTTTGGTATCCAAGGGAACTGTCCCAATAAGTAATATCCTATCGGTAATCCATGCATCCACATTACAAATTTCTCTGACTAACAGAATTTTGAGTTTAAGATTGGATAAGCTCAGAATTACCTAAACTCCTAAATACTACATGAAAAATACTTTTCAAAATTTAGAGTTTTGGACAAAGGAAGGTTGGAGTGAAAGCAATCTTTCCTGCAAATTAAATTCCTGATGGGCCCCATACCTGGGCAGTCACCAAAACATATAACATTATCCCTGACCATTGATATATATTATGGGAAGGGGAGCTGAAGGAGTAGAAAGAAGGGAAGGGCATTCATATCAGCCTCATTTATATGACAGTCTCTTTGGTACTAGTCACTGCCTTGAAATACTGACACAGCTTTTTATTCCTTCAGATATGGATGCCTGTGTCCAATGTCCAGGTGATTACTACTCCAGTGAAGGCCATCATAAATGCATTCCCAAAGTCCCAACCTACCTTTTATACGAAGAGACCTTAGGGATCATTTTTGTTATGTGTGCTGTATTTTTCTCTCTGCTCACAGTGTTGGTGCTTCAGACGTTCATGAAATACAAGAACACTCCCATTGTTAAAGCCAACAACCGAAGCCTCACCTATATTCTCCTCCTCTCCCTTCTCCTTTGCTTCCTCAGTACCATGTTGTTTATTGGAAAACCACACCAGGTGATCTGCCTTCTGCGTCAAACTACTTTTGGACTCACCTTTTCTGTCGCTCTTTCTACTGTCTTAGCCAAAACCATCACTGTGGTCCTGGCCTTCATGGCCACCAAACCAGGGTCCCACATGAGGAGATGGGTGGGTAAAAAACTAGCCCATTCCATTGTCTTTTCAGGATCTTTAATTCAAGCAATGATTTGTATTCTTTGGGTTTGTATTTCTCCTCCCTTCCCACAAATGAATATGTATTCACAACCCAGGAAAATCATCCTGGAATGTAATGAGGGTTCTGCCACCATGTTTTACTCTGTCCTTGGCTATCTGGGCTTCCTGGCCAGTGTCAGCTTCACAGTGGCTTTTCTTGCCAGGAAGTTACCTGACAGTTTCAATGAAGCCAAATTCATCACTTTCAGTATGTTAGTCTTTTTCAGTGTTTGGATTTCCTTTATTCCAACTTATTTGAGTTCTAAAGGAAAATTCATGGTGGCTGTGGAGATCTTCTCCATCTTGTCTTCAGGCGCTGGGTTACTAATTTGCATCTTTTCTCCAAAATGCTACATCATCTTCTTGAGGCCTGGGATGAACAGTCAGGAGCATATAATTAGAAAATTTTTAAAATATTAGCTATCCTTTTTCTTTACACCCATATTAGGATTGAATGTTGATGACTCTAAATAACAAAGGATCTCTTATTTCTTTCTTACTCCCTCATGCCACCTATTGGAATCCTATTTCATTCACTTGTTGGTATTACAACTTAAACAAAAGTGATAAATTGCCTGTTTTAATCATCATAGTTTTAATACAGGGAAAAAATTTTTTTCTGAAGAAGTGTTTATGGAATTTACTAATCTGTGTAAATGAAAGCACCCATCTATCCGTCTGGCTCAAGGGAAAGTATGATGGAATTTTATTTATTTTTTATTTATTTAGATTTCTATACTGCCCATTTCTTTGCAACTCTGGGAGATGAAACAATATATAGTAACAACAATATGTAACATCAACTTTCAAATAAGGCATCAAAACATTGCAAAACCACGTTATAATATAAATAACAATTAACAGTAACCTTGGGAGTTGGTACTTTCAGTCATGGGTTGGTTCTTTCGGTCTGGGGATTCAGCAGCTGTTCTCCATCAGTTGGCCTCAAGGGAATGCCTGGTGGAAGAGCTCCCTCTTACAGACCCTGTGGAACTGTGGAAGTTCAGGCAGGGCTCTGATCTCCTCAGGGAGCTCGTTCCACTAGGTGGGGGCCAGGACCGAGAAGGCTCTGGCCCTTGTTGAGGACTGACATGCTTCTCTGGGGCCAGGGATCCGCAACCAGTTGGAAGTGGCAGAGCATAGGACTCTTCTGGGGATATAGGCAGGGCGGCGGTATCACAAATACACTGGGCCCAAACCTCAAAAATTGGAATGCTAGGAGATAAGAAAAAACAATTGAATGGCTCTCCGAGTTGGGGGGGTATATTTTTTTGGACACAAACATAATTGTGATAATTTTAATGTCTCCTAGATGTATCAGCTCTTTTTAGTGATGAAATTTCAATGCTCCGCTGTCTGTGAAGCTGATAGCATAGCCCCCTTTACTGCTTCTTTATCCCATATCTCCAAAAGTTGTACCCAAACCTAGCTTGACCAGTGAAGTCTTGTGCTATGTTGACTCATATCTTAACAATGAGAGGCAGAAATGTATTTCCCCTTCTCAAGGATGTTTCCTTACCCTAGTGTAGTGATCCCCATCCTGTGGGCCGTGGACCACATGTGGTCCATCAACTAACTGGAGGTGGGCCGTGAAGGACACCTTCCCCCCCCCCAGCCCTTTACTTCATCCACGATCCAGCAGGCGCTGGATCTCGTTGCAGAGTAACAAGCTCAGGGTTCCCATTGATTTGTCATTGTCATGAGTTAAAATTTCCATGAAAATAAAATGTTCCTTATGTTCATTGTTGTGGCATGTCTGTATCTTATTTTGAAGAGATGTTTAAACATTACCATAGCAACCAGAGTCAGAGAGTGTTAGGGCAGTGGGACTCAGTAAAATTGTCAAGCGTTGAGTGGTCCCCGGTGATAAAAAGGTTGGGGACCACTGACCTACTGTACACTGATAGAACTGGATACAAAAGAATTGGGAGGGATAACATTTGTCTGGGTTTATTTATTGTATATATTTATTTTTACATTTATACCTCACTGTTCCCTAGGGGCTCAATGTGGTTTGCAAAAGGATTAAAATGTATAAATGATAATGAAATGTTAGATAACTAAATCGGTTTCGAATCACCTCCTTTCCCATGAGAAAAAAGAGAAAATGTGATAAATTGTGTCATATAATATTTATTTGAATACCTTGTCTGCAGGGATGCCTTCAAATTATCAAGTTGTTTCTAGGCCAGGCTTCATAAAATGGGTATCTGCCAATATTTCCAATTCATACATTTTCTGATGTGAAATGACTTGATACAGGGACTGATTTGTGGTGGCATTAGAGACATTAGATTCTGCTTCTACATGTTACGTCTAGTACTTTAAAAGAAGGTAACTGTTTCTGGGTACTACCCATTGAGAAGGACGTGGTTTATCACATCAATTAATTCTTGTTCTTCACACACAAACACACAAACACAAAGAAAAGCAAAAGCCACAGTTATGTGGGTCCCAATTTTTTAAAAAGCTGCGTGACCCAAAAAATTCTTTACCACTTTAGAAAAACAAAGGAATCAGGTGGCTTGTTGGAACTTTGGAGACAACAAATTCTTCTCTAAACGCTAATAGTTTACAGGGTAGCAGGTGTGGGGGACCTGAAGCAGTCCTCAGTAGGGTGCAATTAACTTTAGCCCAATCATCAAAATGACTGGTTTCATCCTCATTTCCAATGAAGTTCTTGAAGGCATTTAAGATGTACAAATGATGTCATTAATCAGCACTGCATCTAGAATTAAAGAGGATTCAGATGATTGATCGCATTGCCCTTTCCCAGTCCATTTTATGGTAGGTTTCCTTTAGTTGTTGCCCTCATAATGTGTGGTTTTTAGAATCATTTTTATGTGTAATGTATTGTAACTTATTCTCTTGTTGGAAAGCCAAAAATCTTTAGATAATTGTTTAGAAGGCTTTTGAATGTACCAAGCTGCAATACAAATGGTATGCTTGCAGCACAGCTTGGCCAACATACTAGAAACTAGAGCCTGCCTAAACAACTTTAAATCCTGGCTTAAATCCTGGCAACAAGCTCTCTATGCAATAACCTGTTAGGAGACCCCTATTTTTGAAAGTTGCAAATAAGAGAATATCAGGGAAATGGCAACACATTGGGCTGGATATCCTTCTAGTAGTTGCCCAAGATGAGTGATAATCATGATACAAATAATGCAGAGAATGGAGGACGTAGATATACAGATATTGAGTTCAATGTCCAACTGCATTTGTTCCCTTCAGTACTGAAGAATCATCCCTATGTATAGATCTTTTCCTGTATATTTTGAAATATTAGTTCTCTAAGAAGAAATTTTATTCTAGCGCAGCAAAATATCCTCCCCGCCAATGTATCCAGAGCCAACATATGGATGGATGTCTTCATGGATGTATTGGTTGGGTGCCCCAAATGTCTTCACTTGCAAAAACCGCTACTCAAATTCTGGAAAAAACTGAAATTTACTAGAGTATATGAGAGTATATGAGAACCAAATAGTACATAGAAATTTAGATGAAAGGGATCAGGAGATCATCCAATAGGTGCCCATGGCATTATCCATAATACTAAGGGTAAATCATTCATAACTGAACCCCATATCAATTAAATAACAAACATCTGTCTTATATCATAATATAACCACATCATAATCCAACATTTACATTTTTATACATTATTGAAGAATAATACAAATTACTTTATCACATTATTCTTGTTCTAGTGTTTTATCTTTTATTATGCCAATTGTAAACCACATATGACAATTTGTGGCTTGGCTTCAGTCGAGGCCGCCATTGCTGCAGCGAGTGGGGGAGGGCAGGAGAAATACGGGGAGGGAAAAGAGGGGGTGCGTGCTGTAAGCAGCGCAGCAATCTCTGATTGGTAAAGGGGGAAGCGCAGGCACAGGAGAGCGCCTTGTGCTCAGGCTTCCCGCTTTTCAGCTGGAACGTGAACAGGATCCCCACCCTCCCTCCCCCTTTTTCATTGTTTGTCTCACAGTTGAATGGGACCTGTGGCAGATCAGGCTATGTTACGTTGCTGTGGGGTCTATCTGTTACTTAGTTTGGGGGATGTTTTTTGTCACAACTGGTGGGTTGGCAGAGGACGGAGCTGGTTTAGGGGGGAGTGCGCCTTGCATGACCTACTCCTCAGGAAAGGGACCTCTTTAAAGAGGTGGCAGGTTGTGAGTGGGTGCCAAGCCCGGCTAGGCTGGGCATGCAATTTCACAGAGCCAGGTGCCTCTGGACGGGGACAGAAGAGGTTTGCACCTCCTCTGGCATCCAGGGTGGGTCACTTCCCGGGTAGTTAGGGACAATGGCTGGGGAACCCACATTCCCAGAGGGGAATGATGTGGGAAGTTTTCAAGCCATTGCTAAGGAAAAGAAGGCAGTCAACTGACTGCTCCGGCTCCCAATCCTCTGCCATTCCAACCCTCGTTTTGGGGTTGCTGTTAATAAAAGTTGTGGCCTTTCATGCCAACACGTGTGAGCGAATTTATTCAGCCTGAAAACTCCCGCCCTGCAAGGCAACTTCATAATCCAGCATCTACTGTTTTACCCATTATTGAAAGATTATACAAATTATTTCTTCTTCTTCTTCTTCTTCTTCTTCTTCTTCTTCTTCTTCTTCTTCTTCTTCTTCCTCTTCCTCTTCTTCTTCTTCCTCTTCTTCTTCTTCTTCTTCTTCTTCTTCTTCTTCTTCTTCTTCTTCTTCTTCTTCTTCTTCTTCCTCTTCCTCTTCTTCTTCTTCCTCTTCTTCTTCTTCTTCTTCTTCTTCTTCTTCTTCTTCTTCTTCTTCTTCTTCTTCTTCTTCTTCTTGTGTTTTATCTTGTATTATTATGCCAATAAAGTATATCTGTATTCTCAACTAATTCCTTCTTTATTTCTGTGGTTTTTTTTAATATGAAGAAATTCTAAGAAATGTAAAATGTGTTAGCAAGCAGCAACACTCAACACAACACAAATGCTGCTTCTTAGAAATTAAACTATGAAACAGATTTCATAAGGGCTCTTTTCAAATCTCCTATAATTTAATTTTAAATATTTCCCCTCTTTTTCCATATATTGATCAATTTTGCACCTCAATGCAATTCTATGGTATGTATAATAAGTATGAATTCCAATTCAGGCATAGCAATAAGTAATTTCCTTTTATATCCTTTTTAAGCCAAAGAACCAGCAAAGTCATTGGCCTCATGAGGAATGATGCAGCAAAACTGATATGTTATAACATGGTGGACGGGAAAGCGATTGTGTACAGCTGGAAGGGGAATCTTGAGATTCTGCTGGTATTGATTCTGCTTCTCCTGGTGCTGCCCTGTAGTATAGTTTGTCAGTTGCCTTCCATTAATTGCTACATATATGAAGACCCCTTTCCTATTCCTCACAACTTTCATCAGCCAGGGAACCTTCTTATTGGTGGGATCGCCAGTCAAGTTGCTTTCTTGAATTCCCCTGCTCTCTGCCATGTTTGATTCCACCGAACCTGAGAGACTCCATCTTTGTGTTCTGTGCTCTTGCTGTCTTTCCCATGTAACCAAAATGCGTATGGCTCTGTAGTATATCTTTGATCCCCTCCCCTTCCTTTGATCCCTCCACTTTCACACTGCATGTTCTCCCTGCTGTGATACATTGTTACCGGTGTCCCTGTAAACATCTTATCTGCAGTCTGGGGCACCGGGCAGACCAAGGCCATGCTAACTGAGACACTTTGGCAGGAAGCCTGGGATGGCACCTGGGTGGGGGATGACACCCTCCCCTTGGGAACGGATCTGGTTTCGGCAGGAGAATTGTATTGATAACTGCTTGCCTCCCTGATATCGAACAGTCTTGACTTCAGATGTTTAAGTGTTCAGATCTACTTCCAATTAAAGCTTTCTTTCTATAGAAGCCTGGTTGTGAGTTTTGTCTGCCCTTGACACCAGTGGTGATGGTCGGGCTTGTGGCATTTTCTCCTGGGGGGCCCATCTGATCTTCCATGCCATGGCCTCAACTATAGAACTGGTGGAAGAGCTCCATCTTGCAGACCCTGCAAAATGCCATAAGCTACAGGAGAGCACTCAGCTTTTCAGGGATCTCATTCTACCGGGTTGAGGCCAGGACCAAAAAATCCTTGGCCCTGGTCTAGGTCTCCTGAAATTCTTGGGGCCAGGAATCACCAACAAATGATTACCCTGTGGGAGCAATAGGGCAATAGGTGGTCCTTCATATATATTGATGCCAGACTGTGAAGGCCCTTAAACATCAAACCAATACCTTGAACCTGGTCAAGACTACAGGTGGTAGCCAATACAGCTGCCTCAACAGTGGTTCTAAGGTGTTCCTATGAGGACCCTAGCGGTCACATTTTTCACTACATTCAATTCCTGAGTCAGGGATATGGGCAGGCCTGCATAGATTGAGTAACAGAATATAATTCTGGAGGTGAACATTGCATGGATCACCATGAATATGTGCTTTGAAGAAAGGTAGGGTGCTAGTAGCCTCAACCTGATGCAAATGACAAAATGCCTGGCAGGCTACCTTTATGACTAGCACCTCCATAGACAACAAGACAAAAGAGCTGTTTCCAGTTCACCCTCAAATCTCTGCCTAGAGGCATGGAATTCAGTTGTGTCCTGGCACGAGTGATTAATCATGCTTCCTGTCCTGCCTACTTCCTTCCCAGCCATAGGATCTCTGTTTTGGAGGGTTTGAGTTATATAGGCACCCAGGAGCCTGCCCTGGGTGCCTGCTTGTGCCATCCAGCTAGAGTCAACAAACTTGCCGGGGAAATCACTAAAGGCTCCTCTACATGCTCTCCAAGGTATCTGCAGATTGGACTTAGTTGGCCAAGTTATCTTGACTCCCTCCCCAAGCAGATGCTCCCGGGAAGTGTCCTTTGGGTACATCAGTCTCAAGTTCAAAGGTTTAATCTAAAGATATCAAACTCACAGAACCTCGTGGTATTTCCGTGGCTGCAGAATTCTGCCTTCCTCGGTTGCTTACAAGTTGCTTTCTTTCTTTGAAGTTTTGTAAAGATTTTTCCTGAGAGGAGGCAGTCTGTCTGGAGCTATATCCATGCATGAAACTAACAAATAAGAAAACAGCGCTGTTTGTCACAAACAATTTTATAAGCACTAAGTGTTGGGGTTTGATGGTAAAAATATTGAGGTTAATACTGGGATTTTGATTTCTATCAATATCGTATTTTCCATGTTCCTTTAGCCACCCTGGGGCCCAATGGGGCCTCTCCACTTGCAGGCTCATGTGGATGTTGGTAAAGCCAGGCCTTCCAAGCCCAGCTCCTCCCCCTTCTGTGGTGACCTGAAGGGATCCGGAAATGCCCATTCAAATACACTGCATTTCAAATTGCCGTGGGGGCCAATTGGGATTTTTTTTTATTTTTGCAGGAATGTGGGATTGTGTCATATATTAAAACGGTTAGTCAAAAATAATATCAACATATTTACTTCTGTTCCTTCCTCAAAATCAATTAATTCTCCTAACACAATCTGGCCAGAATCACTTCTTTACTGTACACCACTGTAAGGAGAATATGTAAAAGGATTGCCAAAAGAAGAAATATTATTCCCCCCACCCCGCCTTTTCCTTGGCATAAGTTTATATTACATGTCTATAGAATTAGGATAGATACTGAAAGATGAGGATCCAGTTATACAGAGGTTCTGCCCAAAATGATTGGCCTACTTTCAAAGTTACTATATCCGCACTCCCAGATATAATGAGATTTGCTTCGTCACCCATGGCAGCCTATTTGTAGCTTAGCTCACCATCCTGAGCCAATATGCCAAAGGAACCTACAGGCTGACAAAGCTTAGGGAACTGAAATACATATCATACATGCTCTGATGTGAAATTATTGATGCACGGACTGATTTGTGGTGGCATTAGAGTCACTGGTTTCTGCTCCTACATGTTGGGGCTAGTACTTTAAGAGAGGGCAACTGGCTCTGGATACTACCCATTGAAAAGGATGTGGTTTATCACATCAATTAAATTTGTTCATCACACAGACATACACACACACACGCACACAGAATCAGAAAGAAAAGCAGTTTTGTCAGAAGCTTCATGATCCAGAGTGTTCTTTACCACTTTAGCAAAACAAAGGAATCAGGTGGCCTGCTAGAACTTTGGAGACAACAAAGTCTTCTCTCCACACTCCTAGTTTACTGGGTAGCAGGTGTGAGGATCTGAAGCAGTCCTCAGTGGGGTGCAATAATCTCTAGCCAAATTGTCAAAATGACTGGCTTCTTCATCATGTGTGATGGACTTCCTGAAGGCATTTAAGATGTACAGATGATGACATGAATCAAAACTGCATCTTGAATTAAAGAGGATCTGGATGATTGCCTATATTCCCCTTTCCCAGTCCATTTTATGGTAGGTTTCCTTCATTTGTTTCCCTCATGGAGTGTAGTTTTTAAAATCATTTTTACATATACTATTGTAACATATTCCTACTCTTGTTGGAAAGCCAACAATCTTTAGACAATTGTTTTGAAGCCTTTTGAATGTACGAAGCTGCAATTCCAATGGTACGCTTGCAGCAAGGCTTGGCCAGCATACTCTTGAAACTAGAGCCTGCCTAAACAACTTTAAATGCTGGGTTTTATGCAGCAACAAGCTCCCTACACTATAAACTGTTAGGTGACCCCTATTAGGGAAAATGCAGCACATTGGGCTGTATATCCATTTACTAGTTGCCTAAGAAGAGATAAGTGTAAAGTTCTGCATCTGGGTCAGAAAAATGAAAAGCATGCCTACTGGTTGGGGGATACACTTCTAGGTAACACTGTGTGTGAACGAGACCTTGGAGTACTTGTCGATTGTAAACTAAACATGAGCAGGCAGTGTGATGCAGTGGTAAAAAAAAAGTGAATGCCATTTTGGGCTGTATCAACAGGGGCATCACATCAAAATCACAAGATGTCATAGTCCCATTGTATACGGCACTGGTCAGACCACACCTGGAGTACTGTGTGCAGTTCTGGAGATGTAGGTAAAATTGAAAGGGTACAGAGGAGAGTGACGAAGATGATCTGGGGCCAAGGGACCAAGCCCTATGAAGATAGGTTGAGGGACTTGGGAATGTTCAGCCTGGAGAAAAGGAGGTTGAAAGGGGACATGATAGCCCTCTTTAAGTATTTGAAAGGTTGTCACTTGGAGGAAGACAGGATGCTGCTTCTGTTGGCTGCAGAGGAGAGGACACGCAGTAATGGGTTTAAACTTCAAGTACAACGATATAGGCTAGATATCAGGGGGGGAAATTTCACGGTCAGAGTAGTTTAGCAGTGGTATAGGCTGCCTAAGGAGGTGGTGAACTCCCCCTCACTGGCAGTCTTCAAGCAAAGGTTGGATACACACTTTTCTTGGATGCTTTAGGATGCTGTGGGCTGATCCTGCGTTGAGCATGGGGTTGGACTAGATGGCCTGTATGGCCCCTTCCAACTCTATGATTCTATGATTCTATAACAATCAAGAGTCAAATAATGCAGAGAATGGAGGACATAGATATCCAGATATTGAGGTCAATGTCCAATAGCATTGGCTCCCCTCAATATTGAGGAATCCTCCATGTGTATAGATCTTTTCTTATATACTTGGAAATATTAGTTCTCTAAGAAGAGCTTTTTTTTTTAGTGCAGCTAAATATCCTCTCATCCAATATATCCAGAAAAGATCTTTTAGATGATTGTCTTCATGGATAAGGTATTGCTGACATCTTATGTCACCTATTGGTCGAGTGCCCCAATTTCTCCACGTGCAAAAACCACTAGTCAAATACTGGAAATAAGTGACATATACTAGTGTAGATGAGAACCAAATAATACATAGAATTTTTGATGAAAGGGATCAGGATGTCATCCAAGAAGTGAAATGAATTATCCACAATATTAAGGGCAAAAATTCCCCTTGAGTCATAAAATGAGCACAAATGTTTCAATCTCTTTATATTCTTTTCCCATATATTGATTTCTTTGGAACCTCAATAGACTACTATGATATGAATACTAATTATGCCTTCTAATTCAGGAGCAGCAAGAAGCCATTTTCTTCTATGAACGTTTTTAAAACAAGCAACCAAAAGAGTCATCAGTCACATGAGGAATGAAGTGGCAAAACGAATGTGCTATAATATGGCGGATGGGAAAGCAGTTTTCTGCTGCTGGAAGGGAAGTCTTGTCATGGAGATTCTGCTGGTACTGATGCTGCTTCTGATGGTGCCGCCCTGTCATGTAATGTGTCGGAGGTCTTCCATTAATTGCTCCATATATGATGACCCCTTTCCTATTCCTCACAACTTTTATCAGCCAGGGAACCTTCTTATTGGTGGGATCGCCAGTCAAATTGCTTTCTTCCATAATCCTCCATCTTTCCTAGAACACCCGGCCCGAATGGTGGTTGATGATCCTATGTAAGGATTAAGGTTTTCTTCTTCTTTTTCTATCTGAATCTGAACATTGTAGTCAAGCAGTTAGCACATAAGCAGAGAATGACTTATCAGTCCATTTTATTTGCATCAGGGCTATCCACCTTGCCCCTCAATGGAAGCCCAAAGCAGCTGGCATTGCTCTTCTTTCTTCCCTTTTAATCTTACCAAATCACTGAAAGGTAGATTAGGCTGAGAATATAAGAGGGTCCCAAAGGAACATCCAGAAGTTCCATGGTATTGTGAGAATTCATACTGGAGTCTCCCAGATTTAGTTTGCCTTTTTGTAATTCGGAGTTAAGGATGTGCTGCAGCCTACAAAAGAACCTCCATTCTGTGTTTCTCTGCTCTTATAAGTAATTATCAGAATATACAGAATGGTGATGTCAGATTTCCAGAAGGGGACCCAATCTTCAAAGTTTCCGAGATCCAGCAGCACATTCAGATTTTGATTTCTGGTTATGTATATTTAAAAGTTGTATTGCCTTTGGCAACACATCTTCTTCCAGTAATCTTAATTATTCCACTCAAATGTTATGCATTTTTCATTAATATTTGTGAATCACATCCCATCAACTGTGCCTGACTTTGAAGCAACAATTGAAGCCCAACAGGGGGCTTTCTCAGTTCAAAGCCCTTTATTCCAATATAGAAGTCTCTCTCCTATGTTCACTGCATTAGACCCCCAGTATGTTTCCCTGTATTTATTCTCTATCTCAAAGCATCAGACAGTCACATGTGCTTGGGGATTCTGGTATCTTTCCCTGTATTCTCCACCACTCTTGAATTGATGGCTCTCTGACTGCATTGACAATGGTTCGATCCCATTGTGCACTGGAAAATTTGATGATTGGGTTTGTCTATCTGTGACTGAATTCACAGGGCTTACTGGGTCTCGTAAATTTCTTTTAAAACCAGCCTGAATATGTCCCATTCGGCTTCACGGTACTGCTGAGCTGAATGGGGGATTTCTACATCCCCTAGAATGGTGGGATAGGAGCATCATCATATGGTGGTACCCGCATGACCCTCTCTTCCCCTGCTGCTGCCGACACAAGGCATGGTTGAAACTTCCAGCCCCGGAGTGATTTGTACTCATGAACAACTCCAGAACAGACTGAGGGTGCCGGGGAATTCCATCCCCCGTGTGTAAAGGGAAGCGGTGGGACATGCTGCCCTACCATGCAAAACCTCCAGCAGCCCAGCACAGCTGCTGCCATGCATAATAGGTCTAAATGTGCCCAGTATGAAATGCAGTATAAAGTCAGCATTTAGAAAAGCCAAGCAGTTGCTACAGCCATAACAAAACAAAACAAAAAAAGGATTAATAAACTGGGAGTAGAGCTGGGAGGATGAACACTGTAAATGTAGTTTGATTACTTTCCTAAGTATACTGTTTGCGGGTCAGTAAAATCAGAGTCCAGTAGTACCTTTAAGGCCAACAAAGACTTATTCAAGGCGTGAACTTTCGAGTGCAAGCACTCTTTGTCAGACTAAGAACTGACCATCATAACAGTAGGAATATATAAGCAAAAGTTAATCTTGTTACATTAGTAAACTGTGTCCAAAGCTCACGCCTTGAATAAATCTTTGTTGGTCTTAAAGGTGCTCCTGGACTCTGATTTTATTGTGCTACTTCAGACCAACATGGCTACCCATCTTAATCTATGTTTGCAGGTCAGTAACAAAACATTACCAGCACATTTTGGCCATGGCTTTTGCCGTGAAAGAGGTGAATGAGAAAACGAACTTGTTGCCGAATGCCAGCCTGGGGCTCTACATCTTCAACAGCTACAACCTTGGAAGAATGACTTTTAAGGCCACCCTAAATGTGCTTTCTGCACAGCAGAAACTGGTCCCTAACTTCAGCTGTGATAACCGGCAGAAAGTCATAGCTGTCATAGGAGGGCGTTTGTCTGAAACCTCTGCTCAGATGTCCTCTATCCTGAATGTCTACAAGACCCCTCAGGTAAGCTACAAGCATGGGGTTACATAGACTTCACAATTCCAGCATATCATTAAAAATTCTGAATTCATTAATATTTTTTTAGAATTGCAATGTGTTTTCTTTCAGCTCCCTCACGGGTCCTTTTCCCTTGCAAAGGAGGACAAACAACAATTTTCTTCCCTTTATCAGATGGTACCTGGTGACATCCATCAGTACAGGGGAGTTGGACAGTTACTTAATCATTTTGGGTGGACTTGGATTGGGCTCATGGCTATGGAAGATGACAATGGAAACCAGTTTGTGCAGAGAATACTACCTATTCTCTCTGGGAACAGCATTTGTATTGCATTCACACATAAATTTCCACAGACAACTTATTTATTAGAGTTTGCAGAGTTGCTTGCAGGACAGTTTGATCAGTACCCAATCCTTATGGACAGAAGAACCAATGTAATTTTTGTGCACGGAGAACCTCCAACCATGATGGCTGTAAGGATATTTCTTTCCCTAGCTCCTTTGGCTTTATTGCCTCCTCTGCATAAAGTGTGGATAGTTACATCACACTTTGACTTTGAGTCATTCTCTATCCAAAGTTTTACAGATACAGACTCTCTCCATGGTGCCCTGTCCTTTACAGTCCATTCCAATCAGCCCCCAAGATTCCAGGAATTCCTTCAGACCATAAGACCATCCTGGGCTGTAGGAGATGGTTTCATGCAGAACTTTTGGGAGCAAGCATTCAGCTGTTCATTGACAGATGAGCAAGGGGATATGAAGAAAATCTGTAGTGGGGAGGAGAAACTGGAGAGCCTTCCTGGCCCTTTGTTTGAAATGCAGATGACAGGCCACAGCTATAATGTCTACAATGCTGTCTATGCTGTGGCCCATGCTTTGCACTACATCCACACACAGGGATCCATATGGAGAGTACTTGTGGAAGATGGAAGGCTGGATGTTCAGAAGATACAGCCATGGCAGGTATAGTGGTTATTTAAACTGGCCATCACAGATGGCTGGAATTCTCCTTCTCCTTCCGCTTTGCACATTCAGTTCTACCACCAACATAATAAATGCCTACATGGTTTAAAAATTCTTTCTCAGTGTTTATATGTGTGAATGTGGTCTGAATCTTTTTTTAATACAGCTGCCAGTTTTCAAAAAATAGAACTGCTTTTTTTTAAATTCTCTTTTTCAATCTAGTTACACAACTTTTTAAAGAGAATCCCATTCAACAATAGTCTTGGAGAAACCCTACAGTTTGATCAAGATGGAGAATTAGTTACGGTTTTTGATGTCACCAATTGGATCACCTTTTCAAATAGGTCCTTTGCAAGAATAAAAGTGGGACAACTGGATCCTCAGGCCCCTTCAGGCAAAGAGCTCACTCTGAAAGAAGATCAGATTGTGTGGCATAGAAGCTTTAACCAGGTGAGAGGACAAATGTTTTTACTCCCTCCCCCCTTTGAAAAAGGAGGGAAGCCAAGTGGGTGGTTTTGAGTAGCTCAAAGGCATTAAAAACTAAAGCCCCTTTCAGCTTCTAGGTTAAAGATTCAGGCCACAAGCTCCAGTAAACAAAAAGTATGGGAAATGTTTGAGGGCACCTCCTTTGAATCTGTTTTGGTGGGTATGAAACACCAAAATTATTGATGAATGAGAGGATGTAAATCAGTTTGTTTCCTTATCCTGTCATGTGTTAACAGCCCCTGACTAAGGGGCAGGGGGTGTTTCTGAGGGCAAGGCAGAGGAGTCTGTGGGAGTACTTGTGGTTTCCTTTTGAGGGTGGGGAAGCTTTCCCCTTCTGCCAAATAGTTGACTGACAGGGAGGCCACAGAAAAGGCCCTTCTCAACTCCACAACAACCTCTAGGACCTTTTATGCACTGAGAACTTCACTGCCCCATTTCCCGTGCAGGAGCACAGATCGGGGGCGGATGAGATGCACCAGGCCAAATGCTCCCCCATGTGGGTACAGGAAGAGGTGGGGCAACCTGCCATGACTAAAACTCCAGCCTGCAGCCTGGCATGAAACCTCCAGTGCATAAACGGTCAATGGGAGGCCTTAAATGTGTCCTGTCCACTAACCTGCCCAATTTCCAAAGCAGCTCTTTCCGCTCTGCAGATTAGCTGTAATTCCAAGAGCTCTCCAGGCCCCACCTGGATGTTGGCTACCCGTGGGTTGTAAATATTAGTTGATCCAACTTGCAGGTACTTCTACCATATATAAGAATAAATGTAGTGAAAACCGTTTTCTTTTAAGAAATCAGCTTTAAGCAGCTTTGTTTGAGTAGTGGAAGTTTTTCAGGACACCACTGGGGATCTTTTTGCATATGGGATTTTAATTGTAATCCCAATATCAAAACTGTATATTGCAAGATGAAAATACGCAATCAGACATGATTCAGAGCATGAAGTACAATGATGTCTTGCCCTCTGACATCCAATAAAAATAGTGAAAATCCTCCATTAGGAAAAGCATCCATTAGGAGAATACATGGAGAATCTCCATATTCTCCCTTTGAACTAGGAAGGCTAAATTTGTTTGCAAAGCACTTCTGGTCATTAATCTAAACCAGGGATTCCCAACCAGGTTTCTACAAACCAGCCTTCCCAACCAGCCTTCCCCCTTCTGCCTTAATGGAGTTGTTCACATGTTAGGCTGCCTCAGCCAATTAGGCTAAATGGGTAGGACATTGGTGTAAAACTCAAAAGGGGCAAGTGAATTTTTTATAATAGTACAGGGGCCTGGGCTATCTTCTCAGCTCCTACCTTTCTTTCTTGCCTATGTGAGGTGAAGTCACTATAGTAGTAGTAAAGGCAAATGTAGGGAGCAAACAGAGGGTGAAGGGTAAAAGTGGCTATGACCCATTCAAGAGGCATGTCAGGAAGGCGTGGCCAGCTGACTTCATTTCTAGGGTCCACAAAGCCTGAAAATTAATTTCAGGGGCCCCTTCACTGTCAGAAGTTTGAAAAAAGCTAGTCTAGATTGTTATGTCTGTGGGCATTTGGCCGCTGATGCAAAAGAGGGTTTCTGCCAGCCAAGGAATTAACCAATCAAAGGAACCTGTTAAGGTCCAACCAGATCACTCTGCTTAGAGCCAATCGGATTGCTCAGTTTAGGGCCAATCCGAGGCAGCAGTGGGCTGCCTGAAAAGTATAAATGCGCATGAGTTCTCCTGTTTTCCCCTGTTCAGTATTTGGAGTTTTTTTGCTGGAGTTGCTAAATCAAAAGAGCTGTTCTGAAGAATCAGAGTGTGTTCACTGAACCCATAGATATAATACTGGCAATGAAGGTGGGATCACTGTCCTAGGCAGCCGGCCCTGGGAAGCCTAAGCTACCGGAGGACCTACTTCAGCTACGCCCGGTGCCCGACAACAATGAACCAATGGGTTGAGTGCAGTTCCATCTCTTGCCTCTTGACAAGGGAGAACCTTGTTGTTCCTCGGCCAGGATCACTGGAGCAACTCCGCTGAGTGCCGCCCAGAGAGATTGGGCTCAGCTTGCTGAATCACTTGGCTTGCCACCACCCCAGAGAGTGTTAGCCTTCGATTGGTTCCTCATCAGAAAGGCATATGTCCCCTCATAGCTGACAAATCACAGATCATTGGTAACATCACAAAAAAACCTGCTTAATACAAAGCACAAATATGTTTTCTCTGATGTCATCATTTCTCCCCTCACCCCAAAATACCATTATCAAAAGACATTGATTTGATGCTAAACTAATTTTGCATTTATGGACAGGTCCTTCCCATTTCTGTGTGCAATGACCAATGCCAGCCTGGCTACAGCAAGACAATGAAGGAGGAAAAGACATTTTGTTGTTATGATTGTACTATGTGTCCAGAAGGGATGGTCTCTGAGTGGAAGGGTAAGATACATGTTTTCAAACATTCTTGTAGAACTGGAAGCAAACATACTTATAATGTGTATAAGCTTTCATGTTTATTGTATACTGCACTGGTCAGACCACACCTGGAGTACTGTGTGCAGTTCTGGAGGCCTCACTTCAAGAAGGACATAGTTGAAATTGAAAGGGTACAGAGGAGAGCGACGAAGATGATCTGGGGCCCTATGAAGATAGGTTGAGATACTTGGGAATGTTCAGCCTGGAGAAAAGGAGGTTGAGAGGGGACATGATAGCCCTCTTTAAGTATTTGAAAGGTTGTCATTTGGAGGACACTGGCAATTTTCAAGCAAAGGTTGGATACACACATCTCTTGGATGCTTTAGGATGCTTTGGGCTGATCCTGCATTGAGCAGGGGGTTGGACTAGATGGCCTGTATGGCCCCTTCCAATTCTATGATTCTATGATTTATACTCACGTCTGCTGGTGTATTTAAACAAATACCCTAAAGTCTTACATATAGGTAGAAATAGGGGGGAGTGGTTAGTTGCCATGAAAGGCTAGTAAGACCTTAGTATCCAAGGGGAATGTCCTGATAAGTAATATCCTATTGGTAATCAATGCATACAGATTACAAATTTCTCTGACCTACCAAATTTTGAGTTTCAGTTTAGATAAGCCGAAAAGTACCCAAATCAATGTTGCTTTTGGTACGTTTCAAATGCTCCCAAGCTGAACCACCCATACCCTGCGTTTAGAAAGTCAGAATCATGATCCAGTGATTTGGCCAGGATTTGGCTCCTTTAAATGCATAACAACCCCCATTTTCTCAACCAGTACCTGAGATTGTGATGGGAGAGAATGCCTGCTAAACAGCTGATAATGGCAGGTGCATCATCCACTCCTTTGAAATCTCTTCCTAAGCGTGGAGAAATTTAAACGGAGCTGGTAATGTGCCAGTCATTATCAGCTGTTTGGTGCAGTTCCCTCACTTTAAATGATCCCATACAATCGCAAAATAAAGCTTCCCCAACCTTCTCAGGCTGCTTTGCTTGTGAACACTCAGGAAACATTTAAAGTGAAAGCAGCGTGCCAAATGGCTGATAATGACAGGCACACCACCATGAAGTTTAAATACTTCTCAAGCTTTGGATAAGAATTTAAACAGAGCATCCTGCCCTTCTCAGGCAGTAGAGATGTCCTCTGATGTGTGTGAAGATGGGGGAGCCGTGAACTATTCAGATCCTTTAGAATTGATTTGGCAAAATCCGAAAAGGTGAAGGAACATTTGTGCATTACAGTTTTGGCCTGAATCAGAAATGTCTGAATCAGAAATGTCACAAATTTCTTTTTATGCAAATGCCTTGTTGTGATATAGAAGTAATTAGAATACTATTCAAAATTTTGATCTTTGGAGGAAAGGAAAGATGGAGTGAAAGAGATCTTTCCTGCACATTGAATTCCTGATGGGCCCCATACCTGGCCAATCACCAAAGCATATACCATTATCCCTAAGCATTGAAATATATATTGTGAAGGAGAGGTGAATGAGAAAGAAGGGAGTGGCATTCATATCTAGCTCATTTGTATGACTGTCTTTTTGATACTAGTCACTGCCTTGAAATTCTGAAACAGCTTTTTATCCCTTCAGATATGGATTCCTGTGTCCAATGTCCAGATGATTACTACTCCAGCGAAGGCCATCATAAATGCATTCCCAAGGTCCCCACCTACCTTTCACGCAAAGAGACCTTAGGGATCATTTTTGTTATGTGTGCTGTATGTTTCTCTCTGCTCACAGCTTTTGTGTTAGGAACTTTCATGAAATACAAGAATACTCCCATTGTTAAAGCCAACAACCAAGGTCTCACCTATATTCTCCTCCTCTCCCTCCTCCTTTGCTTCCCCAGCTCCATGCTGTTTATTGGAAAACCAGGGAAGGTGACCTGCCTACTGCGTCAGACTACATTTGGACTCATCTTCAGTGTGTCTGTTTCCAGTGTGTTAGCTAAAACCATCACTGTGGTCCTGGCCTTCATGGCCACCAAACCAAGGTCCCACATGAGGAGATGGGTGGGTAAAAAACTGGCCAATTCCATTGTTTTTTCTGGCTCCTTCATTCAAGCAGTGATTTGTGTTCTTTGGGTCTGTATTTTTCCCCCATTCCCACAAATGAATATGCATTCACAACCCAAGAGTATCATCCTGGAATGTAATGAGGGTTCTGCCACCATATTTTACTCGGTCCTTGGCTATCTTGGCTTTTTGGCCAGTATTAGCTTCACAGTGGCTTTTCTTGCCAGGAAGTTACCTGACAGTTTCAATGAAACAAAGTTCATCACTTTCAGTATGTTGGTCTTTTGCAGTGTTTGGTTTTCCTTTATTCCAGCTTACTTGAGCTCTAAAGGAAAATTCATGGTGGCTGTGGAGATCTTCTCCATTTTGTCCTCTGGTGCTGGCTTACTGGGTTGTATCTTTTTCCCTAAATGCTACATCATTTTCTTAAGGCCAGGAATGAACATTCGGGAACAGATAATTAGGAAAGTTTGAAAATCTTAGCCATCTTTTTTCTTGAAAGCCATACTGGGGTTGAATGTTGATGACTGGAAATAATGAAAGATCTCTTATTTCTTTCTTACTGCTTCATGTCACCAGTTGGAATCGTATTGCATTCATTTGTTGTCATTGCAAATTAAACAAAGTAGAAGAATTGCCTGTTTCAATGATCATAGTCTTAATACTGGTTAAGTTTTTTTTCAGATGATGTATCTATGGGATTTACTAATCAATGTAGATGAAAGCACCCATCCATCTGTCCATCTGGTTTTCAATGAGGCCAACGTTGTCGTAAATAAATCCTCAGAACATTATTTTAGTAAACTTTGAATGATAGTTCTGTGACAGAAAAGGGCACATGTGCCTTCCTGTCCACATCCAGTGCCTTCGTTGTGTTTGAAGTGGAATGCTAGGAGAGAAGAAAATACTGTTGAATGGCTCCCAATGTTGGGGGAGATATTCTTCTTTACACAAACAACATTGTGATCATTTTCAAGTGTCCTATATGTGGTAGATGTATCAGCTCTTTTTAGTAATAAAATTTTAATGCTTAGCTCTCTGTGAAGCTGCATGCACAGTCCAGTGAAGGATCAGGTACAAAACAAGTATTGAGGCACTGGGATACCAAGGTGGCAAATAAAATATCTAAAATAGACTTCTGTGGAGTCTTCAAACTTCTGTTATTTCTTTATTCTTTTATATTCAAAACAGTCCTGACGTGTTTCGCTCACTAGATTTGTCAAGGAACATAAATTCTTAGAAAATACAAAGGTACAATTAATGGTTGTACAACAGTAATTAGTAAATAAATACAATACATATAAAAGATAAATGTCATGAATACATACTTATTGTTTTCAGACCAACTTCAATTTTGCATATATATCTCTTAAATAGAATGTCTATAACAGAAATAGAACATTCAAATTATTATAACAGGAATCTAGTACCAAGACATTACCAAATTACAACATCCTATACTGTTATTGTCCTATACTGAGGACAGGCCTGGAGGATCATTGTCCATGGAGTCACGATGGGTCGGACACGACTTCACACCTAACAACAACAAATACTGTTATTTAAACTTTTAGAAAACAAAACAGAATGGAGACTTACAAGGTTGTTATAACAAGAGCTACTCATAGGGCCCCCAGACCCTGGATTATCATTGTCACTCTTCTCTGAATCCTCTAAATTTTGTCCACATTCTTTTTGAAATGACACCCCTAGAAATTCTCACAGTATTCCAGGTGGCATCTGATCAATGCAGTATTCAGAGGGACTATGACATTTTGCAATGTTGATGTGATGCCTCGATTGATATAACCAAATATTGTATCACCTTTGTTATTGCTCTCCAGCAGCCACTATGGCTGGGGCTCCCCCTCGGCATTGCACTGTGCAGCTGCTGCTGGCAGCGCCCCCCCCCCAGCAGGTGGCAGGAAGTCAGGGGCGCTGGCGGGAAAGCAAGCGGAGCAGGGGCTCAGGCAGCAGTGGTTATAAACAACTGAGGCCTGCTGGGTGACTGTGGGTCATTCCCAGTTCTTTCAGAGCTCTCAGCCCCACTTCACTCACAGGGTGTCTGTTATGGGGAGAGGAAGGGAATGCGATTTTAAACTGCTTAGAGACAACTGAGACCTGCTAGGTCACTGTGGGCCATTCCCAGTTCTCCCAGTTCTCCCAGAGCTCTCAGCCCCACTTCATTCACAGGGTGCTTTTGTCTAACAACATGTCTCTGATCGCCTCTGAGTTGGACTTATTCTGTAGGGATGGTATAAGTTCTCTCCTGAATTGATCGTGTAGCCTATATTGAAGTAATACATGTTCAGATGTCTCAATGTTCCTATCCTGGCAGATGCATAAACGATCACAGATGGGTATTTTTTTGAATAAGCCTTCCCTAAAAGCGGATGGGAGCATGTTATATTGTAGGAGTGTAAATTATATAACAGGATATAACAGGGTATCTGTTATGGGGAGAGGAAGGGAATGCAATTTTGCACTGCTTAGAGACACGTGAGGCCTGCTGAGTGACTGTGGGCCATTCCCAGTTCTCTCAGAACACTCAGCTCCACTTCACTCTCAGGGTTCTGTTATGGAGTGAGGAAAGGAAGGTGATTTTAAACTGCTTACAGAGACCTGAGGGCTGCTGGGTGACTGTGAGCCATTCCAATTCTCTCAGAGCACTCAGCCTCACTTCTCCCATGCGGTATCCGTTATGGGGAGAGGAAGAAAAGGTGATTTTAAACTTCTTAGACACCTGAGGTCTGTTGAGTGACTGTGGGCCATTCCAGTTCTCTCAGAGCTCTCAGCCTCACTTCTCTCACAGGTTGTCTATTACATTAGTAAACTGTGTCACAGCATTCAAATACAGCCGTATGATCATTCTTTGCTAAACCAGCCAATCAGGCCCCTCAAATTCAGTTGTAGTTCACAAATACATAAGGGAAATAAAACTATCAATGCCAGTGATCTATGTCTTCCACCCTACCTTTTCCTGCTGGTCCCATCTGTCTCCATACAAATGTGAAATATACTTTCAAGTAGAAGCTGAGCTGGCAGCTATCTTGTCCTGGAACCAGAGAGTTGAATTCAAAATTACATTATATATTACTAACAGTCACATAATCCCAATTAAAATAAATTGTGAGGAATGTGGATACACATGTTAAACAAAGTTAGCATGCATCGTGAGATAAAAAAACCTTTGTCTTTGTTGAGTCTAGGGTATGTCATAGTAATGAATGATGTAATAACTTGCATTTCTGCAATTTCCCTTTCTAGCCTGTTCTTGAACTTCCTTTGCAATAAAACAGCTACTTTCAGGTCCATCATTGAATGCTCTGGAAGGCTGAAGTGTTCCCCTACAGGTTTTTCAATTTGGGGTTTTTGATATCAGACTTGTGTCCATTAATTCTTTGGTGGAGGGTTTGACCTGCTTGCCCTATGTAGAGAACATAGGGACATTGTTGACACTTGATGGCATATACAAGGTTGGAAGATGAGCAATTGTATAAGCATTTGATGGTGCAGATGATGTTGCTAGGTCCAGTAATTGTGGCATTGGAGTGTATATTGCAGCAAAGTTGGCATCTGGGTTTGGTGCAAGCTGTAGTACCAGTGTCCATGTTCATATTAAATGCTGCATTGTTGTGAGTGAGTTGTTTGAGATTAGGGGGTTGTCTGTGTGAAATAAAAGGTTTACTCCCCAGTGTTTGGTGAAAAGAACTGTCATTATCTAGTAGGGGTTGTAAATCACTGATAATGCATTGTACTGTCTTGAGCTGAGAGCTGTATGTAACCACTAGTGGTGTTCTGTTGTTTTCTCTTTTGGGTCTGTCTTCTAACAGGTTTTCTCTTGGTATCCTTCTGGCTTCGTTAATCTGTTCCTTGACCACACTGGCTGGGTACTTTAGTTCTAAAAAGGTTTGTTGTAGATCATTTAGGTGGGAATCTCTGTCCGTGGGATTGGAACAGATCGTTGTAACGTAGGGCCTGGCTGTATACAATGGACTGTTTGGTATGTTTAGGATGGTAGCTGGAGGCTTTCAATATAAGGTAGTCTCTAGGCATCCATTGTTTATTTTTACAGTAGTGTCCAGTATAGGATGTGGTTTAACACATCAATTATATTTTGTTCATCTGACAAAAAGACACAATCAGAAAGAAATGCAGAAGACACAGTTATGTGGGGCCCCATTTTTGTCAGAAGCTGCATGATCCAGAAAGTTATTTACCACTTTAGCAAAACAAAGAAATCAGGTGGCCTGTTAGAACTTTGGAGGCAAAAAATTCTTCTCTCCACAATCCTAGTTTACACGGTAGCAGGTATGATTACCTGAAGAAGTCCTCAATAGGGTGTAATTATCTCTAGCTAAATTGTCAAAATGACTAGTTCCTCATTTGCAGTGGAGATTCTGAAGGCATTTAAGATATACAAATGATAACATTCATCAGAACCTCATCTTGAATTAAAGAGGATTCAGATGATTTACTATATTCCCCTTTCCCAGTCCAATTATGAATTCTAATTCAGGAGCAGCAAGAATCAATTTTCTTCTATGAATGTTTTTAAAACAAACAACCAAAAAAGTCATCAGTCACATGAGGAATGAAGTGGCAAAACTAATGTGATAAAACATGATGGAAGGGAAAGTGATTGTCTACAGCTGAAAGAGAATTCTTGTCATCAGGATGCTGCTGCTACTGATCCTGGTACTGCTGGTGCTGCCACGTCATATAGTATGTCAGATGTCTTCCATTAATTGCTACATATATGATGACCCCTTTCCTATTCCTCACAACTTTTATCAGCCAGGGGACCTTCTTTTTGGTGGGATCGTCAATCAAATTGCTTTCTTAAATAACCCTCCTTCTTTCCTGGAACACCCATCACGTGTGGTGGTTGATAAACCTATGTAAGGATTTTATTTTTCTTTCTCTACATTTATCTAATCTTTGTAGTCAGGCAGAGAGTAAGTAACCAGCAATTCACTTTTAGCTCCATTTTATTTGGTTAATGTGTATCCCACTTTTCTCCCCAATGGGAACCCAAAATGGCTTCAATTGCTCTTCTTTCTTCTTTATCTGTACAACAATCACATGAGGTTAGGGTGAAAACATATGAATGTCCCAAAGGCACATATATAATTTCCATGGATTAGTGAGAATTGATACAGGAGTCTCCTAGATTTATTTTGTCTTTCTGTAATTTAGAAGAAGAAGAAGAAGAAGAGTTGGTTCTTATAATCAAGCCATTCTAGTCATGCAATATATAAGAAACAATAGGTTTTATTTTCAATGGGAAAAATGCTGTTCCAGTCAACTTCAGGATTACCATTCATTTTGGTTGATTCTAACAACCATATGTATGAAGAAAGAAGCAAGAAAAACCAGAAACATACAAATTATTCACATTATTCAAAACAATAATTTGGAGGGAAGTATGTGTTGCAGCCTACAAAAAACCCTCACTTTTCTTTTTCTCTGCTCTTTTAAGTAATTATTAGAATGTACTGAATGGTGATATTAGAATTCAAAAAGGGAACCTGATCTTGAAAGTATCCAAGATCCAACAGAACATTCACATTTTTGATTTCTGGATTATTCCTAATTATTCCACTCAAACTATATTCTTATTTCTTTACTATTTATGTAAGGTGACCAGATTTTAACATTGGTAAAGCGGGACACCATTGATCGGGGGGGGGGGGGGTTCTTGATTAAAAATTTGGTCTATATGGAGTAACAAAAAGTCGCATAGAATGCATAGAATGCAAAAATAGTATTGTAATATATATATATTTTAATTTCAACATAAGTACAATTTGGCAGGCGCCTCCAGATGTCCCTCCAAAAGTGGGACAATCTGGTCACCTTATATTTGTGAATCACATCCCATCAACTTTGCATGATTTTCTGGCTAAAATTGCAGCCCAACTCTAT
The DNA here is from genome assembly GCF_049243985.1 of Paroedura picta. NCBI lineage: Eukaryota > Metazoa > Chordata > Lepidosauria > Squamata > Gekkonidae > Paroedura > Paroedura picta. Next base: position 14,581,896 of record NC_135384.1, on the reverse strand, counting down.
TACAGGGTTCTTTCTCAGTTCAAATATAGAAATATCTATCATTTTTTCACTGTTTTAGAACCCCAATATGTGTTGCTGCATCTGTTCTCTATCTCAAAGCAGCAAACAGTCACATGTGCGTGGGTATTCTGGTACCTTTACCTGTATTCTCTACCACTCTTGAATTGGCTGCTGTCTGATCGCTTTGACAATGGTTGGATCCAATTATGCACTTGACAATTTGATAATGGGGTTTGTCCATCTGTAACTGAATTGAGACAGGGCTTACTGGGGTTTGTAAGATACTTTAAAAACCAGCCAGAATATTTTGACTGGAAACTTCTCGTATTGGCTGACAATTGAAGCTGCTCCACATTGAATTTCCTTTTTTTGCTTTTGCATCACTTTACACACATATTAGAACTATCTTGGTGATTGGCATATACTGGAAATATAATCTATTGCACTCTCACTACATTTGAATAAATTAAAAAACAAAACATCTGCACTAACACCATTTCCGAAGAGGTATATATGGGAATACGTACACAAACTGGATTGGAATCGTAGATTTTAAGTGTTCCCAATTTGTAGATCAATTTTTGTTTTATCTATTTAGAAACTGAGTGTCTTGTTACTTTAAACTTTAAAGTGATCTTTCTTATATGGTTTGAACACCATATGAATGACTTTGTTTGAAATGACATGAAATATGATAGCGACCAAATCTGATTACAATGATACCATATGAAATCCAACAAATGCACAATGGCATTCTCTACAAAGGCAGACAAGAAAACAAATGACCCCCCCCCACACACACAAAAGCCCACAATCCACATACCCTTCAAAATCCATGACAACCAATTATTCATGAACAAGGAAGGGTGGACCAGCACCTAAATGACGACATGCCTGATTCCCATTTATGCATGATGCCAACATTGTCTAAGTCCCCTCCTGGCCTTGCATTGCTTTAGGGCCTCTGATGGCCAACAGCAAGGAAACACTGAAATATCTGCATTCCCTTTCTTGACACAGCTGGGGCAGGCCTGTACATACGAGAAGAGCTGGGCATTCAAGGCCCAGCTCCTCTCCCCCACCTATGGTTTCTCTGTAGGGCCACAAAATGCCCCATTTGGATTTGCGGTGCTGCTGAGCTGAACAGGGCATTTCTAAACCCCCCACAATTATCAGGTAGCGGTATGTTGCTATCCCAGAATCCTGTGGTGGAACTACCATGCCCCTCAATTCTCATGCTGCTGCTGCTGTAAGGTTTTGCCATTGCAAAACCATCGAGCACCAGAGTCGTGTGTGTGCACACACAACTCCAGAGAGAACAGTGTGTGCCAGGGGATTTCGTTGCCAGGGTGTAAAGGGAAGGGAATGAGAAAAGCAAAGCAAAGACACTGCCATAAATAATTTGTCTATGTGTCCACAGTATGAAATGCAGTATAAAGTCAGCATATTGACAAGACAAGCAGTTACTACAAGCATAGCTAAAGAATGGATCGATAAACTGGGAGTTCAGCTGGAAGGATGAACACAGTAAATGCAATTTAGGTTGCTTTCCTCCATATACTCTTTGCAGGTCAATAACAAAACATTACCAGCACATTTTGGCCATGGCTTTTGCCGTGAAAGAGGTGAATGAGAAAACGAACTTGTTACCGAATGTCAGTCTGGGGCTCTACATTTTCAACAGCTACAACCTTGGAAGGATGACTTTTAAGGCCACCCTAAATGTGCTTTCTGCACAGCAGAAACTGGTCCCAAACTTCAGCTGTGATAACCGGCAGAAAGTCATAGCTGTCATAGGAGGGCGTTTGTCTGAAACCTCTGCTCAGATGTCCTCTATCCTGAATGTCTACAAGACTCCTCAAGTAAGCTATCAGCATGGGTGGTATACAGGCTTCACAATACTAGCAAATTGCAGAATATTCTGATTGAATTAGTATTTTTAAAATGGCAGTGTATGTTTTATTTTTCAGCTCACTTATGGGTCAATTTCCCTTACAAACGGTGACAAACAATTTTCTTCCCTATATCAGATGGTACCCGATGACACCCATCAGTACAGGGGAGTTGGACAGTTACTTCATCATTTTGGGTGGACTTGGATTGGGCTCATGGCTATGGATGATGATAACGGAAACCAGTTTGTGCAGAGAATACTACCTATTCTCTCTGGGAACAGCATTTGTATTGCATTCACATACAGATTACCAAAGATGACTTACCAAAGAGATTTTGCAGAGTTGATGATAGAACAGTTTTATCACTATCCAGTTCTTATGGACAGAAAAACCAATGTATTTTTTGTGCATGGAGAACCTCCAACCATGATAAGTCTAAGGACGACTCTTTATCTAGCTCCTTTGGTTTTATTGCCTCCTCTGGATAAAGTGTGGATAGTTACATCACACTGGGACTTTGAGTCATTCTCTTTCCAACGGATTTTAGATACAGACTCCCTCCATGGTGCCCTGTCCTTTACGGTCCATTCCAATCAGCCCCCGGGATTCCAGGAATTCCTTCAGACCATAAGACCATCTTGGGCTGCGGGAGATGGTTTCATTCAGACCTTTTGGGAGCAAGCATTCAGCTGTTCATTGAAATACGAGCAAGAAGATATTAAGGCAGACTGCAGTGGTGAGGAGAAACTGGAGAGCCTCCCTGGCCCTTTGTTTGAAATGCACATGACTGGCCACAGCTATAATGTCTACAATGCTGTCTATGCTGTAGCCCACGCATTGCACTACATCCACACACAGGGATCCATACACAAAGTACTGGTAGAAGATGGGAGGCTGGATGTTCTGTATATACAGCCATGGAAGGTATGGTTGTTATACAAACTGGTCCTCACAGATGACTGAATTTCTTCTTTCTCCTTCCACTTTGCACATTCAGATCTGACACCAAGTTAATCAATGCCTACGTGGTTTGAAAACTATTTCTAATTGTTTATTGTTTATGTGCGGTCAGAGTCTTTTTTAACGCAGTTGCCAGTTTTCAAAAATAAAAACGCTTTCTGTTTTCTTTTTCAATCTAGTTGCACTACATTTTGAGGAGAATCTTGTTCAACAATAGTCTTGGAGAAACCCTACACTTTGATCAAGATGGAGAATTAGTTACAGTTTTTGATGTCACCAATTGGGTTATCTTCTCAAATAGGTCATTTGTTAGAGTAAAAGTGGGACAACTGGATCCTCAGGCCCCTTCAGGCAAAGAGCTCACTGTAGAAGAAGATCAGATTGTGTGGCATAGAAGCTTTAACCAGGTGAGAGGACAAATGGTTTTCCTCCCCCCCCCCCTTTGAAACTGTACTAAGCAATTTCTCAGCTGCAGGTCCATTTATTGGGTGCAACTTGCAGGTTCTTCTACCACAGAAAGGAATAAATATAGTGAAAACAGGATTCTTTTAAGAAATCAGCTGTAAAATCAGCTTTGTTTGATCAGTGTAAGTTTTTCAGGTCACCACTGGCGTCTTTTTGTATATGTGATTATAGTTGTAATCCCACTATCAAAACGGTAAATTGCAGGATAAAGATACACAATCAGAAGTGATCCAGAGCATGAAGAGCAACCATCTCCTGCACTCTCACTGTCAATAAAAACAGGGGAAATCCTTTGTTTTCCACCGTTTTCGAAGAAGAAGCCATTAGGAGAATAGGTGTGGAATCTCCACACCTTCCCTTTGATCTAGGGAGGTAAAATATGTTTGTCAGCTATTAATCTAGACCTGGGATTCCCAACAAGGTTTCTATGAACCCCCAAGTCCTTTCCCCTTCTGCCTAAATGGAGTTGTTCACAAGTTAGGGAACTGGCTGCCTCTGCCCATTAAGCTCAATGGGTAGGTCATAGGTATAAAACTCAAAAGTCAATTGTGAAATAGTGTGAGGGGCCTGTAGTATCTTCTCAGCTCCTGCCTTTCTTTCTGGCCTCCGTGAGGTGGAATCCCTATAGTAGTAGCAAAGGCAAATGGAGGGAGAAAATACAGGGTGAAAGGGAAAGGTAGTTATGCCAGTTTCAAGAGGCATCTCAGGGAGTCATGGCCAGCTGCCTTCACTTCTGTGGTCTGCAAAACCTGAAAATTAAATTGATGCTAACCTAATTTTGTATTTATGGTCAGGTGCTTCCCATTTCTGTCTGCAATGACCAATGCCGGCCTGGCTATAGCAAGACAATGAAGGGGGGGAAACCATTTTGCTGTTATGACTGTACTATATGTCCAGAAGGGACGGTCTCTGAGCAAAAGGGTAAGAGGCATGCTGTGAAACATTCTTGTAGAACTGGAAGAAAACATTGGAGACCAACATATTTATAATCTTTGTATTAGCTTTTATGTACAACTACCGCCCAGTCTCAAATCTTGCATTTCTGGGCAAGGTGGTCGAGAGGGCTGTGGTGGACCAGCTCCTGGCCTTTTGCAGGAAACTTCAGCCCTAAATCCATAGCAGTTGGGCTTCTGTTGTGGCCATGGGGTAGAAACCGTGTTGGTTGCCCTGATGGATGATCCCCGGCACCAACTGTATCATGGCGGGTTGGCCAGTCTCGTGTTGTTAGATGTGTTTGACCATGAGCTCCTGGCCCACTGCCGCACAGACACAGGGATAGGGGGAACAGCTCTTAAGTGGCTGATGTCCTTCCTTAAGAAAAGTTCCCTTTAGGGTGCCACAAGGGGCGTTGTTTAACATCTATATGCCCCCTCTTTCCAGTTGGTTTGGTGTTATGGGCTGGGTTGTCACCAGTATGCAGATGACACCCAGCTCTATCTCCTGATAGGAGGCCAGCCAGATGTCCTCCCAGAAATATTTGCCTACTGTTTGGAAGCAGTAACGGGATGGATCAGGAAGAATCACCTGAAACTCATCCCTTCCAAGACAGAGGTCTTGTGGTGGGTAGTTGGGGGAAAGAACAGGAAGCATGACTTCCCTGCCTGGATGGGGTTACAACTGATATCTGTACCACAAGTCAGGAATTTGGGAGTGAGTTTTGATGCCTCCCTTTCAATGGAGGCTCTGATAACTAAGGTAGCATGGACAGCATTTTTCCACTTGTGCCAAGTCGGCCCACTTGTGCCAATTCGGCCTAATAATGGCCTACTTGTCCCCAGAACACCTGGCAACTGTCATCCATGCAATCATCACTTCCAACTTAGACTTCTGTAATTTAATCTACGCTGACCTACCAGTGTCTCTGATCCAGAAACTGCAATTGGTACAGAATGCGGCTGCATGAGTACTTACCAGGTCACCCTGGAGGGCTCATGTTCAATTGCTGCTGAAACAACTGCATTGGCTACCAATTTGCTGCAAGATCAGGTTCTAGATATTGTTTTGACCTTTCAGGCTTTATGTGCTTGGGCCCTACTTACCCATGGTACCATCTACTTACTTATGCCACCTGCAATACACTCCACTCTGATTTTATGAATCTGCTGAGGGTTCTTGGGCCCAGGGAGCCAAACCTGGCCTCGACCGGAACAGAGGGGTTTTTAGTCCTGGCCCATACCAGGTGGAATGAGCTCCTGGCTGATCTGCGCCCCCTGTTGGAGCTCTCTGAGTTCCGCAGTGCTTGCAAAATGAAGCTCTTCTACCAGTCTTATAGTTGAGGCTGGATGGAAAGCCTCAGGGATTGTGATCGGGTCCCCCCCCACTCCTGTGTACAGTGTTAGACTATACCAGTAGCAGTTTTCAAACTCAGTTGCGAACCCAATTTTATGTCCTCTATACCGAGTCAAATGCTCGGAGCATAAGGAGGGATTTTTTGGTTCATAATGGAACCGCCATCTTGTTTTCTGCTGGGTTGGGTTTTAAATTATTAATACTGTGTATGATTTTATGGGGATTATGATAATTCTTTTTGTAAACCACCGCGAACTAGCATGCTAGGAGCGGTGGTCTAGAAATCCAAATCTAAATAAATAAATAATAAAAGATAACCTCGGTGTATTTAAACAGGTGTATTTAAACAAATACCCTCAAGCCTTACATATAGGTAGAATATAGGGGAGTGGTTAGTTGCTATGAAAGGCTAATAAGACTTTGGTATCCAAGGGAACTGTCCCAATAAGTAATATCCTATCGGTAATCCATGCATCCACATTACAAATTTCTCTGACTAACAGAATTTTGAGTTTAAGATTGGATAAGCTCAGAATTACCTAAACTCCTAAATACTACATGAAAAATACTTTTCAAAATTTAGAGTTTTGGACAAAGGAAGGTTGGAGTGAAAGCAATCTTTCCTGCAAATTAAATTCCTGATGGGCCCCATACCTGGGCAGTCACCAAAACATATAACATTATCCCTGACCATTGATATATATTATGGGAAGGGGAGCTGAAGGAGTAGAAAGAAGGGAAGGGCATTCATATCAGCCTCATTTATATGACAGTCTCTTTGGTACTAGTCACTGCCTTGAAATACTGACACAGCTTTTTATTCCTTCAGATATGGATGCCTGTGTCCAATGTCCAGGTGATTACTACTCCAGTGAAGGCCATCATAAATGCATTCCCAAAGTCCCAACCTACCTTTTATACGAAGAGACCTTAGGGATCATTTTTGTTATGTGTGCTGTATTTTTCTCTCTGCTCACAGTGTTGGTGCTTCAGACGTTCATGAAATACAAGAACACTCCCATTGTTAAAGCCAACAACCGAAGCCTCACCTATATTCTCCTCCTCTCCCTTCTCCTTTGCTTCCTCAGTACCATGTTGTTTATTGGAAAACCACACCAGGTGATCTGCCTTCTGCGTCAAACTACTTTTGGACTCACCTTTTCTGTCGCTCTTTCTACTGTCTTAGCCAAAACCATCACTGTGGTCCTGGCCTTCATGGCCACCAAACCAGGGTCCCACATGAGGAGATGGGTGGGTAAAAAACTAGCCCATTCCATTGTCTTTTCAGGATCTTTAATTCAAGCAATGATTTGTATTCTTTGGGTTTGTATTTCTCCTCCCTTCCCACAAATGAATATGTATTCACAACCCAGGAAAATCATCCTGGAATGTAATGAGGGTTCTGCCACCATGTTTTACTCTGTCCTTGGCTATCTGGGCTTCCTGGCCAGTGTCAGCTTCACAGTGGCTTTTCTTGCCAGGAAGTTACCTGACAGTTTCAATGAAGCCAAATTCATCACTTTCAGTATGTTAGTCTTTTTCAGTGTTTGGATTTCCTTTATTCCAACTTATTTGAGTTCTAAAGGAAAATTCATGGTGGCTGTGGAGATCTTCTCCATCTTGTCTTCAGGCGCTGGGTTACTAATTTGCATCTTTTCTCCAAAATGCTACATCATCTTCTTGAGGCCTGGGATGAACAGTCAGGAGCATATAATTAGAAAATTTTTAAAATATTAGCTATCCTTTTTCTTTACACCCATATTAGGATTGAATGTTGATGACTCTAAATAACAAAGGATCTCTTATTTCTTTCTTACTCCCTCATGCCACCTATTGGAATCCTATTTCATTCACTTGTTGGTATTACAACTTAAACAAAAGTGATAAATTGCCTGTTTTAATCATCATAGTTTTAATACAGGGAAAAAATTTTTTTCTGAAGAAGTGTTTATGGAATTTACTAATCTGTGTAAATGAAAGCACCCATCTATCCGTCTGGCTCAAGGGAAAGTATGATGGAATTTTATTTATTTTTTATTTATTTAGATTTCTATACTGCCCATTTCTTTGCAACTCTGGGAGATGAAACAATATATAGTAACAACAATATGTAACATCAACTTTCAAATAAGGCATCAAAACATTGCAAAACCACGTTATAATATAAATAACAATTAACAGTAACCTTGGGAGTTGGTACTTTCAGTCATGGGTTGGTTCTTTCGGTCTGGGGATTCAGCAGCTGTTCTCCATCAGTTGGCCTCAAGTGAATGCCTGGTGGAAGAGCTCCCTCTTACAGACCCTGTGGAACTGTGGAAGTTCGGGCAGGGCTCTGATCTTCCCAGGGAGCACGTTCCACCAGGTGGGGGCCAGGACCGAGAAGGCTCTGGCCCTTGTTGAGGACCGACGTGCTTCTCTGGGGCCAGGGATCCGCAACCAGTTGGAGGTGGCGGAGCATAGGACTCTTTTGGGGGTATATGCAGGAAGGCGGTCTCTCAAATACACTGGGCCCAAACCGCAAGAATTGGAATGCTAAGAGATAAGAAAAAACAATTGAATGGCTCCCCGAGTTGGGGGATATATTTTTTTGGACAGAAACATAATTGTGATCATTTTAATGTCTCCTAGATGTATCAGCTCTTTTTAGTGATGAAATTTCAATGCTCAGCTGTCTGTGAAGCTGATAGTATAGCCCCCTTTACTGCTTCTTTATCCCATATCTCCAAAAGTTGGACCCAAACCTAGCTTGACTAGTGAAGTCTTGTACTATGTCGACTCATATCTTAACGATGAGAGGCAGAAACGTATTTCCCCTTCTCAAGGATGTTTCCTTACCCTAATGTACACTGATAGAACTGGATACGAAATAATTGGGAGGGATAACATTTGCCCGGATTTATTTATTGTATATATTTATTTTTACATTTATACCTCACTGTTCCCCAGGGGCTCAACGTGGTTTGCAAAAGGATTAAAATGTATAAATGATAATGAAATCTTAGATAACTAAATCAGTTTCGAATCACCTCCCTTCCCATGAGAAAAAAGAGAAAGTGTGATAAATTGTGTCATATAATATTTATTTGAATACCTTGTCTGCAGGGATGCCTTCAAATTATCAAGTTGTTTCTAGGCCAGGCTTCATAAAATGGGTATATGCCAATATTTCCAAATCATACATTTTCTGATGTGAAATGACTGATACAGGGACTGATTTGTGGTGGCATTAGAGACATTAGATTCTGCTTCTACATGTTACGCATAGTACTTTAAAAGAAGGTAACTGGGTACTACCCATTGAGAAGGTCGTGGTTTATCACATCAATTAATTCTTGTTCTTCATACACAAACACACACACAAAAACACAAAGAAAAGCAAAAGCTGCAGTTATGTGGGTCCCAATATTTTTAAAAGCTGCGTGACCCAAAGAGTTCTTTACCACTTTAGCAAAACAAAGGAATCAGGTGGCTTGTTGGAACTTTGTAGACAACAAGTTCTTCTCTAAACGCTAATAGTTTACAGGGTAGCAGGTGTGGGGATCTGAATCAGTCCTCAGTAGGGTGCAATTATCTCTAACCAAATCATCAAAATGACTGGTTTCATCCTCATTTCCAATGGAGTTCTTGAAGGCATTTAAGATGTACAAATGATGTCATTAATCAGCACTGCATCTGGAATTAAAGAGGATTCAGATGATTGATTGCATTGCCCTTTCCCAGTCCATTTTATGGTAGGTTTCCTTTAGTTGTTGCCCTCATAATGTGTGGTTTTTTAGAATCATTTTTATGTGTAATAAAATGTAACTTATTCTCTTTGGAAAGCCAAAAATCTTTAGAGAATTGTTTAGAAAGCTTTTGAATGTACCAAGCTGCAATACACATGGTACGCTTGCAGCACAGCTTGGCCAACATACTCTAGAAACTAGAGTCTGCCTAAACAACTTTAAATCCTGGCTTAAAATACACTTTTATGCAGCAACAAGCTCCCTATGCAATAACCTGTTAGGAGACCCCTATTTTTGAAAGTTGCAAATAAGAGAATATCAGGGAAATGGCAACACATTGGGCTGGATATCCATCTAGTAGTTGCCCAAGATGAGTGATAATCATGATACAAATAATGCAGAGAATGGACGACGTAGATATACAGATATTGAGTTCAATGTCCAACTGCATTTGTTCCCTTCAGTATTGAAGAATCATCCCTATGTATAGATCTTTTCCTGTATATTTTGAAATATTAGTTCTCTAAGAAGAAATTTTATTCTAGCGCAGCAAAATATCCTCCCTGCCAATGTATCCAGAGCCAACATTTGGATGGATGTCTTCATGGATGTGGTGTTGCTGACACATTATATCACCTATTGGTGGAGTGCCCCAAATTTCTTCACTTGCAAAAACCACTACTCAAATTCTGGAAATAACTGAAATTTACTAATATGAGAAACAAATAGTACATAGAAATTTAGATGAAAGGGATCAGGGGATCATCTAATAGGTGCCCATGGTATTATCCACAATACTAAGGGTAAATCATTCATAAATGAACCCCATATCAGTTAAATAAAAAACATCTGTCTTCCCCATTGTAAAAAGCATATCATAATATAACCACATCATAATCCAACATTTACAGTTTTATACATTATTGAAAAATAATACAAATTACTTTATCACAAATAATACAAATTACTTTATTAAATCAGGCATAGCAATAAGTATTCAGGCATAGCAATAAGTAATTTCCTTTTATGTCCTTTTTAAGCCAAAGAACCAACAAAGTCATTGGCCTCATGAGGAATGATGCAGCAAAACTGATATGTTATAACATGGTGGACGGGAAAGCGATTGTGTACAGCTGGATGGGGAATCTTGAGATTCTGCTGGTAATGATTCTGCTTCTCCTGGTGCTGCCCTGTAGTATAGTTTGTCAGATGCCTTCCATTAATTGCTACATATATGAAGACCCCTTTCCTATTCCTCATAACTTTTATCAGCCAGGGGACCTTCTTATTGGTGGGATCGCCAGTCAAGTTGCTTTCTTGAATTCCCTTCCATCTTTCCTAGAACACCCGGCACGAATGGTGGTTGATGAACCTATGTAAGGATAAAGGTTTTCTTCTTTTTCTAACTGAATCTGATAATTGTAGTCAAGCAGTGAGCATGTAAGCAGGGACTGATTTATCATTCCATATTATTTTCTTCAGGGATATTCACCTTGCCCTCCAGTGGGAACCCAAAGTAGCTTGCATTGCTCTTCTCACTTCCCTTTTATCCTTAACACATTTCTGAGAGGTCCGTTAGGCTGAGACTATATGAGTAAACCAAAGGCACATTCAGCAGTTCCATGGTATAGTGAGAACTCATACTGGAGTCTCCCAAATTTATTTTGCATTTCTGTAATTTTTTCAAACCATTCTAGTCATGCAATACATATGTACTGCAGCCTACAAAAAGCCCTCCCTTCTCTGTTCTCTGGTCTTATAAATTAGCAGTCCCCAACCCCTGGTCCAGTGACCGGTACCGCTCCATGGATTAGTCGGTACTGGGCTGCAGCTCCTCATTGTCCTCCTAACTGGCTGCTGCCTCGGGGGCTGCCCTGCCACTCTGCCGCCGGCTCACCTTTGTTGCTCTCCGGCAGCCGCCATGGCTGGGGCTCCCCCTCGGCATGGCACTGTGCAGCTGCTGCTGCCAGTGCCCCCCAGCAGGCAGTGGGAAGTCAGGGGCTCTGGTGGGAAAGCAAGGGGAGCAGGGGCTCAGGCGGTGGCAACGACATCGCTCGGCAAAAGACTACCCCTCCCGGGCCTCAGTAAAATTGTCAAGTATTGACCGGTCCCCATTGATAAAAAGGTTGGGGACTACTATTATAAATAATTATCAGAATGTACAGAATGGTGTTATCAGATTTCAAGAAGCAGAACTGATCTTGAAAATTTCCAATATATATAAAATTTAATATTTCCTTTGGCAACACATCTTCTAGTATTTCTAATTATTCCACTTAAACTGAATGCATTTTTCAATACCATTTTTGAAAAGTCATTCAGTCAACTTTGCATGAGTTTCAGGCACCAATTGTAGCCCAAACTCCAGTCGAGGGTTCTTTTGCAGTTCAAAGACTTTTTTTCCAGTATAGAAATAGCTCTCCTCTGTTTTCTGCTTTAGACTCAAAATATGTTGTGATTTATCTGTTCTCTATTTCAAAGCAGCAGACAGACTGAGTCAACCTTGAGCCAGCTGCTGGGATTGAACTCCTAACCTCATGGACAGACAGCTTCAGACAGCATTTCTGCTGCTTACCACTCTGTGCCACAAGAGGCTCATTGGCCTATAATTGGCAAGGTCGCCTCTATTTCCTTTTTTAAAGAAAGGGATCAAAACAGCCATTTCCCAGTCTCTAAGAATCTTTCCAGTGGAGTCAATAAATGTGAATACAGATGCTAGATAGGGTTTTTGTCTCTAGTTGCCTGAATTAAGACTCTCCACTACATCCCTGTGAACTCTTTTTTCTTTCAGATAATTAACTTTTTATAGCTTTTTTAAAGCTAGCATGCTCTACCGGGCTTCATCACTTGGGTTCCCTAGAGCTTTAACAAAGTTTGTATAAGCCTTTGTAAGATTTTTTTTTTTTTTGCGGTCATAGATTCTCTATCGAACCAAGGTTTAGAGATCCTGAAGCCCTTTTTGCACCAGTTTGGTGTAGTGGTTAGGAATGCGGACTTCTAATCTGGCATGCCAGGTTAGATTCTGCGCTCCCCCACATGCAGCCAGCTGGGTGACCTTGGGCTCGCCATGGCACAGATAAAACTGTTCTGACAGAGCAGTGATATCAGGGCTCTCTCAGCCTCACCCGCCCCACAGGGTGTCTGTTGTGGGGAGAGGAAAGGGAAGGTGACTGTAAGCCGCTTTGAGCCTCCTTCGGGTAGGGAAAAGCGGCATATAAGAACCAACTCTTCTTCTTCTTCTTCTTCTTTTCCTGCTATCTGATTTCTGAGCAGGTTGAACAAAACACACCCCAACTTTAAGATAAGCGCTTCAAGATGTGTTACTGGATGGTGATTATCTGCAGGATTGGCACAGGCTGATCTAAAAGACTGCAGATAATGGATATCAAGAGCTTCCTTTATAGAAGCCTGTAGATGGAGGGGCCACTTCATTCTAAACCTTGTCCTAGAGTACACGTCCAGTTTTATTGGCCACCGTGTTTCTAAGTAAGGTGCTGTTAAGAGACTGGAAATCTGCAAAAAAAGAGGGGAAATTTTAGAAATTCTTCTAAAAAGGGAAGAATTTGAAAGTTTTTAAGTTGCATTATTAGGGACTAGAGGCAAAGCCCATTATATGATGAAATACAATGGACGTTAGCATGCCTCTGGGGTCCTCCCTGCCCTCCTGGATGGTCCCCCTCCTTCGATGGTGGCGGTCAGGACACCCTCCCCCCCGAGTCCCACGGTCCTTGGAGTGGGTCCCAGGTGGGCCAGACAGTGTCCCCGCAGCGTGGATTCCCGCCCGCACGGACTTACCTGATCCATGGGGTTGCTTTTCTGGGTGGGGAAGGCTGAGCGGCGTGAAGTTGTTGGTGGCTGGCAAGGCTGGCGTGGCGGCAGCGGCCCTGGCGGCAGATCCGCGGCTGCTGGGTCCTCCCTTTCCCACAGGGAGCCCCCACCAGCAGCGTGCAGTGGGGCTGGCGCGGGCTCCCAGGCCGGTGGCTGCGAGGGAAAGCCCAGGCCCGGCAAAAGCCGGAAAGAAAAGTGGTCGGGGGACGGAGGCTTCTGCCGGGCCCGGGCTCTCCCTCATGGCCACGAGGGAGAACCCAGGGCTGGCAGAAGCCAGAAAGAAAAGGGGGTGGGGGATGGAGGCTTCTGCCGGGCCCGGGCTCTCCCTTGCAGCCGCAAGGGAGAGCCCAGGGCCGGCAGAAGCCAGAGAGAATAGGGGGCTGGGGACGGAGGCTTCTGCCGGGCTCGGGCTCTCCCTCGCAGCCGCGAGGAAGAGGCCGGGGCTGGCAGAAGCCGGAGAGAAAAGGGGGCTGGGGACGGAGCTTCTGCCGGGCCCGGGCTCTCCCTCGCAGCCGCGAGGGAGAGCCCAGGGCCGGCAGAAGCCGGAGAGAAAAGGGGGCTGGGGAAAGGAGGCTTCTGGCGGGGCCAGGCTCTCCCTCGCGGCCTCAAAGGAGAGCCCGGGCCCGGCAGAAGCCGGAAAGGAAAGGGGGTGGGCAGCGGAAGCTTCTTCCTTGCCCAGGTTCTCCCTCGCATCTGCGAGGGAGAGCCCGGGCCTGGCAGAAGCCGGAGAGGAAAGGGGGGGACGGAGGGCGGACAAGGCTTCTGCCGGACTTACCTGATCCATGGGGTTGCTTTTCTGGGTGGGGGAGGCTGAGCGGCGTGAAGTTGTTGGTGGCTGGCAAGGCTGGCAAGGCTGGCGGGGCAGCAGCGGCCCTGGCGGCAGATCCGCGGCCGCTGGGTCCTCCCTTTCCCACAGGGAGCCCCCGCCAGCAGCGTGCAGCGGGGCTGGCGCGGGCTCCCTGGCTGGTGGCTGCGAGGGAAAGCCCAGGCCCGGCAAAAGCTGGAAAGAAAAGGGGGCGGGACGGAGGCTTCTGGCGGGGCCAGGCTCTCCCTCGCGGCCGTGAGAGAGCCTGGCAGAAGGCGGAGAGAAAAGGGGGCGGGGGACGGAGGCTTCTGCCGGGCCCAGGCTCTCCCTCACGGCCACGAAGGAGAGCCCGGGCCCGGCAGAAGCCGGAAAGGAAAGGGGGCAGGCGGCGGAGGCTTCTGCTGGGCCCGGGCTCTCCCTCGTAACCGCAAGGGAGAGCCCGGGCCCGGCAGAAGCCAGAAAGAAATGGGGGCTGGGGAAAGGAGGCTTCTGCCGGGCCTGGGTTCTTCCTCGCAGCCGCGAGGGAGAGCCCGGGCCTGGCAGAAGCCAGAGAGAAAAGGGGGCTGGGGAGGGAGGCTTCTGCCAGGCCCGGGCTTTCCCTCGCAGCCGCGAGGGAGAGCCCAGGGCCGGCAGAAGCCGGAGAGAAAAGTGGGCTGTGGAAAGGAGTCTTCTGCTGGGCCCGTGCTCTCCCTCGCAGCTGCGAGGGAGAGGCCGGGCCCGGCAGAAGCCAGAGAGAAAAGGGGGCATGGGAAGGAGGCTTCTGCCGGGCCTGGGCTCTCCCTCGCGGCCTCGAAGGAGAGCCCGGGCCCGGCGGAAGCCGGAAAGGAAAGGGGGTGGGCGGTGGAGGCTTCTTCCTTGCCCAGGTTCTCTCTCGCATCTGCGAGAGAGAGGCCGGGCCTGGCAGAAGCCGGAGAGGAAAGGGGGGGACGGAGGGCGGACGAAGCCAGAGAGAAAAGGGGGCTGGGGAGGGAGGCTTCTGCCAGGCCCGGGCTTTCCCTCGCAGCCGCGAGGGAGAGCCCAGGGCCGGCAGAAGCCGGAGAGAAAAGTGGGCTGTGGAAAGGAGTCTTCTGCTGGGCCCGTGCTCTCCCTCGCAGCTGCGAGGGAGAGGCCGGGCCCGGCAGAAGCCAGAGAGAAAAGGGGGCATGGGAAGGAGGCTTCTGCCGGGCCTGGGCTCTCCCTCGCGGCCTCGAAGGAGAGCCCGGGCCCAGCGGAAGCCGGAAAGGAAAGGGGGTGGGCGGTGGAGGCTTCTTCCTTGCCCAGGTTCTCTCTCGCATCTGCGAGAGAGAGGCCGGGCCTGGCAGAAGCCGGAGAGGAAAGGGGGGGACGGAGGGCGGACGAGGCTTCTGCCGCGAAGGAGCGCCCGGGCCCGGCAGAAGCCAGGAGAACGGCAGTGTGGGGTGGCTTGGGTGAGGAGTCCAGTGGCTTGGGTGAGGAGTCTGGGGCAGGCCAAGTGGCCAATAGGGAGGTGGGCTACGCCCCTTGGCCCCTAAGTGGCACTCTCCAAGTTTTTATCCCGGACAGGTCCCGCCCTAACTCCTCCCACAGAGCCCTTACTCTTTTATTTATTCCGTAGCCCCCTGCGCCGCGGGGCGGGGTTTAAAGATGAGCAAACTAGGATATAAACAATGGTGCCATATCTGGAGCCTGCTATGTATGTATAGGCCCCCAGATTATCAGATTGTACTGCATAATTGAGTAGGTTTTTTTTTTTTTAAGTGAAGCTCATGTGTTTTGGTATTCTGGTACCTTTACCTGTATTTTCGACCACTCTTCAATTGGCTGATCTCTGACTGCTTTGATAATGGTTGGATCCAATTTTGCACTTGACAATTTGATAATGGGGCTTGTCCATCTGTGACTGAATTGAGTCAGGGCTTACTGGGGCTGGTAAATTCCTTTTCAAACCAGCCTGAATATCTTGACTGGTAACTTCTCATATAAGCTGACAACTGAAGCTGCTCTCCACTGAATTTCTTTTTTTTTTATGTTTCCTTAAAACACACCTAATAGAAGAAATTTGACGATTGGCATATACTCAATTAGCTTTCTGGGAATATAAACATTTGTACTCTCATTCAAGTCCATTTGAATAACTTAAAAATCAAAACATCTGCACTAACACCATTTCCAAACAGGCACAAATTGGCTTGTAGTAATTGTAGATTTTAACTGTTTCCAATTTGTAGATCTATATCTTTTTACATGCTGAGTTCCTTGTTCCTTTAAAGTTTAAATTTATCTTTCTTATATTGTTTGGACTCCATTGGGTTCATACAACTATGAATGACTTAGTGAACGATGTATAAATATCTGAAGTGCAAAAGATTGAAGAAATCTGAAGTCACAAGAAATATGATAGTGACCAAAACTGATGAAAATGATACCATATGAAATCAATTAAATATATTATGGCATCCCCTACAAAGGCAGAGAAGGAAACAAATTAACCCCCCCCCCCAAAAAAAAAGTGCATGGCCTACAGCAAGGGGATGCTGAAATTTCAGCATTCCCTTTCTTTCTGCATCAGCCATCAGAGACCTGGCTGGGCCAGGACCATGTATACTGGTAGAGTATGCATACTGGGCATACTTGAAGGCCCAGCTCCTTTTCCCCACATACAATGTCTCCACTGGGAAACAAAATTCCCCCTTGGTTTTTGAGGTGCTGCTGAGCTGAACCCGCATTCAGCTATACCACCCATGATGGTGGGACAGCAGCAAAATGCTGTGGTGGGACCCACATGCAACCAATACAAGGTGTGGTAGAAATTTCCACCCCTAGAGTTGTTGGGTACCCATGCACACCTCAAGAGTGGACTGAGGGTGCCAGAGGATTCTGTACCCTGTGTGTAAAGGGAAGTGGTGGGACATGCTGCCCTACTATGCGAAACCTCGAGCAGACCAGCATAGCCACTGCCATGCATAATAGGTCTAAATGTGTTCAGAATGAAATGCAGTAGAAAGTCAGCATTTAGATAAGACAAGCAGTTGCTATAGGCAAAGCTAAAGAAATGGATTAATAAACTGGGAGTTCAGCTGGGAGGATGAACACAGTAAAGGCAGTTTTGGTTGCTTTCTTAAATATCCTTTTTGCAGGTCATTAACAAAAAATTACCAGCACATTTTGGCCATGGCTTTTGCCGTAAAAGAGCTGAATGGGAATATGAACTTGTTACCGAATGTCAGTCTGGGCCTCTACATCTTCAACAGCTACAACCTTGGAAGGATGACCTTTAAGGCCACCCTCAACGTCCTTTCTGCACAGGAGAAACTGGTCCCTAACTTCAGCTGTGATAACCAACAGAAAGTCATAGCTGTCATAGGAGGGCGTTTGTCTGACACCTCTGCTCACATGGCCTCAATCCTAAATGTCTACAAGACTCCTCAGGTAAGCTACAAGCATGGAGTTACTTAGACCTCACAATTCCAGCATATCATTGAAAATTCTGAATTCCTTAATATTTAAAAAATAACAATGTGTTTTCTTAAAGCTCCCTCATGGGTCATTTTCCCTTGCAAAGGATGACAAAAAACAATTTTTTTCCATATATCAGATGGTACCTGATGACACCCATCAGTACAGGGGAGTTGTACGGTTACTTCATCATTTTAGATGGACTTGGATTGGGCTCCTGGCTATGGATGATGACAATGGAAACCAGTTTGTGCAGAGAATAGTACCTATTCTCTCTGGGAATAGCATTTGTCTTGCATTCACTTACAAAATACCAAAGGTGACTTACATAAAAGAGCTTGCAGAGATGATTGTAGAACAGAATGATCGGTACCCAGTCCTTATGGACAGAAAAACCAATGTATTTTTTGTTCATGGAGAACCTCCAACCATGATAGCTCTAAGAGTAACACTTTATCTAGCTTCTTTCATTTTATTGCCTTCTCTGGATAAAGTGTGGATAGTTACATCACACTGGGACTTTGAGTCATTCTCTGTGCAAAAGGTTTTGGATACAGACTCCCTCCATGGTGCCCTGTCCTTTACAGTCCATTCCAATCAGCCCCCGGGATTCCAGGAATTCCTTCAGACCATAGGACCTTCCTGGTATGCAGGAGATGGTTTCATTCAGAACTTTTGGGAGCAAGCATTCAGCTGTTCATTGAAATATAAACAAGAAGATATTAAGGCAGACTGCAGCGGTGAGGAGAAACTGGAGAGCCTCCCTGGAACTTTGTTTGAAATGCAGATGACTGGCCACAGCTATAACGTCTACAATGCTGTTTATGCTGTAGCCCATGCTTTGCACTTCATCTACACACATGGATCTATGTGCCGAGTATTGGTAGAAGATGGGAATCTGGATATTCAGAATATACAGCCATGGCAGGTATAATGGTTATGCAAACTGTTTATCATAGGTGGCTGAAATTCTTCTTCTTCTCCTTCCACTTTTCACATTCTGATCTGACACCAATATAATAAATGCCTACCTGGTTTGAAGATTATTTATCTTTATTTCTGTGTGTGTATGTGGACTGAATCTTTTTAACACAGCTGCCAGTTTTATTTTCTTTTTCAAACTAGTTACACAACATTATAAGGAGAATCTTGTTCAACAATAGTCTTGGAGAAACCCTACAGTTTAATGAAGATGGAGAATCAGTTACAGTTTTTGATGTTACCAATTGGGTTACCTTCTCAAATGGGTCATTTGCTAGAGTAAAAGTCGGACAACTGGATCCTCAGGCCCCTTCAGGCAAGGAGCTCACTCTAGAAGATGATCAAATTATGTGGCATAGAAGCTTTAACCAGGTGAGAAGACAAATGGTAACTCCACCGCCTTAAAACAAGAAGGGAAGCCAAATGGGTGGTTTTGAGTAGCTCAGAGACATTTAAAAATAAAATCTGAGAGTCAGACTGCCCTGCTCAGCTGCTAGATGAAAGATTCCAGCCCAAAGCTTCAATAAACAAGAGGTCTGGAAAATGTTTGGGTGCACCTCCTGTGAACCTGGGTTCGGGGGTATGAACCACCCAAATTATCTATGCATGTGATGTTGTAAATCAGTTTGTTGGCATCCCCAGTTATGTATTCAAATCCTCAAAAGACTCCATCAAAAGACAAAACCTTCTGAGAAACTATTCTGATAAGGTTCCTCATGACCATATCTCTGCACTAAGAATTTCTTTAGCTGCTGGGCAGTTGGTTGGTGCAACTTGCAAATACTTCTACCATATATAAGAATAGATTTAGTGAAAACAGGTTTCTTTTAACTAATCAGATATATCCAACTTTGTTTGAGGAATGGAAATTTTTCCAGTCACCACTGGGGATCTTTTTTTATGTGAAGAAGAAAAATACACTATCAGACATGATCCAGAGTATGAAGAGCAACCATCTCCTGCATTCTGACCTCCAATAAAAACAGTGAAATACCTTGGCTTTTCGCTATTTATGAAGAAGAAGCTGCTATTAGGAGAATAACTGGAGAATATCCACATTTGCCCTTTGAACTAGGGAGGATAAATATGTTTGGAAATCCCTTATGGCTAGACAAGGGATTCCCAACCAGATGTCTACAATCCCCCGGGCCTTTCTCATTCTGCCTTAATGGAGTTGGTCACAAGTTAGGGAACTGGCTGCCTGTGCTCATTTGGCTCAATGGATAGGACATAGGTGTAAAACTCAAAAGTGGGGAATCGTGACATAGTATGAGGGCCACGGGCTATCTTCTCAGCTCCTACCTTTCTTTTTGGTGTACATGGGGTGGAGTTACTATAGTAATAGTAAAGGCAAATGAAGGGAGCAAAAAGAGGGTGAAGGGTAAAGATTGTTTTGTCACTTTCAGGAGACATCGCAGGCATGTGTGGTGAGCTGACCACTTCTGGGGCCGTCATAGCCTGTAAATTAATTTCAGGAACTCCTCCACAGTCAAAAGTTTGAAAAATGTTGGTTTAGACCACGTTGCTCTTCCATCAAAATGGAAGTGTCATTCTTCCATTGAGTCCTCATCAGAAAGGCATCTGTTACATCATTTTTGACAAATCACAGATTATTGGTGACATCACAAAAAATCTGCTTAATACGAAGTGCAAATTTGTTTTCTCTGATGTCTTAATTTCTCTCCCCCCCAAAAAAAACCCCATCATCAAAAGACATGGATTTGATGCTAACTTAATTTTACATTTATGGGCAGGTGCTTCCCATTTCTGTCTGCAATGACCAATGCCAGCCAGGCTACAGCAAGACAATGAAGGAGGGAAAGACATTTTGCTGTTATGATTGTACTGTATGTCCAGACGGGACGGTCTCGGAGCAGATAGGTAAGAGGCGTGTTGTGAAATATTCTTATATAACTGGAAGAAAGCACATTTATTTGTTTATATACTGCCGCTCTTCACATGGACTCGCTGTGGTTCACAACAATAAAACATTAAAACACAATAAAACCAATAAAGCATCCCATCCAACAAATGGCGGCAGGCGATAAAAATAGTCCCTTCTTATAACTCCAATTCCCCTCCCTCCCCGTTCAGCTGAAGGCCATTGTGAGTGAGGTGCCATGCCGGTTATACTTCAAGGGGGGAATCTTCAGATGGAATACCAGGACTCCACCCTTGCCTTAAACATAAGTGTGGCGGAAGAGCTCCATCTTGTAGGCCCTGCGGAAAGCTGATAATTCTGGCAGGGCCTTCAGCTCTTCAAAGAGCTCATTCTACCAGGATAAGGCCAGGATTGAAAAGGCCCTGGCCCGGGTTGAGGCCAGTTGAATGTCCTGGGGGCACCGGTCAAGTAGTAGATTCATACCCACAGAGCACAAAGTCCTGTGGAGGGCATAAGCAAGCAAGCAGTAGAGCAGGAAAGGAGGACCCAGAGTGCATAATCTTTGTATAAGCTTTCATGTGCATACACACCTCTGCAGGTGTATTTAAACAAACACCCTCAACCCTTACATATAGGTAGAAATAAGAGGAGGTGGATAGTAGCCATGAAAGGCTAGTTAGTGCCAACATCTGTAATTAGTGGAGCAATTAATATAGCTAATATTTTATTAAAGCAGTTGGTAAGTCCTGATAATAGAAGTGATCTAGCATACCAAGAATTAAGCTGCATTAAACATGCCACTGGACTCAAACTTATTTTCGTTAAAAATTTAGTAGATCTTAATGGAAGCCTCTAAAAGAGACATGGAAGCCTCTAAAAACTCATCTGCTCATTGTTTGTTTGTTTTTTTCTCATTTCCTCCTTTCATCATTTTGGTCATGATTTGGCCCATTTAAATGCATACCCCCCCCCCCCAATTTCTCAGGCAGGGAATGAGAATGTGATGGGAGAGAATGCTTGTTGAACAGCTGATAATGAGAGGTGCATCATCCACTCACTTTACATCTCTTCCTAGCTGGGGAGAAATTTAAAGGGAGCTGGCAGCGTGCCTGTCATTATCAGCTGTTTGGCACAGTGCCCTCATTTTTAATGATCCCCTACAATCACGTCAGATCCATGAATCAATGCACGCTGGATGTGGTCAAACAAGAGATGACAAGACTGAACATCGACATTTTAGGAATCAGTGAACTCAAATGGACAGGAATGGGTGAATTTATTTCAGATGACCATCAGGTATACTACTGTGGGCAAGAATCTCACAGAAGGAATGGAGTAGCCTTCATAATCAATAAAAGAGTAGGAAAAGCAGTACTGGGATATAATCCTCAAAATGACAGGATGATAGTTCAGATCCAAGGCAAAACTTTCAACATCACAGTAATCCAGGTCTATGCCCAATCTACGGCTGCTGAAGAGGATGAAGTTGACCAGTTCTATGAAGCCCTACAACACCTTCTAGAAGCAACGCCAAAAAATGATGTGTTTATCATCATGAGGGATTGGAATGCTAAAGTAGGAAGCCAAAAGATAACCAGGATAACAGACAAGTTTGGCCTTGGAGTACAAAATGAAGCAGAGCACAGGACATAGCAAACACTCTTTTCCAACAACCCAAGAGATGACTCTACACATGGACATCACCAGACGGTCAACACAGAAATCAGATTGACTATGTGCTCTGCAGCCAAAGATGGAGATGTTCTATACAGTCAGTAAAAACAAGACCAGGAGCTGATTCTGGTTCAGATCATCAGCTTCTTGTTGCAAAATTTATACTTAAATTGAAGAAAGTAGGTAAAAGCACTAGGCCACTCAGATATGAACTAAATTATATTCCTGATGAATATACAGTAGAGGTGACAAATAGATTTAAGGAATTAGATCTGATAGAGAGAGCACCTGAAGAACTATGGGCAGAGGTTCGCAGCATTGTACAACAGGTAGCAACTAAAACCATCCCAAAGAAAAAGAAATGCAAGAAAGCAAAATGGCTGTCTGAGGAAGTTTTACAAATAGCTGAGGAGAGAAGGGAAGTGAAAGGCAAGGGAGAAAGAGAAAGATACACCCAACTGAACGCTGAATTCTAGAGACTAGCTAAAAGAGTTAAGAATGCCTTTTTAAATGAACAGTGCAAACCAATAGAAGAAAACAATAGAATGGGGAGGACCAGAGATCTTTTCAAGAAAATTGGAGATATGAAGAGAACATTTCATGCAAAGATGGGTATGATAAAGGACCAAAATGGTAGGGACCTCACAAAAACAGAAGAAATTTTTAAAACGTGGAAAAAGTATACAGAGGAACTATACAAGAGCAAGCTTAACATCCCTGATAACCACAATGGGGTAGTTACTGACCTGGAGGCAGACATCCTGGAATGTGAAGTCAAATGAGCCTTAGGAAGTCTGAGCAATAGTAAAGCTAGTGGTAGTGACAGCATTCCAGTAAAAAGGTAAAGGTAAAGGTATCCCCTGTTCAAGCACCGGGTCATGTCTGACACTTGGGGTGACGCCCTCTAGTGTTTTTGTGGCAAACTCAATACACAGTGCTTTGCCAGTGCCTGCCCCAGTCATTACCGTTTACCCCCCAGCAAGCTGGGTACTCATTTTACCGACCTCGAAAGGATTGAAGGCTGAGTCAACCTTAGCATTGCAGTAGAACTATTCAAAATCTTAAAAGATGATGCAGTAAAAATGCTATACTCAATATGCCAGCAAATTTGGAAAACTCGACAATGGCAACAGGATTGGAAAAGGTCAGTTTACATTCCAATCCCAAAGAAGGGCAATGCCAAAGAATGTTCAAACTACCGAACCACTGCACTCATTTCTCATGCTAGCAAAGTTATGCTCAAAATCCTACAAGCTAGGCTCCAGCAATATGTGGACCGCGAACTTCCAGAAGTACAGGCAGGAGTTCGAAGAGGCAGAGGAACTAGAGATCAAATTGCCAACATACGCTGGATCATGGAGAAAGCTAGGGAGTTCCAGAAAAACATTTACTTATGCTTCATTGACTATGCTAAAGCCTTTGATTGTGTGGAGCACAACAAATTGTGGCAAGTTCTTAAAGAGATGGGAATACCAGAGCATCTTATTTGTATCTTGAGAAACCTATATGCAGGTCAAGAAGCAACAGTGAAAACCGGGCATGGAATTACTGATTGGTTCAAAATTGAGAAAGGAATTCGGCAAGGCTGTATACTGTCGCCTTGCCTATTTAACTTGGATGCGGAGCACATCATGAGAAAGGCGGGGTTAGATGAGTCACAAATTGGGATCAAGCTTGCAGGGAGAAATATCAACAACCTCAAATATGCAGATGATACCACTCTAATGGCAGAAAGTGAAGATCAACTAAAGAGCCTGTTGATGTGGGTAAAGGAGGAGATTGCAAAAATTGGCTTGAAACTCAACATCAAGAAAAGGAAGATCTTGGCATCTGCCCCTCTCAATTCCTGGCAAAGGTAGTGACAGATTTTATTTTCCTGGGCTCCAAGATCACTGCAGATGGGGACTGCAGCAAAGAAATTAAAAGAAACTTTCTCCTGGGGATGAAAGTTATGTTAAATCGAGACAGCATCCTAAAAGGGGGAGACATCACCCTGCCAACAAAGACTATGGTCTTCCCAGTTGAAATGTGTGGCTACGAAAGTTGGACCATAAGGAAGGCTGAGCGTCACGGAATTCAGGCTTTTGAACTCTGATGCTGGAGAAGAGTGGTCAGTTCTAGAGGAGATCAGCCCTGACTGCTCCTTAGAAGGCCAGATCCTGAAGATGAAACTCAAATACTTTGGCTACCTCATGAGAAGGAAGGACTCCCTGGAGAAGAGCCTGATGCTGGGAGCAATTGAGGGCAAAAGAAGAAGGGGACGACAGAGAATGAGGTAGCTGGATGGAGTCACTGAAGCAGTCGGTGCAAACTTAAATGGACTCCTGAAGATGAAACTCAAATACTTTGGCCACCTCATGAGAAGGAAGGACTCCCTGGAGAAGAGCCTAATGCTGGGAGCGATTGAGGGCAAAAGAAGAAGGGGACAACAGAGAATGAGGTGGCAGGATGGAGTCACTGAAGCATTGGGTGCAAACTTACATGGACTCCGGGGAATGGTAGACGACAGGAAGGCCTGGAGGATCATTGTCCATGGGGTCGCGATGAGTCGGACATGAATTCGCACCTAACAACAACAACAACAACAAGAACAACAACGTAATACTTTCCAAAATTTAGATCTTTGGTCAAAAGGAAAGATGGTGTGAAAGAGACCTTTCCTGTACATTGAATGCTTGATGGGCCTCATACCTAGCCAGTCACCAAAAGCATTATCCCTAACCATTGACATATATGTTGAGAAAGGAAGCTAAGGGAGAAGAAAGAAGGGAGGGACATTCATATCTACCTCATTTATATGACAATCTCTTTGATAATAGTCACTGCCATAAAATTCTGAAACAGCTCTTTTTTCCCTACAGATATGGATGCCTGTGTCAAATGTCCAGATGATCAGTACTCCAGTGAAGGCCATCATAAATGCATTCCGAAGATCCCAACCTACCTTTCATACAAAGAGACCTTAGGAATTATTTTTGTTCTTTGTGCTATATGTTTCTCTGTGCTCACAGCTTTGGTGCTTCAGACGTTCATGAAATACAAGAACACTCCCATTGTTAAAGCCAACAACCAAAGCCTCACCTATATTCTCCTCCTCTCTCTCCTCCTTTGCTTCCTCAGCTCCTTGCTGTTTATTGGAAAACCAGGAAAGGTTACCTGCCTACTGCGTCAGACTACTTTTGGACTCATCTTCTGTGTAGCTCTTTCTAGTGTGTTAGCTAAAACCATCACTGTGGTCTTGGCCTTCATGGCTACCAAACCAGGGTCTCACATGAGGAGATGGGTGGGTAAAAAACTGGCCCATTCCATTGTCCTTTCTGGATCCTTAATTCAAGTAGTGATTTGTATTCTTTGGGTCTGTATTTCTCCTCCCTTCCCACAAATGAATATGCATTCACAACCCAAGACAATAATCCTGGAATGTAATGAGGGTTCTGCTATCATGTTTTACTCGGTCCTTGGCTATCTGAGTTTTCTGGCCAGTATCAGCTTCTCAGTGGCTTTCCTTTCCAGGAAGTTACCTGACAGTTTCAATGAAGCCAGGTTCATCACTTTCAGTATGTTAGTTTTTTGCAGTGTTTGGTTTTCCTTTATTCCAACTTACTTGAGTTCTAAAGGAAAATTCATGGTGGCTGTGGAGATCTTCTCTATCTTATCCTCTGGTGCTGGCTTACTGGGTTGTATCTTTTTCCCTAAATGCTACATCATTTTCTTGAGGCCAGGGATGAATAGTCGCGAACAGATAATTAGGAAAGTTTCAAAATCTTAGCCATCTTTTTTTCTTGAAATCCATATTTGGGTTGTATGTTGATGACAGTAAAGAATGGATTATCTCTTTGTTTCTTACTGCCTCATGTCACCAGTTATAATCCTATTTCAAGAGAAGGAAAAGACCTATCCTAATGGTAGTCCAAAATAAATTATATTTCACAAAAATAAAGAATGTCCTTTATGTTGGTTGTATTCAGAAAGATGTCTTGCAAATTGTTTTCAGTGGATAATCCTTCTTCAATAGCAAGTCCTCATCCGTTTTTCAACAATTCTTTGTGTATTTACCTAAGTAAGAGGAAATTTCACAACATTCAAATATGGAAGTTATATAAATCAGGCTGAAAGGCACATCTCATAATTCTGTTTTAGGATTTCCATTCTCCAAGTGGACCTGTCTCCTCCTTCCCTCATTAAATTCATGTATTGATTTATTTAGAATGCTGACTCATAATGCTGACTCAGGGCGGTATACACAGTTTAAAACACAATATATCTAATAATTTAATTACCATACAAATTATTTTAAAATTTCAACTGCCTTCAGTCTCGATCATAATGTTTCCCTGCACCCATAGTTCTATAACACCCTCATTTCCAGGGAGCTAAGGAGATCACAAAATTTTTAGCACTAGTGTCCAAATACTTCTCTAGTGAAATATAAAAACTGAGTATGCATTGGTTTCCTCATTATTACTACTACTACTACTACTACTACTACTACTACTACTACTACTACTATTACTACTACTACTACAAGCAATGAAGTTTGCTGTGTTCAAAATAGAGCATACTACAGGTAGACGTTGGTGTGAAGGGCTGCCCATCGCTCAGGAGAGACACAGCCATGCCACTCTTCCCCCAACTTGACCTGCAGGTTGCCCTTTATCACCATCATTGCCATTTAACTCCAGGGTACAAAAATCAACTCTCCAGGCAAAAATGGCTGCTTAGGAAGAGGGTCTTTGAGGCATTGTGCCCTTCTGAGGCCTTACCTCCAAATCTCAAGGAGACTTGAGAGAAGACTTTATACCCCCTTTCAGCCATGTACATAGTGGGAAAGCACATGGGCTGGATGGTCCTTCCAGGGAGTATACAATAGTTTTGACTGCCCTAAGAATGGCCGTGATCAAGATGATAGAATTAACAAAAGATGATATTTGGGGGGAACTATAATGTTTTCAACAGGAGTCAGGAAACTGGCTGATAACTAATACCTAGCAGATAAGGGTCATTAAACTCTAAAAGCTGGCTCAGTGTTGAAAAGAAATGGGGGGTTTAGGGGAAACAAAGGATTTTGATTCAGGATGAGATTGAGAAAGAAGTCTGTTGGCCACTATTTACTCATACAATCATCAGGAGGAGGAGGATGTCAGGAAAGGTGGATATTCTTTGTCTCAATGAAGATGTGTGCATGACACCTGTTTTCTATGTGCTGGCATCTTTCAGGAGCAGAGTCAGTTGGTCCAAACATTGTGTATTATTGTTATTATTATTTATTGGATTTATCCACTGCCACTGGCAAAGGCAGTCTAGCTCGTAGCAGTTTACAATAAAAGAGTAAAATCCCATAAAACAGAAAGAACAAGAGTGCCCGATGGTGGGTAAAATAATCTATAAATCTCCTCCTACCCCCAACATGGCTACTGGCACTCCCAGAGTACCTTGTGATGGTGGTCTGGCTTTCCCTGTCTAGAACATTGTGGATAGAAGTGGAGGTTTGATGCGGGGGCATGTAGTACCAGTCCAGCAAATGGGCTCTTGCCTGTGGTAAGAAAAGGCTGTCAGGAATAGGGAAGCAACCTTTTATAGTACTGCTAACAAATGCCTTGAAGAGAGCAGGATTATAGTGTTTATTTACATATTGATTATAATCTCATCCTGCTCTATTTCTCAATAGTTCATAATAAGTTACCTTTGGTGCCTCAATGATCTCAAACTAGGATTATATAAATAAAGATGGAAGAAGTTGCACAGAAAAAAGTATGTCGTGGCCAAGTTCATTCCTTGTACTACTGTTACCTGACCAGTTTAATCATCAAAAAAAAAAAAACCACTATCAAAAATTAAACAGAAAAAATGAGCCTCAGAACATACTTTGACATGATAAAACCATTATTTTCACAGTAGTTTGGGGTGTGTTTTAATTGAGATTAACGTAACATTTATTACTACACTCATTGACCAAATTAAAAAAAACAAATACAGTGATTAAAAAGTCCATCATACAATATAAGATGTAAATTAGAATATGCAATTCAATCTGAATTACAACATTAGGAGTTAATGCAAAATATTATCCATTTTGATAAAACATATCATATATTATGGTGGAACCTGGAGTCAAAGAAAACATGTTCTAAAGATTCTGAAGTTCCAATTCTACATACAAAATTTTTTTGGAAGGATCCAATTAACCTCAAGAACAGCAGAGGGTGTTGTATTGTACCTTTAAAAGGTTTTAAAAACTCACCTACAATTAAAATTCTGTAAACAATTAGTGGTCATGAACTTAACGCGTGGGCCATTGATTATTTGGGGGGTGGTCTGGAGACAGATGAGCCACGCAAGAGAATGCCACTGGTGATATGCAGAGGTGGTGCATTCATGTGCCTTTAAAAAGACCATGTGTGCTGGTCCTCACCATCTTTGGCTCCTGGCAGCTAAGCAGCTTCCCTCCCTCCCCTTTGTTAATGTTTTGGTTCCATGTTCCTGTTGTGTGTTTCTCTGTTGTAGTCAGTTTAGACATGGTAAGAGCCTGTTGGCAGGCAGCCCAGTCTGTGTATTGAAGGTTGGGGGGGGTCTACTTAATGAGATCAGCTAAGATTGAGCGTGGCCTACCTGGGGCCCAAATGAGGTGGATGCCTGGTGGGCCTCCATATGGTCACTTCCTGGTGAGAGATTCCAGACACGGAGGACCTACTCTCTCAGCTAGAATAGAGTGGTGCCCAAGGCGTCCATGGACACTGGGGTAAGCAGCCCGACAGCTGAGGTGTAAGACTATGTGCTGTTAAAGGCCAGCCCTTTGGAAAGTGGTATAATAAAATTGAGTGCGGCCGTATTTAAGCCAAAAAAGCAAGTCGAATGTTCATTGGCAGAATTGCCACCCTGCTAATCAAATATGATTTCATTGTAATCCCATCAAGGGGACGTAAATCAATTGAGGGTTCCTAATTCTGTTTGTCAATCTGACTTTCTATGTTTAATATTCTTTGCTTTAAATGGTAAAGGTAAAGGTATCCCCTGTGCAAGCACCGAGTCATGTCTGACCCTTGGGGTGATGCCCTCTAGCGTTTTCATGGCAGACTCAATACAGGGTGGCCTTGCCAGTGCCTTCCCCAATCATTACCGTTTTACCCCCCAGCAAGCTGGGTACTGATTTTACCGACCTCGGAAGGATGGAAGGCTGAGTCAACCTTGAGCCGGCTGCTGGGATCGAACTCCCAACCTCATGGACAGACAGCTTCAGACAGCATTTCTGCCACTTACCACAGGACCTATTTAACCTGGGTTTGGTCCAGTGACTATAAAAACTGTTTAGAGAACATCTTCCTCTGCCACAATGAGATAAATTTGTCCTGTAGCATAAGGCCAGTTGAATAGTAAGGTTTTCATAGAATTCCCTTTATCTTAAATATTTAACATTTTGAAGGCCTTAACTTTAACACTGTTCTCTTCAGAGCCCCTTTAACATCCTTGTTTCTCAGACTGTAGATAATAGGGTTCAACATTGGAGTAATCACTGAATAGAAAAGAGAGAGGAATTTGTCCACATTCAGAGAGTAACTGGATTTGGGGCGTATGTATACGAAAATGCCTGTGCCATAAAATAATGAGACCACAATGAGGTGTGAGGAGCAGGTGGAGAAAGCCTTCTGCCTGCTTTTGGCTGATTTCATCCTTAGGATGGTGGCAATGATTTGGGAATAGGACAAGAGGATCAGCATGAAGGGCAACAGGATCACAAATGCAGCTGCTCCAATGATTTGGACTTCATTCCAATAAGTGTCCCCACACACCAACTTTAACACTGGCTGGAATTCACAGAAGAAGTGGTTGATGACATTGGAATCGCAAAAAGGAAGGGCGAAAATGAAGGTGGTGTGACCCAAAGCCAGTAGGCTGCTGCAGCTCCAGGACAGGGCCGCAAGCTGAACACACACCCTCTTTCTCATGATGACGGGGTAACGCAGAGGATTGCATATAGCAACGTAGCGATCATAGGCCATGAAGGCTAGGAGGCAGCACTCTGTGGATGCAAAGAAGAGGAAGAAATACATTTGAGCGGCACAGGCACGTAAGGAGATGGTTTTATCCAGAGCAAGGATGTTATCCAGCATCTTGGGAATGGTGACAGAAGTGTAGCAGATCTCTAAGAAAGACAAGTTTCTGAGGAAAAAGTACATAGGAGTGGAGAGGGCCGAGTCAACAATACCAATGACAATAATGAGGAGATTGCCAAGTACTGTGGCAATGTAAATGCACAAGAAGATGACAAAGAAGAGAATTCGCCATTTGGGGGCATTCGAGAAGCCAAGTAAAATAAAAGTCTTCACTGAGGTGACATTCTCCATTATTTCTTTCTTCACATACTTTGACTGGTTGGCTGGGAAGAGATGGAAACGTATGACTGTATATCTGAAAATAAATGTTAAAAGACAAATTGTTCATATTCTTTTCAATCTAGAAGAAGAAGATTTGGTTTTTATACCTTGGTTTTCAGTACCCGAAGAAATCTCAAAGTGGCCTTCCCTTCATCTCCCCTCAACAAACACTCTGTGAGTTAGATGAGACTGAGAAAGCTCTGAGAGAGCTCTCTAGATTAATAGCCACCACTCTTAACCACTAAACCAAAGTGTAGGGTCATATTATGCATGTTGAAATCTTTCCTACCTCTGAAATAAATGTTGATGATGTCTTTGGCTCTTTCTCAGTAGACTGAGTCAGAGCTGGAAAGGTATTTAATAACTCCTGCAGCCACCCATGAGACCGAATCCTCAGTGAGCAATAGCAATTTGTTCTGCTAATCATATTGAGGCAAATCCAAAGTAGTTTTGTGTGTGAACAGGAGATGAATGTAATTTAGGTGTCTTCATTAGAACTGGATCTGGAGATCCAGGTTTAGATCCTTACTCTGCCAAGGAAACTTGCAGGGTGACTGGGGCAAGGCACTGTCTCAGCTAGAGTTGCAAACTGCAGCATGGGAAATTCTTGGAGAATAACGGGCAATGTCTACTTTCCTGTAAAGCTAACTCCACTTGAAATTCTGGGCCACTTAGAATTTCATAGGAGTATGTAAATATTTAGTGTTCATACTTAGTGTTCATAGGAGTATGTAAATATTCGGGCCTGGAGGAAGGGTGCCAACACACTAGTCAATTGATTCTTGGCTTGAGTCATCAGCGAGCTATTTTGTAATTAAAGTCTTATCACTCTGCCATGACCTTCCAGCCATGGATAATATTTAAATGACCAAGAGGTCTGTTGGCCACCTTCAGAGGAGAGGTTTGATCACTTCAGGTGACTCTCTTTACTTGAAGTGGACAAGTTGTTGGGATTGGTTAGGGGTACCACTTGCTCCCTTGATCCCTGCCTGTATTGGCTGCTCAATAATCTGAACCTTTAGGTGAGGGCAAGCTCTTTAAGAGGAAGTCTGACCAGGCTTGGCAGACTTTAACCGTGTCCTGGCTTTGGATTAAGCCTAGACTACTGCGGGGTGCCACTGGTTGTAGGAGTCAGTTTCCAGGTCTGTGAGGCAGGAGTCCTGCAATACTTAACAGTAGGGTAGAGAAAACTCTGACAGGACTGTGCTGTGAGAACAGCTTTGACAAAACTGTGACTAGCCCAAGGTTACTCAGCAGGCTGCATGTGGAGGAGTGGGCAATCAAACCCAGCTCACATTGACGGCATCGAGCTGATTTTCTTAAGGTGATGAGGGCTCTACTAAGGAGGAGAAATAGGCAAAACTGATACAAAACTGATCATGTGAGAAAAAAGGGCACCCCATGTCTTATCCACTACATACTACAAGCAAGTAAGCTCACCTTATTGGCTCCAAATAAGAGGCATGTGGACAGTGTCTGATTTTATTTATCCTTTGCGTATGTCATAAAAATCCAATACCAATAAGAGGGATGCAATAAAATATTGTTATACAAAGTTACACGATCAATAATTCCATCTCTTTTTTTATTTAATAAGTTATAAAGTGCTAACAATGAGGATAAACTTGGTTTGTTTATTTGTTTTTAAGTCTTCATTTCCCCAAGAAATGCAGTGCCATTTTGCATTGGGAAATAAAATCTAAGAGACTGTTTTGTGCCTCTTGGGTTTTGCTAGAATTAGTCTCAGGAGAGCATATGTAGAAACATGTAGAAAGATGAGGAAAATAATGGGCTCATTTCAGGAAATGCATGAAAACTCTCTAATGGCATTGGCCCATTATGCACAGCTGCCGAAACGGCGAATTTGGGTCACATGGAAAACGCGGAGGGGGAAGACACCGGTTATGCACGGGACGGGGCGCGATGGTGGCAAAACCCAGAGTAACTGATTATGCACGTGGCGATCCTGGCACCGCATCTGGTTGCGCCCCGGTCAACTGGAAGCTGCACTTTTTTCCGCGTTTCGCTAACGCAGCTTTTTCGGCGGCATGCACCGAATCTGTGGCCGGTTGCAGCCGGCTCCGTGCGTTATCAGTGATTTTAATCGCCGCCATTCCACCCTGAATGTGCGTTATTCCCACCGTGCATAATGGGTCATTGTGCTGCTCTATGATGTACTAGGGGATGATAAAGTTGAACCTTTCCCAGAGCTACGAAGATAGCAAA
Source organism: Paroedura picta (assembly GCF_049243985.1). Lineage (NCBI taxonomy): Eukaryota > Metazoa > Chordata > Lepidosauria > Squamata > Gekkonidae > Paroedura > Paroedura picta. Next base: position 14,549,380 of record NC_135384.1, on the reverse strand, counting down.
ATATATGCCCCTTTTAAGTGCTGACACTCTTAGTTTACATATGGCACCTGAAAGGTACAAAAAAGCAAGAGATCATTCTCACTTAGAATCATAGAATCATAGAGTTGTAAAGGACCTCTTGGGTTATCTAGTCTAACCCCTTGCACTATGCATGACACTCACAACCCTAGCACTCATCCACTGTAGCCTGCCACCCCCTTGCCTTCACAGAATCAGCCTCTCCATCAGATAACTCCGCAGGGCTATTCATTTTGCAGGTATAAATTTACTGGTTATCAGCTCCAGCACTGAAATGAGTCCCCCCTTGGGAATACAGAAATCTGTGGAGCATGCAGCTCAAGAGCAATGGATAGGCTCTGCTGCTTCCATGCAAAATGTGCATTATTAAAAGCAAGGAGGCACTGTCCGCTTGTTGTATAAAGTTCTACTAATGTTTCCAATTGATTCCCATTGTGAAGGTCTCTTTTCTTCATAATACAACATACCAGAGGCAATTTCTCTCCAAAGGTGGGTTTCTAAAAATATTCATACAACAATCTGTCCAAAGTAGGCAAAAACTCAACAAATGATTAGAAAATGATCAGTTCCAACTTCTGGGTCTGTTGTTAGTAAGAAATACTCTAGAGGTTTGTTTCCTATTTGTGTCTAACCCATCAAAATCTGGCCACAATCAGTAACTTATCGTACATCACTGTAAGGAGAACATATGAAAGAATTGTCAGAAGATGACGTATTATTCTCCCCCACCCTCTTTTCCTTGGCATAAAATTGTTATATGTCTACAGAATTAGGATAGATACTGAATGATGAGTATCCATTTAAACAAAGGTTCTGCCCAAAATGCTGAAGACCTACTTTCAGAGTTATAAAACCCCACTCCCTGATTTTATGTGGTTGGATCCCTCACATATGGCTGTAGCTAATCTCACTATTCTGAGCCAATACTCCAATGGTACCTGCAGTCTACCTCTGAAATACATGGCATGCATGCTCTGATGTGAATTGACTGACACAGAGACTGATTTGTGGTGGCATTAGTGTAATTGGTTTCTGCTCGTACATGTTGGGTCGAGAACTTTAAGAGGAAGTAACTGTTTCTGGGAACTACCCATTGAAATCGATGTGGTTTATCACATCAATTAATTCTTGTCCGTCATGTATAACAAAGAAAAGCAAAAGCCACAGTTATGTGGGCCCCAATTTTTCAGAAGCTGGATGACCCAAAGAATTCTTTACCACTTTAACAAAACAAAGGAATCAGGTGGCCTGTTCAAACTTTGGAGACAACAACTTCTTCTCTCAACACTACTAGTTTAAAGGGTAGCAGGTGTGGGGACCTGAAACAGTCCTCAGTGGGGTGCAATTAACTTTAGCCAATCGTCAAAATGACTGGTTTCATCCTCATTTCCAATGGAGTTCTTGAAGGCATTTAAGATGTACAAATGATGTCATTAATCAGCACTGCATCTAGAATTAAAGAGGATTCTGATGATTGATTGTAATCCCCTTCCCAGTCTATTTTATGGTAGGTTTCCTTTAGTTGTTGCCCTCATCAAGTGTGGTTTTTTAAATCATAATATTGTAACATATCCCTGCTCTTGTTGGAAAGCCAACCATCTTTAGACAATTGTTTAGAAGGCTTTTGAATCTACCATGCTGCAATACACTATCCTATAACCTATTAAGAGACCCCTATTTTTAGAAGTTGCAAATAAGAGAATATCAGGGAAACGGCAACACTTTGGGCTGGATATCCATCTAGTAGTTGCCCAAAATGAGTGATAACCATGAGACAAATAATGCAGAAAATGGAGGACATAGATGTACAGATATTTCTGCTGGTGCTGCCCTGTCGTATAGTTTGTCAGAAGTCTTTCATCAATTGCTATATATATGAAGACCCCTTCCCTATTCCTCATAACGTTTATCAGCCAGGGGACCTTCTTATTGGTGGGATCGCCAGTCAAGTTGCTTTCTTGAATGTACAGGGGGTTGAGCAGGGGGTTGGACTAGATGGCCTGTATGGCCCCTTCCAACTCTATGATTCTATGATTCTATGAGATATTGAGTTCAATGCCCAACAGCATTTGCTCCCCTCAATATAGAAGAATCATCCCTGTGTATAAATCTTTTCCTGGATATTTGGAAATATTAGTTCTCTAAGTAGAATATCCAGCTAAATATCCCCCCTCCAATGTATCCAGAGCCATAATTTGGATGGATGTCTTCACGAATGTGGTGTTGCTGACACATTATATCACCTATTGGTGGAGTGCCCCAAATTTCTTCACTTGCAAAAACCACTAGTAAAATTCTGGGAATAACTGAAATTTACTAGAGTATGTGAGAACCAAATAGTACATAGAAATTTAGATGAATGGGATCATGCGATCATCCAGTGGGTGCCCACGGTATTATCCACAATACTAAGGGTAAATCATTCATACCTGAACCCCATATTGATTAAATAACAAATACCTGTCTTCCCTATTGTAAACTGCATATCATACTATGACCATAATCCAGAATCTACAGTTTTATACATTATGGAAGGATTATACACATTATTTGTTCTACTCTTTTATCTTTTAATATGCCAATACAGGGTAACTGTATGCTGTATTCTCAACTAATTACTTCTTTATTTCTGTGGGCTTTTAAAATCTGAAGTAATTCTAAGAAATGAAAAAAATGGGTTAGCAAGCAGCTCAACACATATGCTGCCTCTTAGAAATTAAACTATGAAATAGATTTCATAAGGGCTCTTTTCAAATCTCCTATAATTTAATTTTAAAAATTTCCCCTCGAGTCATGAATTGAGCAGAAATGTTTAAATCTCTTTATATTCTTTTTCCATATATTGATCTGTTTTGTACCTCAATGCAATACTATGGTATGGATAATAAGTATGAATTCCGATTAAGGAGTAGCAATAAGAGATTTCCTTTTATGTCCTTTTTAAGCCAAAGAACCAACAGAGTTATTGGCCTCATGAGGAATGATGCAGCAAAACCTATATGTTATGACATGATGGACGGGAAAGCAATTGTCTACAGCTGGAAGGGAAGTCTTGTCATTGAGATTATGCTGGTATTAATTCTACTTCTGCTGGTGCTGCCCTGTCGTATAGTTTGTCAGATGTCTTCCATCAATTGCTATATATATGAAGACCCCTTCCCTATTCCTCATAACTTTTATCAGCCAGGGGACCTTCTTATTGGTGGGATCGCCAGTCAAGTTGCTTTCTTGAATTCTCTTCCATCTTTCCTAGAACACCCGGCACGAATGGTGGTTGATGAACCTATGTAAGGATTAAGGTTTTTCTTTCTTTTTCTAACTGAATCTGATCATTGTAGTCAAGCAGTGAGCATATAAGCAGAGACTGACTTATCATTCCATTTTATTTGCTTCAGGGCTATCCACTTTGCCCTCCAGTGGGAACCCAAAGGGGCTTGCATTGCTTTTCTCACCTTTCTTTTATCCTTAACAAAACTCTGAGATGTTAATTAGGCTGAGAATATATGAGTAACCCAAAGGCACATTCAGAACTTCCATTGTATAGTGTGAATTCATACTGGAGTCTCCCAAAAAAAATTTCTTTCTGTAATTGTCCCATGATGGTGGGACAGTGGTAACATCCTGTGGTGGGACCCACATGCCCCTGACTTCCCCTGCTGCAGACAATGCAAGGTATGCATGGAGAACTCAAGAGCAGACTGAGGGTGCCGGGAGATTCTGTACTCCATGTGTTAAGGGAAGTGGCTGGACATGCTGCCCTACCATGTGAAACCTCAAGCAGACTAGCACAGCTACCACCATGCATAATAGTTCTAAATGTGTCCAGTATGAAATGCAGTAAAAAGTCAGCATTTAGATAAGACAAGCAGTTGCAGTAAATGCAGTTTTGGTTGCTTACCTATATATGCCTACTGGATGGGGGATACACTTCTAGGTAACACTGTGTGTGAACGAGACCTTGGGGTACTTGTGGATTGTAAACTAAACATGAGCAGGCAGTGTGATGCAGCGGTAAAAAAGGTGAATGCCATTTTGGGCTGTATCAACAGGGGCATCACATCAAAATCACAAGATGTCATAGTCCCATTGTATACAGAACTGGTCAAACCACACTTGGAGTACTGTGTGCAGTTCTGGAGACCTCATTTCAAGAAGGATGTAGATAAAATTGAAAGGGTACAGAGGAGAGAGACAAGGATGATCTGGGGCCAAGGGACCAAGCCCTATGAAGATAGGTTGGGGGACTTGGGAATGTTCAGCCTGGAGAAAAGGAGGTTGAGAGGGGACATGATAGCCCTCTTTAAGTATTTGAAAGGTTGTCATTTGGTGGAGGGCAGGATGCTGTTCCCATTGGCTGCAGAGGAGAGGACACGCAGTAATGGGTTTAAACAAGTGCAAAGATCTAGGCTAGACATCAGGAAAAAAATGTTCACAGTCAGAGTAGTTCAGCAGTGGAATAGGCTGCCTAAGGAGGTGGTGAGCTCCCCCTCACTGGCAGTCTTCAAGCAAAGGTTGGATACACATTTTTCTTTGATGCTTTAGGATGCTTTGGGCTGATCCAGCGTTGAGCCGGGGGTTGGACTAGATGGCCTGCATGGCCCCTTCCAACTCTCTGATTCTATGATTCTATATATTGTTTCCAGGTCAGTAACAAAACATTACCAGCACATTTTGGCCATGGCTTTTGCTGTGAAAGAGGTGAATGAGAATACGAATTTGTTACAGAATGTCAGTCTGGGACTCTACATCTTCAACAGCTACAACCTTGGAAGGATGACTTTTAAGGCCACCCTCAATTTACTTTCTGCACAGCAGAAACTGGTCCCTAACTTCAGTTGTGATAACTGGCAGAAAGTCATAGCTGTCATAGGAGGGCGTTTGTCTGAAACCTCTGCTCATATGGCCTCAATCCTGAACATCTACAAGACTCCTCAGGTAAGCTACAAGCATGGGTTTAGATAGATTTCAGAATTCCAGCATATCATTGAAAATTCTGAAACCATTAATATTTTTAAAATTGCAATGTGTTTTCTTTCAGTTCACGCATGGGTCATTTTCCCTTGCAAAGGATGACAAAAAACAATTTCCTTCCCTATATCAGATGGTGCCTGATGACACCCACCAGTACAGGGGAGTTGTACAGTTACTTCATCATTTTAAATGGACATGGATTGGGCTCCTGGCTATGGATGATGACAATGGAAACCAGTTTGTGCAGATAATAGAACCTATTCTCTCTGGGAATAGCATATGTCTTGCATTCACATACAAATTACCAAAGATGACTTACATAAGGGAGCTTGCAGAGATGATTGTAGAACAGAGTGATCAGTACCCAGTCCTTATGGATAGAAAAACCAATGTATTTTTTGTGCATGGCGAACCACCAACCATGATGGCTCTAAGGATAACTCTTTATCTAGCTCCTTTCATTTTATTGCCTCCTCTGGACAAAGTGTGGATAGTTACATCACACTGGGACTTTGAGTCATTCTCTGTCCAAAGGGTTTTGGATACAGACTCCCTCCATGGTGCCCTGTCCTTTACAGTCCATTCCAATCAGCCCCCAGGATTCCAAGAATTCCTCCAGACCATAGGACCTTCCTGGTATGCAGGAGATGGATTCCTTCAGAACTTTTGGGAGCAAGCATTCAGCTGTTCATTGACACATGAACAAGACTATGTCAAGAAAATCTGCAGTGGGGAAGAGAAACTGGAGAGCCTCCCTGGAACTTTGTTTGAAATGCAGATGACTGGCCACAGCTATAATGTCTACAATGCTGTCTATGCTGTGGCCCATGCTTTGCACTACATCTACACACATGGATCCATGTGCCGAGCACTGGTAGAGAATGGGAGGCTGGATGTTCAGAATATAGAGCCATGGAAGGTATAGTGGTTATACAAACTGGTCATCATACACAGCTGAAATTCTTCCCTTTCTCCTTCCAATTTGCACGTTATGATCTGACACCAATATAATAAATACCTACATGCTTTGAAAATTATTTATCTTTATTTATGTTTGTATATGTGGTCTGACTCTTTTTAACACAGTTGCCAGTTTTCCAAAAATAGAACTGCTTTCAGCATTATTTTCTTTTTCAAAGTAGATACACAACATTATAAGGAGAATCTTGTTCAACAATAGTCTTGGAGAAACCCTACAGTTTAATGAAGATGGAGTTTTTGATACAGTTTTTGATGTTACCAATTGGATTACCTTCTCAAATGGGTCGTTTGCTAGAGTTAAAGTGGGACAACTGGATCCCCATGCCCCTACAGGCAAAGAGCTCACTCTGGAAGATGATCAAATTGTGTGGCATAGAAGCTTTAACCAGGTGAGAAGACAAATGCCCCCCCCCCCAATTAGGGGAATACGTGGAGAATATTCACACACTCTCCCTCTGAACTGGGGAGGTTAAATGTGTTTGGAAAGCCCTTCTGGATAGACAAGAGATTCCAATCCAGGTGTCTACGATCCCCCTGGGGTCTTTCCCCTTCTGTTTTAATAGAGTTGGTCACAAGTTAGGGAAATGGCTGCCTGTGTTCATTTGGCTCAATGGATAGGACATAGGTGTAAAACTCAAAAGTTGGGAATCAATTGTGAAATAGTAGGTGGGTCCTGGGCTATCTTCTCAGCTCCTGCCTTTCTTTCTGGTGTACATCGGGCGGAGTCACTATAGTAGCAGAAAAGCGTGGCCACGACTTACTGCAGCCACCATGAACAAAGCAGCGGGGCAGGGGCAGAGGAGGGAGGACATGTGGTTGGGTGCTTCCTTTCCTCCTTCCCCGGCACAGCTGGGCAAGCACAGCACTAACGTGCTGCATCCTGGGCTGGGCAAGGAGGAGTGAGGTGTGGCGCTTAAATAAGCGCCACGTGCTCGCAGGTGGCCTCTTTCTCCCCGGCCAGCCAACTAGCAGCATCCCACCCTCCCACCCTATATTCAGGGTAGTGTAAGTTTGGGGTTATATGAGATATGCAGCATGTTTGGGGGTTTTGCTGCAATTGTTCATAGTCACAGCAGGTGGGGGACAAGGAAAAGTAGCCTGAGCAGATGGGGATTGAAAAGGGAGAGTGATGATGCTCCCTTAATTGGGGTGCCTCTGGAAGAGGCATTTGGCATAGAATGCAGCCCACCTGGACGGGTGGGTCCTAGGCACTCTAGTTTAGTGGGGCTGGAGAGGGCTGAGGGAGGTCTACGGCTCCCAAGGCAATCCAGCTAACAGAAAGGGGGAAGACTCCATGGCAAGGGATCTCGTGGCTCAGCAAGAGTTGTTACGGGGTACCCAGTGTGCCATGAGAGTAATGTAGGGTCGGATGACCCAGGGGAAAGTTAGGCTCCTGCTCCTTGTCAGCCAACACGTCGTTTTTTTGTTAAGAATAAAAGCTCAACTCAACTCAAAAGGTGTGAGCGTCATCCTTGGGCCCCCACTGACGGCCTGCTAGTTAAAGGCAAATGAAGGGAACAAAAAGAGGCTGAAGGGTAATGATGTTTTTTCACTTTCAAGAGTCATGGCAGGCAGGTGAGGTGAGCTGACTTCACTTCTGGGGTCCTCATAGCCTGAAAATTCATTTCTGGAGCTCCTGAAATTAAAAGTTTGAAAAAGTCCGGTTTAGACCACGTTGCTCGTCAATCAAAATGGAAGTGTCATCTGTCAGTTCATTGTTGACAAATCACAGATCATTGGCGATATCACAAAAAAACCTGCTTAATACAAAGTGCTAATTTGTTTTTTCTGATGTCTTAATATCTCCCCTCCCCCAAAAAAGCCATCATCAAAAGACATGGATTTGATGCTAACCTAATTTTGCATTTATGGACAGGGGCTTCCCATTTCTGTCTGCAATGACCAATGCCAGCCTGGCTATAGCAAGACAATGAAGGAGGAAAAGAAATTTTGCTGTTATGATTGTACTACATGTCCAGAAGGGATGGTCTCTGAGCAGATGGGTAAGATGCATGTTGTGAAACATTCATAGAATCATAGAAATCATAAAAGAATAGAGTTGGGAGGGACTTCATGGGTCATCTAGTCCAACCCCCTGCACTTTGCAGGATACTCACATCCCAATCACTCATCTACTGTAACCTGCTACCCCTTTGCCTTCACAGAATCAGCCTCTCTGTCAGATGGCTATCTAGCCTTTGTTTAAAAATTTCCAAAGATAGTGAACCCACCACCTCCAAAGGAAGCCTGTTCCACTGAGAAACCATTCTAACTGTCAGGAATTTCTTCCGGATGTTTAGATGGAATTTCATTTGAATTAATTTCATCCTATTCGTTCTGCTCTGTCCCTCTGGGCCAAAAGAGAACAGTTCTGCTCCATCCTCCTTTTAAATACTTGAAGATGGTTATCAGATCCCCTTTCAGTCATCTTCTCTCTAGGCTAAACAGACCAAGTTCCCCCAACCTTTCTTCATATGTCTTGGTCTCCAAACCCCTCACCATATTTGTTGTCCTCCTCTGGACACGTTCTTGTAGAACTGGAAGAAAACATGGGAGATCAGCACATTTATTCATTTATTATTTATATACTTCCACTCTTCACATGGACTTGCTGTGGTTCACAACAATAAAAAATAAAAAAATAAATTTATCAAATCTGACTAGAGACATGGATCATCTGCTCTTGGGACCTCATATACCTGTCAAGTTGCATGATCATTGTTTTTTCTCATTCCCTGACTTCCTGCCTCCTGCCTGCCTACCTGGCTATATTCCTTTAGTTGTACTAGTACAGTCATTGTAATGTATAAGCTGTGTCTTAGAGATAGACACAGCCAGTCAATTTTTGAATAGAATGAGAAACTGCCTCTCTTCATCTATCCCAGTTTCCTAATTCCAACTACCTTTCCCAGACAATGTTAAAGGAGAATCAGAAATACAAATAGAATCTTCCATGAAATGTTATTCTTACAATCAGTTGTGTAAAAAGGAGAAAGGAAGACTGTTGCAGGTTATAGATGGGCTATTTCATAAGTTGTCTGACTGGTTAACCACCTGCAATGGTAGATAGAATATCACATAAAACAAAGATATATGAGGAGGATGCAAAAGTAGGTGAAATCCTTCTGTTCTAGATATTGAAACAATTTCAATTTTTTTAGACTTTAGTATCCAAAAGAAATGTCCTGATGAGTAATATCGAATTGTTTATCAATATATCAACAATGTTATAAAATTCTCAGACAAACAGAATTTTGAGCTTCAATTTGTATAAACCCAAAACTACCTAAATGAAGCTTATTCTTATTCTTATTCTTATTCTTATTCTTATTCTTATTCTTATTCTTATTCTTATTCTTATTCTTATTCTTATTCTTATTCTTATTCTTATTCTTATTCTTATTCTTATTCTTCTTATTATTCTTATTTATTTATTTATTTTTTATTTCCCACCTCTCCCGACAGGCATCTCTTCCTAAGCTGGGGAGAAATTTAAAGGGAGCTAGTATCATCTGGTGTTTAGCACAGTGCCATCACTTTTAATGATCCCCTACAACTGCAAAAAAAAAAAAAAAAAAAAAAAACACTTCCCCAAACTTCACAGGCAGCTTCGCCATCAAAGACTCAGGAAGTGAGAGCAGCATGCCAAACAGCTGATAAAGATAGGCACACCATCATCAAATTTAAATCTTTCAGATATACCATCCTGCCCTTCTCAGGCAGTAGAGATGTTCTCTGATGTGTGAGAAGGTGCACAGAAAAGCCCTGAAACTATTCAGATGTAGTATAATTGATTTCTCCAAATGTGAAAAGGTGAAGGAATATTTGTGCATTTCAGATTGGTTCTGAATCAGAAATTTCACAAGCTTGTTTCTATGCAAATGGATAGATGTGATATAGCAGTATCTAGAATACATTTCAAAATTTACATCTTCGGACAAAAGGAAAGATGGAGTGAAGGAGTTTTTTTTACTATACACTGAATGCCTGATAGGCCTCATACCAGGCCAATCACCAAAACCTATACCATTATCCCTAAACATTGAAATATATGTTGTGAAGGGGAGCTGAAGGAGGAGAAAGAAGGGAGGGGCATACATATCTACCTGATTTATATGACTGTCACTTTGATTCTAGTCCCTGCCTTAAAATTCTGAAGCAGCTCTTTTTTCCCCTTCAGATATGGATGCCTGTGTCAAATGTCCAGATGATTACTACTCCAGTGAAGATCATCATAAATGCATTCCCAAGGTCCCAACCTACCTTTCGTACAAAGAGACCTTAGGAATTATTTTTGTTATGTGTGCTGCATTATTCTCTCTGCTCACAGCTTTGGTGCTTCAGACATTCATGAAATACAAGAACACTCCCATTGTCAAAGCCAACAACCGAAGCCTCACCTATATTCTCCTCCTCTCCCTCCTCGTTTGCTTCCTCAGCTCCATGCTGTTTATTGGAAAACCCGGGAAGGTGACCTGCCTCCTGCGTCAGACTACTTTTGGACTCATCTTCTGTGTAGCTCTTTCTAGTGTGTTAGCTAAAACCATCACTGTGGTCCTGGTCTTTATGGCCTCCAAACCAGGGTCCCATATGAGGAAGTGGATGGGTAAAAAACTGGCCCATTCTATTGTCTTTTCTGGCTCCTTAATTCAAGCAGTGATTTGTATTCTTTGGGTCTGTATTTCCCCTCCTTTCCCACAATTGAATATGCATTCACAACCCAGGGAAATCATCCTGGAATGTAATGAAGGTTCTGCTACTATGTTTTACTCTGTTCTTGGTTATCTGAGCTTTCTGGCTAGTCTCAGCTTCGCGGTGGCATTTCTGGCCAGGAAGTTACCGGACAGTTTCAATGAAGCCAAGTTCATCACTTTCAGTATGTTGGTCTTTTGCAGTGTTTGGTTTTCCTTTATTCCAGCTTACTTGAGCTCTAAAGGAAAATTCATGGTGGCTGTGGAGATCTTCTCTATCTTGTCCTCTGCTGCTGGGTTACTGGTTTGCATCTTTTTCCCAAAATGCTACATTATTTTCTTGAGGCCAGGAATGAACATTCGAGAGCAGATAATTAGGAAAGTTTGAAAGTCTTAGCCATCTTTTTTCTTGAAACCCAGAATATAGGTTGAATGTTGATGACTTTAAAGGATGAAAGTTTTCTTATTTGTTCCTTATGGCCTCATGTCATGAATTAGTATCCTATTTCAGTCACTCTTTGTCAATGCAAATTAAACAAAGGAGAAGAATTGCCTGTTTTAATCATCATAGTAATAATAAAGGGAAAAACCTTTTTCAGATGAAGTTTCTATGGCATTTACTAATCTATGTAAATGAACGCACCCATACATCAGTTTGGCTAATTTTCAGTGTGGCAACCTTTGTCATGCATAAATTTGGAATGCAAATAAATTCTGTTCATTTTTTAAAATATTTAATGCTTCTTTCCAAATCTGAACAGAATCATTTCCTTGCTGTACACCTCTGTAAAGAGCTCATGTAGAGGGATAGACAGAAGAAGCTTTCATTCTTTTTCCTTTTCCTTTTGTGCTGCCCTAGCCGGGCACACACAGGGTTAGTGCAAGGGCAAGCACGGTTACATAGTCAAGCAAGTTCAAAGTGCGTACCAGGGAGTAGTCAAAAGTCCAGTCCGGGTCTTATTAGGAATTGCTAGTGGATGAAGTCCAAAGGAAAACCAAAAGAGTTGTCGTTTATCTTTACCAAGGTCAAACCGGGAATCTGTGGGGCATTCAATCAAAGCATAGTCTAGTCAGGTGAAGCAAGGGTCAAGCCAGGAGTCAAACAGAGCTTTGCTGAAGTGTCGGTGAGCAGGAAACTAGTCAAGGCAACGTGTGGACATGTGCACAAGTTGCAGCCACACTGAGAAGCACTTCAGCTGTGCTTAAGAACAAGCTGAGCTGTCACACCAAGTGGCTGCACCTGGCACTCAGCCTTCTTCTGATGAATGAGCCCCACCTGAGCCTAACCTAGCCTGTTGCTGTAGTCTAAGCGAGCACTTTGCCTGCGTGTTGCCAACGTTGTCCTCCTGCATTCCCTCCTGTGCTCTGGAGATTAGTCTGGGCTGTTCAGGGGTGTTGCTGCAGGCTGAGGTAATGCTGGTGCAGAGGGCATGGTGCTTGTCTGGCTGGGACCTGGTTGTGGCTCCCTATCGGGACTTGCCTCCTTTGCTCCAGCTCCTCCACTTCTTCCTCCGAGGAAGCTGGCAGAATGAGCTCAGGCAGTGGTTCAGAGGCACCCTCTGGAGATGGGGCCATGACACCTTTTATGTGAGTTTCCTAGATGCCTACAAAATTAAGAGCGATACTGACAGAGGAGGATCCAATAATACAGAGTTTCTGCATGAAACCCTGAAGATCTCATTTCAGAGTTATGCATAACTCCAGTCCCTGATATTTTGTGGTTGGCTCCACCACCCATGACAGCCAATTTGTAGCTGTGCACACCATCCTGAGTCATAATTCTCAAGGTACCGGCAGGCTGAAAAAGGTGACAACTTTCTGACATACATGGCAAGACACTCCGTGATGTGACATAACTGATTCAGGGATTGATTCAGGGATTGATTCAGGGATTGATTAAAGACAATGGTTTCACGTCCTACATCTTAGGTTTAGTACTCTACGAGAACTGTGTCTAGCCACTACCAGTGGAAAAGGATGTGGTTTCTTTCATACACAAAGAAAATCACTAAGTAAAGTAGAGACCAAAAGGACAGGTAAACAACAGTTTGTTTATGGAAGAAATAAGTGATGCCTGAATCTGCATTGCTGTTCTTTACTGTTTTAGCAATAAACAAAAAAAATAAATAGTTTGCCTCTTAGAACTCTGATGAGAACAAATTCTCCTGTCTGCCAGACTAGTTTACATGGTAGCAGGTGTGGGACCCAGAAGCAATCCTCAGAGGGGAGCAATTATCTCCAGCCAAACAGTCCATATGACTGTTTTCTTTCTAGTCTGCAGCAGATTTCCTGAAGGCACTAACAGGATAAATAAATGACAACTTTTTCATTATAAAATGATGACTTTTTCATTAAAACTGCATCCAGATTTAAACAGGGCTCGGATGATCAACTGTATTCCCTTCTCCCATTTTATTTTATGGTAGGTTTCTTCAACTCTTGCATTGAACTATTCCAATTACTGTGAATTCCCCCCCCCCCGATGTCTAGCCGGTATCATTCTACACGTAGTTTAAGCTCATCCTTATCCTCTGCTGCCCATCTTTATCCTCTGCTGACAACAAGAACAGCTCCCTGTCTCCTCCAAGTGACAACCTTTCAAATAAATAAGGAGAGCAAGCATCTCCCCTCTCAACCTCGTCTTATCCAAGCTGAACATTCCCAACCCCCTTAGTTTTTCCTCATACAGCTTGGGCCCCAGACCCTGGATCATCCTGGTCCTCTGCACCCTCTAAATTTTGTCCACATTCTTTTTGAAGTGAGGCCTCAAGAAATGCCCACAGTATTCCAGGAGGGATATGGCCAATGCAGTATATAGAGAGACTATGACATTTTTCAAATTTGATATGATGCCTCTATTGATACAGCCCGAAACTGCATTCACCTTTTTTACTGCTGCGTCACACTGGCCCATTATGCATGGGGGGGATAGCGTGCATTCGGGGTGGAATGGCGGTGACTAAAATCACCAATAACGCATGGAGCTGGCCGCAACCGGCCGCCGCAGACTCGGTGCATGCCGCTGAAAAAGCCAAGTTAACAAAATGCAGAAGAAAGTGCAGCTTCCGGGTGCCCGGGGTGCAACCAGAAGCGGCGCCAGGGTCACCGTGTGCATAATCGGTTACTGTGGGTTTTGTCGCCATTGCGTCCCATCCCGTGCATAAGCGGTTTGCTTTGCTTCTTCTCCCTCCACGTTTTCCATGTGACCCAAAATTGCCGTTATGGTGGCCATGCATAATAGGCCACTGTCTGCCCATATTTTGCTTGTAGACCACAAGTACCCCAAAATTCTGTCTACTCATACACTGGTACCCCAAAGCATCTCTCTTCCAGTATGTATGCTTCTCCTTTTTGTGATTCAGATGTAGCACTTATCCTACTGAATTTCATCTTCTTCTCATTTGCCCACTTTTCAGGCTTATTCAGATCTTGTTAAACTCTACTTCACTCATCTGGGGTGTTTGCCACCCCTCCCAGTCTGGTGGCTTCGGGAAATCTATTCTTAACACTGTACCATATTTCTTCTCTTGAACTAATTACTTCATTATTTCTGTAGTTTTTTTTGTTTTAATCTGAGAAAAAATCTCAAAAATGAAAACTCTGCTACCTAACAGCCATAACCAGCATAATACAAACGCTGCTCTTTGAAATTAAATAATGCAATAGATTTCATAATGCCTTTTAACAAATCTCAATTTTGATAGATTACAAAAATACATTCATTGTTCTTTATATTCTTTTCATATATGTATCTAGTTGGAGTCTGAATATAATACTATAATATAAATAACAATTATGAATTCTGTCTCAGGAGGAGCAGGAAGAAACTCATCGGCCACACTAGGAATGATGTGGCAAAAGTGATTTGATATAATGTGGTGGATAGGAATGTGGTAGCCTGCAGCTGGAAGGGAAGACTTGACATTGAGATGCTGCTGGTACTGATGCTGGTGGTGCTGGTGCTGCCCTGCCGTATAGTGTGTCGGCGGTCTTCCATTAATTGCTCCATATATGATGACCCCTTTCCTATTCCTCACAACTTTTATCAGCCAGGGGACCTTCTTATTGGTGGGATCGCTGCTCAAGTCATTTATTTCAATAACCCTCCATCTTTCCTGGAACACCCGGCACATATGGTGCTCGATGAACCTGGGTAAGTATTTTAATTTCCTTTTTTAAAAAAATTTAATCTGGTCACTGTGTTCAGTCAGTGAGTAAGTTACCACAGGTTGACTTTTCATTCCATGTATTTGTTTCAGGTGTGCCCATGTTTCTGCCCAATGGGAAGCCCAAGTGTCTTCCATTGCTTTTTTCTGTACCTTTTCCTTCTTACCACAACTTTGAGAGGTAAGATTAGGCTGAGAATATATGAGTGACCCAAAGGTGCATGGAGAGCTTTCATGAGAATTCATACTGGAGTCTCCTAGGTTCTAGTCCAAGACATTAATATCTATACCATTTTGGCTATTTCATTTTGCCTTTCTGTAATTTGCTGAAAACAATGGAAAATTCACATTTCCAGAGGGAACCTAATCTGGCAAGTTTCCAACCTTTGACTGAACATTCCCATTTTGAATTCTGGTTCCATATCTAAGAAAGTAATCTTTCCATTTGCAACACATTTTCTTCCAGCATTCTTAATTATTCCCATCAAACTGTATGCATTTTCCAAAGTTATTTGTGAATCACATCCCATCAGCTTTACTGCAGTTTTAGGCAACCACAGTTGAAACGACTTGCAAAATCCATAGTTATAAAATAAAGCTTTTCCATCTGAGGCTGGATTGAGTCAGGGCATAGTAGAACTTGTAAGTTAATGTTTTTTAAAAGCCTGAATGACTTGACTGGACACTTTTCTGATCAGAAGACAAATGAGACTATTCCCCAATGAATTTGGGCTTTGTGGTCTCATAACCTCTCACACCTTTGCCAACTGCTTTGAAGACTGACATCATTCTCACTGTTGTTAAATTCATCTGAATAACTTGAAAAATCAAGAAATCTATACTAACACCATGTGTTCAGAGGAATAAATACGAATTGGCCTGAAAATTGGATTGTAGTTATTGTAGAATTTAATTTATGTTATGAATTTTTCCATTGATTAATTAAAATGTTGAGTCTCTTGTTCATTTAAAGGTAATAATAATATTTTATATTGTCTGTACTCCAATGGGATTCATGGAGTTATGAGATTAAAATACAGATACTTTTATTAGCATAAGATGTGAAATACATAAAGCAATGAGAAATAAATTCCAGTTTAAGACATAGATTACAATGATAGTGTCTTATGCCGTGCAGTCGAGTTATGAATACAATAGTTAATAATGTAGAAATGGTTGGCAAGTAAAAAATTAAGGAAGTCTTATGAAAAATGATAGCAATCAAAACAGATAACAATGATACCAATATGAAAATGGCATTCTTGACCAAATCAGAGAAAAGCATTCCCAGACTGCACTGTACAATTCAAAATCCCTGACATGGTTACAGACATGATTTTCACTGCTAAGCAGTATAAAATGAATAGTTACACACTTCAAACAGTTTCTAAAGACATAACTAAATAAAAAATTCTTAAACTGGAAATTCATTTGGGAGGATGAACTTTATGAATGCAATCTCAATTGTTTTCCTAAATATATTCTTTGCAGGTCAATAACAAAAATCTACCAGCATATTTTGGCCATGGCTTTTGCTGTAAAAGAGCTCAATGAAAATCCCAACTTCTTACCAAACATCAGTCTGGGGCTCTACATCCTCAACAGCTACAACCTTGGAAGGATGACTTTTAAAGCTACCCTCAGCTTACTTTCTGCACAGCAGAAGCTGATCCCTAACTTCAGCTGTGATAACCAGCAAAAGGGCATAGCTGTCATTGGAGGGCTTCTGTCTGAAACCTCTGCTCACATGGCCTCAATCCTGAACATCTACAAGACTCCTCAGGTAAGGCATAAGCATGGGGGGTACATAGACTTCACAATACTAGCAAATCATGGAATATTCTGATTTAATTCACGTTTTTTTTAATGACAGTGTATATTCTACTTTTCAGCTCACTTATGGGTCATTTTCCCTTACAAAAGGGGACAAACAACAATTTTCTTCCCTATATCAGATGGTGCCTGATGACACCTATCAGTATAGGGGAGTTGTACAGTTACTTCATCATTTTAGGTGGACTTGGATTGGGCTCCTGGCTATGGATGATGACAATGGAAACCAGTTTTTGCAAAGGATATTACCTATCCTCTCTGAGAATAGTGTTTGTTTTGCATTCATATACAAATTACCAAAGCTCACTTATCTAAAAGGGATGGCGGAGTTGGTTGTAAATCAGGCTGAAAGGTACCCAGTCCTTATGGATAGAAAAACCAATGTATTTTTTGTGCATGGAGAACCTCCAACCATGATTGTTCTAAGGATGACTCTTTATCTAGCTCCTTTTGTTTTATTGCCTCCTCTGAGTAAAGTGTGGATAGTGACATCACACTGGGACTTTGAGTCATTCTCTTTCCAAAGGATTACAGATACAGACTCCCTCCATGGTGCCCTGTCCTTTACAGTCCATTCCAATGAGCCCCCAGGATTCCAAGAATTCCTTCACAACTTAAAACCGTCCTCGGCTGCAGGAGATGGCTTTATTCAGAACTTTTGGGAGCAAGTATTCGGCTGTTCATTGACACATGAACAAGAAGACATCAAGAAAATCTGCAGAGGAAATGAGAAGCTCGAAAGCCTCCCTGGCCCTTTGTTTGAAATGCAGATGACTGGTCACAGCTATAATGTCTACAATGCTGTCTATGCTGTGGCCCATGCATTGCACTACATCCACACACAAGGATCCATACGCAGGCTACTGGTAGAAGATGGGGGGCTTGATGTCCAGAATATGCAGCCATGGCAGGTATAGGAGTTATTCAAATTGTTCACCACAAGTAATTGAAATTTTTCTCATTCCTTTCCACTTCACAACATTCAGTTTTGCCACCAACATAATAAAAGCCTATATCTTTTGAAAATTCTTTCTCTTTGTTTATGTGCATGTTGTCTAAATTTATGTATTTATTTATTTATTAGATTTCTAAACCGCTGCTTGCTGTAGCCTCGCCGCGGTTTACACATAGAATTCTAAAACAACAAAACCCCAATAAAATCCCTATTAAAATAACAATCGCATACTAACCAACAATCACATACTAACCAAATATTGCAACTATGCAATGGTGACTATAATATCTAATAATCCCTCCTTGTTCATTTTTTTTTACCTCATGACAAATTTTCCAGAATTAGAACTGTTCCTTTTGTTTTATTTTCTTTTTCTATCTAGTTACACAAGTTTTTACAGAGAATCTTGTTCAACAATACTGTTGGAGAAACCATACGGTTTGATCAAGATAGAGAATTGGTTTCTGTTTTTGATATTACCAATTGGGTTACCTCATCAAATGGGTCCTTTGCTAGAGTGAAAGTGGGACAACTGGATCCTCAGGCCCCTTCAGGCAAAGAGCTGACTCTGGTAGAAGATAAAATTGTGTGGCACAGAAGCTTTAACCAGGTGAGAAAAAGAGCCCGGTGTTTGATTTTCTCAACTTAATTCTTTCTTTTGTGAGCAGGCCAATGCCTTTTTTGGAAAAAAAGTTAAAATCAACCTTGCTTTTTCCATATGCCTTTTCCTACTATTTCCTTCAAGATTACAATATTTGTTCCCCTTAGAATTCATCTTGAAATATTTTCCAATATATTCCAATTAATTGTTCCCGCATTCAAGAATGGGGCCTGAGGAAGTCAAGGGTCTGTTGAAAATATGAAGGGGTGTTTCAAGTCCGTATTCGTAGTTATGCCCTTTAGTGAAACATAAATGGCAGATCTCTCTTGCAGGCAAGGGCAGTGAATCATTTTTTTAAACTGTACTATTTTATGAGGAGGGATGAGCGTGAAACAGAAAATTGTAGTTCAGATAATAGTTTCAGGAAATCCTGAACCAAATACCTAAATTCACATGAATTAGCCCATCTTCTGGATCAAATTGGAATGGTTCAGAATAGTCCCAGCTTAGAAGCAGGGAGATGTGAAAGGGGTGTGTGTGAAATAACTTAGATCAATTTTGAGCTGACTTTGGAGGTGTGTACCCTCCCCATTGTTAGCTCAAAATGGCTCCAAACCATTCCATCATTTCAGTCATTTCAAGCTGACTGCAAACCATTTCAGTGTGTGACGTCCCTTTCCATTTGTAAAGAGAGAGGGAGCAAACTGGCTTGCTGAAACTTGGGAATGATCCCTATGAGGTTCATGATCCCTGCCGTCATTCTTCAGCTATTTTAGCCTGACAGCAGGGCTTGCACATCCATGTGCTGTCAGCTTGAAATGTGGGAGGAGCAAAATAGCGAATTAGAGGCAGACTACGCTGCTTAGCATCTAGGATTAAAAGATCCAGACCCAAAGCCCAACCTCACAAAAAGTCCAAGAAATATTCGAGGGGGACCTCCTCTGAAAATGGGTTTAGAGGAGATGAATCAGCTGAAATTATTGTGAATTTCAGGTTATGAACCGGTTTGTTTTCTTCCCTAGTTATGAGTTAAAAGTCATGATAAATACAGCTACGGTGAGCAACTATCCTTACCATATCACTGCACTAGCAGTTTAACATGTGCAGAGCACTTTATTGGTTGGTTTTTAATTTTTTATCTCATGACAAACTTTCCAGAATTAGAACTGTTCCTTTTGTTTTGTTTCCTTTTTCAATCTAGTTACTCAAGTATTTATGGAGAATCTTGGTATAGTGGCTAGGAGTGTGGACTTCTAATCTGACGAGCCAGGTTTCTTCTGCGCTCTCCCACATGCAGCCACCTGGGTGACCTTGGGCTTGCCACAGCATTAATAAAGCTGTTCTGACAGAGCAGGAATATGAGGGCTCTCTCAGCCTCACCCACCCCACAGGGTGTCTGTTGTGGGGAGAGGAAAGGGAAGGTGACTGTAAACTGCTTTGAGACTCCTTTGGGCAGAGAAAAGCGGCATATAAGAACCAACTCTTCTTCTTCATCATATTTCTATGAAATCTAAGAACAAATTTACTGAAAACCACATGGCTTCCAAATCTATGTTATTATGTTGACCAAATTGCATAAACCACCAGTTTGCTTTGACCCCCTCTGCTGCTGTTCAATCAAAAGCCACATTTAAAAGACCCATATCAAGTGGAGGATTATGTTATCTAAAACTTATTTTCCTTTATA
Organism: Paroedura picta; assembly: GCF_049243985.1. Classification (NCBI taxonomy): domain Eukaryota; kingdom Metazoa; phylum Chordata; class Lepidosauria; order Squamata; family Gekkonidae; genus Paroedura; species Paroedura picta. The sequence continues at coordinate 14,529,477 of NC_135384.1, read as the reverse complement.
TTTCTACACAATGATGGAAGTAGACAGATTTGATCATTACCATCCTTGTGTTGTGTATCTTCATTCTCCACATAGTTGTCCCCTGATGGATGAAAAATCACAGATCATTGTTGATAGCACAGAAAACCTCCTGCTTAATACAAAATGCTAATTTGATTTCTTGGATGTCATTTCTCCCACCTCCCTAAAAATAACATGGCAGACCGCCTATTATCAATGGATAATAACTTTGTGCTAGCCTCCCTTTCTGTTTATGGACAGGTTCTTCCCATTTCTGTCTGCAATGGCCCATGCCAGCCTGGTTCCAGCAAGACAAAGAAGGAGGGAAATAAATTTTGTTGCTATGATTGTAAGCTCTGTCCAGAAGGGATGATTTCTGAGCAGAAAGGTAAGAGGTGTATTGTGAAACATTCTGGTAGAACAGGAAAAATAAGTGGAGACAAGAAAACGGAGCTTGTAGAATTAAACATGGTTACTTCTCGGATTCTGGGAACATGAAGAAAGTCACAGCAAAAATTGCTTATAGGGTTCTGGAAACTTGTCTGCCCTTGGCTCTAAATTCCCCACCACCCTGAACAAATACTGTTGGATATTTAGATTCAGGTGTGTTGGTCTGAAGCAGTAGAATAAAGTTTCAGTCAATTGGAATAAGTAAGACCAGTTTGATTCTGGGAATAAACGTTTGTGTGCATGCACACTTCTCCAGATCCATTGAAAAAGATTTACTCAAGACTTTCATCTAGCTCAGCCTTTCTCAATATTTCTTCAGGTCTCAAGAAACCCCAGAAGTGGTGTGATAGTGCAGAATATGGCTGGAACGCATAGCTGTATACACTGCCACCCGGGGGCCCTCCCAATCCCTTCCAGGCAAAATCATTGGTCATTTTGGAGAGGGGGGGAAGTTGACATGACCATATATAGTTAATACTCTTAATAACTTTTAAACAAAATTTTAAAAATATAGGTAAAGGTAAAGGTAAAGGTAAAGGTATCCCCTGTGCAAGCACCGAGTCATGTCTGACCCTTGGGGTGACGCCTTCTAGCGTTTTCATGGCAGACTCAATACAGGGTGGTTTGCCAGTGCCTTCCCCAGTCATTACCGTTTACCCCCCAGCAAGCTGGGTACTCATTTTACCGACCTCGGAAAGATGGAAGGCTGAGTCAACCTTGAGCCGGCTGCTGGGATTGAACTCCCAGCCTCATGGGCAAAGCTTTCAGACAGCTGCCTTACCACTCTGCACCACAAGAGGCTCTTTTTAAAAATATAGGGAAGAAGAAAAGTTGGTTCTTATATGCCACGTTTCCATTTCAGAAGGAGTCTCAAAGTGGCTTACAGTCGCCTTCGCTTTCCTCTCCCCACAACAGACATCCTGTGAGGCAGGTGAGGCTGAGAGAGCCCTGATATCACTGCTCGGTCAGAACAGTTTTATCAGTGCTCTGGCAAGCCCAAGGTCACCCAGCTGGCTGCATGTGAGGGAGCACAGAATCGAACATGGCTCACTAGATTAGAAGTCCACACTCCTAATCACTACACCAAGCAAAATATTGATTAACTCCCATGCATTCAAGAAACCATTCCAGAGCCAGCAAGGAACCCCAGAGTTTCATGAAACCATGTTTGAGAAAGCCTGATATAGATAGCGGATGTGGGGTTATTTACCAGGATGACCTAGTTAAAGAACAGGTGTATAAATAATGGAACAATTGTTAAAGCTAAGGCTGGATTAAAACAGTTGGTAAAACTCATGAATAGAAGTGAATTAGCATATCCAGAATTAAAATTTGTTCATCTTATGCATGCCACTCGACTCAGAATTCATCAGTTTTAAAATTTAAAAAATCTGATTAGAGGCACATCCTTGGCATATCCAACTTATTTTCAAGAATAGTTGGCATATTGTTCAGGTTCTTAAGAGTTGAACTCCTAGATGCATCAATCTGAAGGATGATTCTTTTCCTTTCTTCTCATCTCCTTCACCCTTCCTTCCTCCCTCCCTCCCTCCCTTCATGCCCATTTATGGCATTTATACTGTAGTTCTTACAATGGCTCACATGTGTTGCTCTATGCTGCCTCACAAAAAGAGACAGTCAGTCACTCTTTGAGAACAAGAAAATTCCTCTCTCCATCTTTTCCAGTGTTCCAATGACATTTACTTTTCAGAGAGGATGTTATAGCATCATATACATAATTAAAACATTGTTTGATCTTATGATGTGCTGGGTGAGGGGGCAAAGAAGAATGGTAGATTCTTCCAGCCTATGTTTTGGCTTTTTGATAAGATACCTGACTAGCCCACCTCTCAAGGGTATCGTATAAAACACAGCTGTATGAGGAAGAAACAGAAGGGAGCGTAATCCTTCTCTAGCTTATATGAAGAATTCTAGAATAAATCCTCTTTACTTCAGACATTGAAGTCTGGGAGGTGATGAATATCCCATTCTAAATCAATGCATCCACAACATTACACATTTCTCATACAAACCAAACTCTGAGATTTTTCCCCCTATATTCTAATATGGCAGAATGAAGATCCCTTTTTAAAATGTAGACTTCAGGACAAGACTAAAGATGGAGTGAAAGGGATCTTTCCTGTACAAAGAGTCTCTGACAGATCCAATACCTGGCCTATCACTAAACCCATTAGCAATACCATTATTTCAAACCATTGATGTATATGTATTGAGGAGTAGTGGAAGGAGAAGGAAGGGAGAGGCATTAATTTCTACCTTGTATATATGATTGCTTCTTAGATACTGGTCACAGACTTGGAATACTGAAACAGCTCTTTTGATTCCTTCAGATATGGATGTCTGTGTCAAATGTCCAGATGACCACTATCCAAGTGCAGACCATCATGATTGCCTTCCCAAAATCCCAACATACCTTTCCTATGAAGAGACTATAGGGATAATCTTTGTCATCTTGGCTGTATCTTTCTCTCTGCTCACAGCTTTGGTGCTAGGAACCTTCATGAAATACAAGAACACTCCCATTGTTAAAGCCAACAACCGGAGCCTCACCTACATTCTCCTCCTCTCCCTCCTGCTTTGCTTTCTCAGCTCCTTGCTGTTCATTGGAAAACCAGGGAAGGTGACCTGCCTACTGCGTCAGACTACATTTGGCCTCATCTTTTGTGTAGCTCTTTCAACTGTCCTAGCCAAAACCATCACTGTTGTCTTAGCCTTCATGGCCACCAAACCAGGGTCGAGCATGAGGAAATGGGTGGGTAAAAAACTGGCCCATTCCATTGTCCTTTCTGGATCCTTAATACAAGCAGTGATCTGTACTCTTTGGGTTTGTATTTCCCCTCCCTTCCCACAAATGAATATGCAATCACAACCCAAGAGAATCGTCCTGGAATGTAATGAGGGTTCTGCAACCATGTTTTACTCAGTCCTTGGCTATCTGGGTTTTCTGTCCAGTGTCAGCTTCTCAGTGGCTTTTCTTGCCAGGAAGTTACCCGGCAATTTCAATGAAGCCAAGTTTATCACTTTCAGTATGTTGGTCTTTTGCAGTGTTTGGTTTTCCTTTATTCCAGCTTACTTGAGCTCTAAAGGAAAATTCATGGTGGCTGTGGAGATCTTCTCCATTTTGTCATCTGGTGCTGGCTTACTGGTTTGCATCTTTTCCCCAAAGTGCTACATCATTTTGCTGAGGCCAGAGATGAACATTCGAGAGCAGATAATTAGGAAAGTGTGAAATTCTCTGCCATCCTCTCCTTATACCCCCAATTTTGGTTGAATGTTGATGATGGTAAAGAATGAAGAGCTGTTTATTTCTTTTTGCTTTTTTTTGTGTCACCCATTGAGATCCTACTTGGTGGCAGCCCAAATTAAAGAAAAGGAAAGAACAGCCTGTTTCCTGCTTCCTTCAGATGCAATTCTTTTGGGTTTAGTAATCTATACAAATTAATTCACCCATCCATCTGCCAGGTTGGCTGTCTATGTGACCATCTTAATCATGCATAACTCCAACCAAAATCAATTTAGTATGATTTAAATGATAATTCAGTTATAGAAAGGGGAGAGCTTTTCTTTCCTCCTCAACAAGTACCTTCAAAGTAAAGGAAGATGAATGCTTGAAAGAAAAAAACCCAATGGTTGAATGGTCATCCAAATTTCGTAGACAGTATTTGAACACAAATGTTCATTTTAAAGTCTCCTACATTTAATAGGCCTATTAGCCCTTTTTAGAGACTAAAGCTTTGACTGACACACATGGGCATAGACTGTTGATTGAGAGCTGGGCAAAAGCAGAAGAGGTGGCTTCTGGAAATACATATTTTAGAATGTGGGTTCCACATCTGATATCTTTAGTTTAGAAAGACTAGTTGCCTAAGAGATTTACCTTTGCCACCCGGCAAGCCTTTTGGTTTTGATTTTATATTTGAGTGCATTCCTCACAATATCTTGAACACTGAGTAAGACCCATTGGAACCAAAACAAGTTTGGTCTATTCTATGTAAGTCTATTCCATGTGCAGTTAGAAATGTGATGTTTTAAAATTAAGATCAGTATGTTTTAACGTGTTGATTAAGTGCACTTTATGTAATGAATATTTGAAGTTTTGAAAAATTGTTTTTTTGCAGCTCAACCTTTGTTTTTGATTGGTTGATGTTCTGTAAACATTTTTTTTCCTGAGAGGATACAGTCTGTCTGGTACTGGTGATCTAATCCTAACTTCTTTAATTTCTCCCATAATTAATGACACTTGATTGAATCAAAGGCCTTTTATTGTTTTATAGATCTGTGTCACTGAATTAATTTTGTATGTTGTTTTACATCTTGCATGCCATTAAAAGCTTTTGTATTGTAATGTAACCAAACACCTGGTAGAAGAGTTCCATCTTGGTCATGCAGAACTGAGTCAGTTCTATCAGGGCCCTCAGCTCTTCCAGTAGCTCATTCCACCAGGCAGGGGGCAGGACCAAAAAGCACTGGCCCTGGTCAAGGCCAGGTTAGCTTCACATGGGCCAGGGATATCCTACATATATAAACCTGCAGAGCATACTGCCCTACGCGGGGCATAGGGAGTGAGAAGATCCCTCAAAAATATTGGTCTCAGACTGCAAAAGGCCTTAAAATCAGCACCAAAACCTTGAACATGATCCGGTAAGCAACTGGTAACCAGTACAGCTGCCTCAGCACTGACTGGATGTGGGCTCTTCAAGATGTCCTAGCTGTTGCATTTTGTACCAACTGTGATTTCCAAGTCAAGGATAAGGGAAGGCATGTGTAGAGTCAGTTACAGAAATCCAGACAGGAGATGACCGTCACATGGATCCGCATACTCTGGTGTTCCTCAGACAGTTAGGATGCTAGTAGCCTTGCTTGGCATAAATGGAAAAACACAAGCTGGGCTGCTCTGGTGACATGTGCCTCCTTAAACAGGGAAGAAATGAAAACCACCCACAAAGTCCTAGCTGAGTATAAGATCTTCAATCACATTCCATCCAGGATGGGCAAATTCACTTCCTGTTCTGGCCCTCTCCTACTAACCACAGAACCCCCGTGTTAATGCAATTAGCTGGGAATTCTATATATGTATTAAAACTGGAAGTTAATAATACCGTCAGTACATTAACTTCTGTTCATTTTTCAAAAACAATTTATGCTCTTCTCAAAATCTGTCCAGGATCACTTCCTTACTGTACACCACTATAAAGAGAATATGTAGTGGGATGGCCAGAAGAAGAAATATTCTTTTTCGCCCATTCCTCGGCATATGTTTGTTAAATGCTTACAGAATTGAGACAGATACTGAAAGATGAGGATTCAATTACACAGAAGACCTGTCTGAAATGCTGAAGATTTACTTTCAGAGTTATGCCCAACCCTGCTCCGTGACATTATGTGGTTGACTCCACCAAATAGGATAGGCTATTTGTAGATGAGCTCATCATTGTGAGCCAGTATTCCAAATGTATCTTCAGGCTGAAAAGGTCAGAGACCTTTATGATACCTGGCATAAATACTATGATAAAACATGATTTACACAGAGATTGATTTGTGGCAACATTAAAGTAAATGACTTCTGCTCCTACATGCAGAAATGCCTAGTATTTTAAGAGAAGGTAACTGTGTCTGGGCACTACCCATTGAAAAGGATGTAGTTTATCACAGCAGTTCTTGTTCATCATACACACACAAAACATCAAAGAAAAGCAGAAGCCACAGGAAAGGTAAACTATCATGCTATAGATGGAATATATCAGTTACTTAGGCCCCCATCTTTACCACTTTAGCAAAATGAAGGAATCCCTTGATCTATTAGAACTTTGGAGACAACAAATTCTTCTGTCTGCACATCTGGTTTTCAGGGTAGCAGGTGCGGGGCCCCAAAGCAGTCCTCAGTGGGGGGCAATTATCTCCAGCCAAACTGTCAAAATTACTGTCTTCTTCCTTGTTTGCAGTGGATTTCCTAAACGTACTAGCGAGGTAACTAATAACAACTTCATTTAAGTTGTATAAAATGATGATTTATTCATCAGAACTGCATCTAAAATTAAAGAAGCCTCAGAAGAATGACTGTATTCCCCATTCCCAGCCTATTTTACGGTAGGTTTTCCTTCAGCTTGTTGCCCTCAAATGTTGTCTTTAAATTACTTTTATGTATAATATTGCACCTTGTTAATTCTCAACGAATTACCTCATTATTACAGCGGATTTTTTAATCTGAAGAAAATCTAAGAAATGGAAATCCTGTTTGGAAACAGCCACACCCGGTGCAAAAATAAATAAATAAATAAATAAAACGCCACCACTTAGAAATTAAATTACGCACAAGATTTCAAAAGGGCTCTTATCAACTGTCCCCAGATGTGACCCACCTTTTTTCCCTTGAGTAATAAACTGAGGGGAAATGTTTAAATCTCTTTGTATTCTTTTCCATATATTGGTCTTTTGGGTACTTCGATACAATATCATGATATGAATAACAATGATCAATTCTAATTCAGGAGCAGAAAGAAGATATTTCCTTCTATGGCAGTTTTTAAACCAAAGGGCCAGCAAAGTTGTTAGTCATATGAAGAATGAAGAGGCAAAACTGATGTGATATAATATGGTGGATTGGAAAGTGTTTGTCTGCAGCTGGAAGGGAAGTCTTGTCATGGACATGATTCTCCTACTGATGCTGTTGCTGCTGGTGCCGCCTTGTCGTACAGTGTGTCAGAGGTCTTCCATTAACTGCTCCATATACGATGACCCCTTTCCGATTCCTCACAACTTTTATCAGCCAGGGGACCTTCTTATTGGTGGGATCGCCACTCAAGTTGCTTACTTCAATAACCCTCCATCTTTCCTAGAACACCCGGCACTTACGCTGGTCGATGAACCTATGTAAGTATTACATTTTTCTTTCATAACTGAATCTGATAGTTGTAGTCAGGCAGTGAGTAAATAACCACAGATTGAGTTTTCATTCCATGTTATTTGCTTCAGGGACACCCCCCCCCCTTTCTCCTCAATGGGAATCCAAAGTGTCTTGCATTGGTCTTCTCTCTTCCTTTTTGTCCTTATCGCCATGGTGAGAGGTAGATTAGGCTGAGACCATATGAGTGACCAAAGGCAGAAACAGAGGTGTCTTTCTGCAATTTCCTCAAACCATTCTAGTCATGCAGTGCTAAGGAACAATAAGTTTTCTCTTCAATGGGAAAGATGGCATTCCAGCAAGCTTCAGGATTGCCATTTGTTTTGGTTGATTTGAACAACCATATATGAGGAGATAGAAGTAAGAAAAGCCAAAAGCATGCATATTATCCACATTGTTTTAAATAATAATTTGGAGTTAGGTAGCAGAAAAGAATTCTGCTTTTCTTCTGTTGTTATAAATAATTGTCAGAATATACCGAATGGTGATGTCAGATTTCAAGAAGGTGACCTAATCTTGCAGGTTTCCAAGTTTGAAGTACACATTGATATTTTGATTTGTCCGTCTATATAGCAGAATGTAATAATTCCATTTGGCTTCTCATATCAGCTGACAATTAAAGCTGCTCCCCATTGCCCTGGAGTTTTATGGCCTTATCACTTATCACAATTTAGATATCTGCTTTGATTATTGGCATATGCTTAACCTTCTGTCTGCAAATATGAACTATTGTACTTTCACTGTTGCTAAGTCCATTTGAATCACTTGAAAAACCAAAAACTCTGCACTAACACCATTTCCACTGAGGCATACATGGGAATATTGCAGATTTTAATGTACGCTACTGATTCCAATTTGTAGATCTCTTTTTCCTCTTATCTATTTTAATGCTGATTCTCTTGTTTCTTTAAACTTTAAACTTTCTTATATTGTTTGAACTCCATTGGATTCAAACAACTTCGAATAAATTAGTGAACAATGTACACACAGATGGCATGTTAAAAACTGAAGCGTTTTCTGGCAGGGGCTCATGGTAATTGTAGTCCATGAACATCTGGAGGACCACAAGTTGACTACCCCTGCTGAAGATGACTGCTTCATAGGAAAAACGATAGTCACCAAAACAGATAACAATGATGCCATGTGAAATCATGAAGAAGAAGAAGAGTTGGTTCTTATATGCCGCTTTTATCTACCCAAAGGAGTCTCAAAGTGGCTTACAGTCGCCTTCCCTTTCCTCTCCCCACAACAGACACCCTGTGAGGTGGGTGAGGCTGAGAGAGCCCTGATATTCCTGCTCAGTCAGAACAGTTTTATCAGTGCCGTGGCGAGCCCACTCAGCTGGCTGCATGTGGGGGAGTGCAGAATCGAAGCCAGCATGCCAGATTAGAAGTCCGCACTCCTAACCACTACACCAAACTGGCTCTCAAACAAATAGAACAATGGCATCCACAGCAAAGGCAGAGAAGACCACAAACAAATCAGCCAAAATTGATTGCCCATTTATATCTTCCAATCTCATGATTATTAGTTTTTATAATGCCACTTCCTGATCAGCTAAAAGCATTGAGATGTCAAACCAGAGTCCTTTTCTTTAAAAGAAAACAAAGGGATAAGTAAGAATCTACTAGACATTTTAATAAGAAAATGTTCGGCTGAGCATGATAATGGATCTCTAGACAATAGTTGAAGGTCATGCACAGCAAGGAATCAGCTGTGCAGCTGATGCATGTGGTGGATGTTTCATGGTTCATATTCCATCACAGCTGCGGGTTTCGCATGGGATGGAGCCTATTGGCAGGGAGTCTGGTGGGTGACTCCGTGGGGTTCAGGGCCTCCATAGGAGGCAGCATGTAAACGAGCATGGCTTACCCTGTTGGGAGGCCAGAGGCTCATTGCCAGGCAGCCTTGGGGGCAGCCAAAGCAGTTGGGTGCCTGGTGGCTCCACCCACATAGTTTGCCTCCTGTAGGGCAGACTCCAGTAGGCAAGGGGATCTGCTTTCCTAACTGAGAATGATGTAAATCCCCAGGGAGCCTTGGGAAGCCCAGGTTTTGGTGCAGTCTGCTGACTGCTAGGCCAGGCTCCCTCTCCCATGCTGTGCCAACCATCCCATGGGGAGGTAATAAAGCTGTGGCCATGTTTATACCCAATAATTGTGTGCCGTGTCTTATTCCAGCCCAAAATGCCCTCCTGCAATTCAATCAAATGGGTTCTAGTTTCTAGGCTCTAGTTTCTAGACTCTGCTGACCAAGAGCAGCAATATGAACATGGTATCCTTGGCAAAGGCAGAACTGAAAGCAAACAAAAAAACACCCGGACTTCCCTGAAATGCAATATAAAGTTCATATAGCACTTGCTAAAGGCATACCTAAATAAACTGATTCATAACCTGGGGGTTCAGCACATCAGAAGAACATTGTAAATATATTTTGGTTGCTTTCTTCAATATCCTCTTTGCAGGTCAGTAACAAAAAACTACCAGCATATTTTGGCCTTCACATTTGCTGTAAAAGAGCTCAACAGCAATCCCAACTTCTTACCAAATGTCAGTCTGGGTCTCTACATCCTCAACACCTACAGCCTGGGAAGGATGACTTTTAAGGCCACCCTCAGCTTACTTTCTTCACAGCAGAAGCTGGTCCCTAACTACAGTTGTGATAGCCGGCAGAAAGTCATAGCTGCCATTGGAGGGCTTTTGTCTGAAACCTCTGCTAATATGGCCTCAATCCTGAACATCTACAAGACTCCTCAGGTAAGCCATCAGCATGGCGGGTACACAGACTTCACAATTCCAGCATGCCAGTGAAAATTCTAATGTCATTAATAAGACAAAATGATAATGTTTTTTTTCCCCAGCTCATTCATGGGTCATTTTCCCTTGGAAAGGATGACAAACAACAATTTCATTCCATATATCAGATGGTACCTGATGAAACCTATCAGTACAGCGGGGTTGTACAGTTACTTCATCATTTTCAATGGACTTGGATAGGGCTCATGGCTATGGATGATGATAATGGAAACTACTTTGTGCAGAGAATAGTACCAATTCTCTTTGAAAATAGCATTTGCCTTGCATTCGCACACAAAATACCAAAGCCGACTTATATGAAACAGATGGCAGAGATGATAGTTGAACAGGCTGAACAGTACACAGTTCTTATGGATAGGAAAACCAATGTATTTTTTGTGTATGGAGAACCTCCAACCATTTTGGCAGTAAGGCTATCTCTTTATTTAGCTCATTTGGTTTTATTGCCTCCTCTGGGTAAAGTGTGGATAGTTACATCACACTGGGACTTTGAGTCATTTTCTATTCAAAGGGTTTTAGATACAGACTCCCTCCATGGGGCCCTGTCCTTTACAGTCCATTCCAATCAGCCCCCGGGATTCCAGGAATTCCTTCAGACCATAAGACCTTCCCGGGCTGCAGGAGATGGTTTCATTCAGAACTTTTGGGAGCAAGCGTTCAGCTGTTCATTGTCACATGAGAGAGAGAATATGAAGAAAATCTGCAGCAGTGAAGAGAAACTGGAGAGCCTTCCTGGCCCTTTGTTTGAAATGCAGATGACTGGTCACAGCTATAATGTCTACAATGCTGTCTATGCTGTGGCTCATGCTTTGCACAATTTCCATACACGTGGATCCATGCATAGAGTACTGGTAGAAGATGGGAGGCTGGAAGTTCAGAATATACAGCCATGGCAGGTACAGCAATTATTTAATCTGGTCATTACAGATGACTGGAATTCTTTCTCCTTCCACTTTGCACATTCAGTCCTGCCACCAACATAATTTGTTTGTTTATGTGTGTGTTTGGTCAGAATCTTTTAAAACTCAGCTGCAAGTGATCCAAAATGTGAACCATTCTTGCTGTTTTCCTTTTCTTTTCCAATCTAGTTACACAACTTTTTAAGGAGAATCTTCTTCAACAATAGTGTTGGAGAAACTCTGCAGTTTGATCAAGATGGAGAATTAGTTACAGCTTTTGATGTTACCAATTGGGTTACCTTCACAAATGGGTCCTTTGTTAGAGTGAAAGTGGGACAACTGGATCCTCAGGCCCCTTCAGGCAAAGAGCTGACTCTAGCGGATGACAAAATTGTGTGGCATAGAAGCTTTAACCAGGTGAGAGAAGACCAGTGTTTGATTTTCTTACCTCAATTCCTTCTTTTGTTAGCTACCTAATTCCTTCTTTTGAAAATTATGAATTGAAAGGGAAGGTGAAATTAAACCACTTTGAGACTCCCTCGGGTAGGAAAAGCGGCATATAAGAATGAACCCTTCTTCTTCTCTGCACCAAGTTTTTTTTTTGTTTTGTTTTGTTTTGCAGAGCAGTGTATTGGTTGCTGCAACTTGCAGGTCTTTCTACTGTATCTATGAATAAATTTACTGGAAACAGGTTTCTTTTAGCAAATCAGCTGTAATCAAGCAGGTGAAGTTTTTCTAATCACCTCTGGGGATGTTTTTGTATATGCACTCATCAGTTCTAATCCCAACGTCAAAGTAAAAAATAGAAATACCAAAACACTATCTTGATTCTTCAGTTCTCTCAATTGAGCCAGTTCCTTAACTGTTTATACTCCTCTTGTTAAGTAAGTTGTCATAGCAATGGGACTTCTGTGAAGCAGTCTTTATGTAGTCTTTGTTTAATATCTTTGTATAACACTTCTAAATACAAAAAAGGGTTTTTTCAGCAATCAAGTCCACTGTTACAATCAGTAAATTTGTACCTACAGCACATTTGTCACATCGGTGTATACATCGACAATGTCAACACTCTCCCTTTGATTTAAGGAGATAAAATATGCCGGCAATTCTTTCAGTACAGTTCTACTATCAAAATGAAAGTTTCAGCCTTCCATTTAGTTGTCACAAGAAACCCAGCTGTGACCTCATTATTAAAAAATCACAGATCATCGATGAGGTCAGAAAAAACTCTCCTGCTTAATACAAAGTGATAATTTCTCTGATGTCATAATTTCTACCCTCCCCCCCAAAAAATCATGGCATACCACCCATTATTAAAAGGCATTTATTTGATGCTGTTACCAGAAATGCACACACACATGACCCAAGACACAAGTATATTGAGCAGTGGGGAATTACTTTGTGAGATATTTGGTAATGTAGCATTAAGTATTGTTTGCCAAGGTTTACAGAGTGATTACACCCTTTAGAACTCTAGGCAGACAACAGATAGTTATAGTAAAATAATAACAATCCTTATTAGTAAGAAAATAACAAAAAGGAATAGGCAAAAATATATCTAGCACACTAGCATTCGAGCAGGTAGGAAAATAAAGTGGGAAAAAGGATTGCAATCAGTATATTTACCAGTCCTGTGGATCAGAGACCAGAGAGTGACACAACCAACCAGCGTTATGAAGGGTGTTCTGAATGGATCAGAAGATAGCCAGTGTCTAAATATATTTTTGGGAGAGGGTGTATGTGCTGGGCACTAGGTAGGCACAGGATGAAATTTTCTATAGGTGAGAATGCCTTGTCTGGGGGAGGAGATGGGTCTTGATGTGCTTAAACAAAGGTCACAGTGGGTCTAGCTCAGATGATGGGGGAGCAATCTCTCCTGGCAGATTTGCTCCGGGTGAGTCATGGGTATGAGCCAACAAGAAATTGCCTAGGAGCCCCTAGGCAAACACAGTACTGCTGGTCATTAAATCAGCAGTACAATTGGGGGGTGGGGAGAGGAGTGCAATATGTGTTTCAGGCTGCACTGCAACTGTCATGTTAAATCTGTGGTAAAGAAAAATATGTAGTCTGGCCCAGCAAGGTCTTGGCAGACTTTAAAAGTGCCTGGCTTGGACAGAAGCCTAGGCTACTGAGGGGTACCAATGATTGTTAGGGACAGTATGCCATACTGTAGGGCAATGTCCTGCCATACGTAACATAATCTAACTCTGTAATCATGGACAGGTGCTTCCTATTTCTGTCTGCAATGACCCATGCCAGCCTGGCTACAGCAAGACTAAGAAGGAGAGAAATAAATTTTGCTGCTATGATTGTACGTCCTGTCCAGAAGGGATGATCTCTGAGCAGAAGGGTATGCTGTAGAACATTCTTATAGAAATGGAAGTAATAATTGGAGAAGCTCTGTTATTCTGTCATTTCAAGATAAGAAAATGCAGGTTTAGGTGGCATAGAATTAAACACAATCACTTCTTCAATTCTGGGAATACTGACAAAACACAAAACCCTCAAAAATAGCCAATAAAGATCTGGCAACTTCTTTCTACTTGGACATCAACATAGCTTTAAATTTAACCACCCCACATAACAAATACAGTTGAAAATTTAGATTGAGATGGGTGGCCTTATTGCTCAGATGCAATAGAACATCGTCTGAGCCCAATCTAGTTGAACCTTTAGGACCAACAAAATTATAAACTGTGTATAAGCTTTCATGTGCATGCTCATTTCTACAGATTTATTCCAACAAACACCCTAAAGCTTCACATATAGTTAGAAATTGGGGAAGAAGGTTGGTTGCCATCAAAGGTTAGTTACAATCAAGATACATAATTACTTGAGCAATCAGTGTAGCCAATATTTTTTGCAGACTATGGATTGGCTTTTTTGTAAAATGTCTGACTGACTCACCACCACCAATGGTTGATACAATATCACTTAAAATACAAATATATGAGGAGAAAGTAAAAGGAGATGGAATCGTTCTGTAGCTTCTGTGGAAAAATATCTTCAAGAAATTGAAATCATTTCTTCTTCTTTTTTAGACAGAGCAGGGCAGTCTGCCCTCAGAATGTAGTTTTGAATACATCTGAGGTAAGAGCCTCTTGTGGCGCAGAGTTGTAAGGCAGCAGACATGCAGTCTGAAGCTCTGCCCATGAGGCTGGGAGCTCAATCCCAGCAGCTGGCTCAAGATTGACTCAGCCTTCCATCCTTCCAAGGTCAATAAAATGAGTACCCAGCTTGCTGGGGGGTAAACGGTAATGACTGGGGAAGGCACTGGCAAACCACCCCGTATTGAGTCTGCCATGAAAATGTTAGAGGGCGTCACCCCAAAGGTCAGACATGACCTCGTGCATCCACAACATTATAAAGTTCTCCAAACAGAATGTTGAGATTACCCATGTTGTAACTAGGCATGGTATTTGGTTTGGATAAGCCAAAAAGTACTCAAATCAATGTTAATTAAGAAATTTTAAACCCCAGCTAAGCCGAATCACCAATCCTCTGCATTTAAATAGTCCAAATGGTGATCTAGTGATTCAGCCATGATTCACCTGATTTAAATACATCCCAACTTCCACTTTGGAAGGAAGTGCCTGAGAACGTCAGAGGAGAGTGAACCTGATAAGCAGCTGATAATGACAGGTGTGTCACCCTCTAATCTCTCAGGTACTCATGTCCAGTCACAAAAACATTAGCAATACCATTATCCCAAAACATTGACATATCTGTTATAAAGAAGAGCTGAAGGAGGTAAGAGAAGGGAGGGGTATAAATGTACACCTCATATTTAGGATTGTCTCATAGTTACTAGTCACAGCTTTTAAATACTGAAAAATATTCTTCTTTTTCTTTCAGATATGGATGCCTGTGTCAAATGTCCAGATGATCACTACCCCAGTGAAGGCCATGATAAATGCATTCCCAAGGTCACAACTTACCTTGCGTACAAAGAGACTTTAGGGACCATCTTAGTTATCTTGGCTGTATCTTTCTCTCTGCTCACAGCTTTGGTTCTTGGAGCCTTCATGAAATACAAGAACACTCCCATTGTTAAAGCCAACAATCGAAGCCTCACGTACATTCTCCTACTCTCACTCCTGTTTTCCTTCCTCAGCTCTATGCTGTTCATTGGTGTGCCAGAGAAGGTGACCTGCCTTCTGCGTCAGACTACTTTTGGACTCATCTTCTCTGTAGCTCTTTCCAGTGTGTTAGCAAAAACCATCACTGTGGTTCTGGCCTTCATGGCCACCAAACCAGGGTCCAACATGAGGAAATGGGTGGGTAAAAAACTGGCTCATTCCATTGTTCTTTCTGGATCCTTAATTCAAGCAGTGATTTGTATTCTTTGGGTATGTATTTCCCCTCCCTTCCCACAAATGAATATGCATTCACAACCCAAGAGTATCATCCTGGAATGTAATGAGGGTTCTGCTACCATGTTTTACTCTGTCTTTGGCTATCTGAGCTTTCTGGCCAGTGTCAGCTTCACAGTAGCTTTTCTTGCCAGGAAGTTACCTGGCAGTTTCAATGAAGCCAAGTTCATCACTTTCAGTATGTTGGTCTTTTGCAGTGTTTGGTTTTCCTTTATTCCAACTTACTTGAGTTCAAAAGGAAAATCCATGGTAGCTGTGGAGATCTTCTCTATCTTGTCCTCTGGTGCTGGCTTATTAGGTTGCATATTTTTCCCAAAATGCTACATCATTCTGCTGAGGCCAGAGATGAACATTCGGGAGCAAATGATTAGGAAAATGTGAAAATATCAGTCATTTTTTTCTTGAAACCAAAATTTGTGTTGAATGTTGATGACCATAAAGAATAAAGGTACTTTTATTTATTTCTTCCTTTTCTTATGTCACCCGTTGGAAATCTACTTCAATCACATAGTGGCAGTGCAAATTAAACACAGGAGGAAAATTGCCTGTTTCAGTTGTCATCATCTTAATATGAGGAAAGTCTTTTCTCAGATGCATAGTTTATGGGATTTTGTATTCTATATGATAACACTTCCCTAAAATCTATGCTTTATTAGGAACTGGTTCATTTACACAATTTGCAGGTTAGAGTTCCAAATTATCCAAATCAGGTCAGAGAATTCTTCCAATATATAATTTTAATGACTGCAGCAATTATAAGTTGGTACTGTGCGTCATTTCCACAATCCAGCGTTCCAGCTTCCCTAGGCATAGATTTTTATACAATGATCATAAAATATACCAAATAAGGTCATAATATAATCAGTCAATTAATAATAAGCATTGTTCAGTTAGCTGGAGGTATCGTGCCATTGTCTTCTTCCATCTTTCCAACACATCCTTGTTGCAGGGCCATCTGTGGGCAGTGGCTCCTGAGTGGCATTGCCATCAGCCAGTAGTGGAGAGTGGAGGCAAGGCGGGGAGGGTGCAGGGACTCACATACAGGGCTCCCAGGGCTCGGCTGCATTGGGACAGGGATTCCCTGCCCCCCACCCCACTGGAGAGAAGAGTGTCAGCCCAGGTGAGCCCCAGGAGCTACCTGCATGGCTCCTGGGGGTCAAATGGGCCAGAGGAGAGTGGAGGTGAGGTGGTGAGGGTGTGGTGGCTTACATTCACCTTCCCTTTCCTCTCCCCACAACAGACACCCTGTGGGGTGGGTGAGGCTGAGAGAGCCCTGATATCAGTGCCCGGTCAGAACAGTTTTATCAGTGCTGTGGCGAGCCCAAGGTCACCCAGCTGGGGGAGCGCAGAAAGGAACCTGGCATGCCAGATTAGAAGTCTGCACTCCCAACACACTAATTATTAGGTTTTAATTTTCTTAAGAAATAATAATTAAATCTTAAATAGCTAAATCAGTTTTGAACCACCTTCTTCCCCAAGTGTGTGTGTGTGTGTGGGGGGGGGTGGAATGGGGGGTGGAGAGGAATAATACATTCATTTAGTTGTATGGGTTGTAGACAGAGATGCCAGCAAATTATAAACTTGATTCTAGGTGAATCTCCATCAATTCAGTAAATGCCTTTGTACTGACTAAACCCAGATGGCTACACAACTGTTTAATGCAATTAAGTAGGAGAACCAGTTTGGTGTAGTGGTTAGGAGTGCGGACTTCTAATCTGGCATGCCAGGTTCGTTTTTGCACTCCCGCACATGCAGCCAGCTGGGTGACATTGGGCTCACCAAGGCGCTGATAAAACTATTCTAATCGAGCAGTGATATCAGGGCTCTCTCAGCCTCACCCACCTCACAGGGTGTCTGTTGTGGGGAAAGGAAAGGGAAGGCGACTATAAGCCGCTTTGAGACTCCTTTGGGTAGAGAAAAGCGGCATATAAGAACCAACTCTTCTTCTTTTATACAAATCATGGAATAAAACAGGAAGATAATAATAGCACCACTACGTTATCTTCTGTTCATTTTTCAAAAAACAATTATTGCTCCTTTTAAAATCTGGCCAGGATCATTTCTGTACAGTATACCCCCTGTAAGTAATTGGCTTCTGCTCCTAAATTTATTTATTTACATGTGAGGTCTAGTATTTTAAGACAAGGTAACTGTGTCTGGGTACTACAAGTTTATCACATCAATACATTATTGATTGTTATATACACACAAAATCACAAAGAAAAAGCAGAAGCGGCAGGAAAGGTAAACTACCATTAATAAGGCCCACATTTTGTCAGAATCTGCATGGCTCAGATCATTCTTCACCATTTTAGCAAAACAAAGAAATCAGCTGTCCTGTTAGAACTTTGGAGACAACAAATCCTTCTGTCTACACATCTAGTTTACCGGATAGTAAGTGTGGGGCACAGAAGCAGTCCTCAGTGAGATGCAATTATCTCCAGCCAAATTGTCAAAATGACTGGTTTCTTCCTCATTTGCAATTGATTTCCTGAAGGCATTAGAAAGGTAAGTAATAACAACTTTATTTAAGTTGTACAAAAAGGATGACTTCTGTGCCTCAAATTAAAGAGGGCTCAGATAATTGACTGCATTCCCCTTTCCCAGTCTATTTTTGATAGGTTTCCTTCAACTGTTGCCCTCATATATTGTTTCTTAAAAAAAGGAAACAATAGATTTCATAATATATTTGATAGATTTTTCCCCCTCAACTCATAAACTGAGCAGAAATGTTTAAATTTATATTCTTTTCCATATATTTGGTACTTCAATACAATAATATGATATGAATAACAATTATGAATTGTAATACAGGAACAGCAAGAAGAGACTTCCTTCTATTTCAGGTTTTGAACTAAGGAACCAAAGAAGTCATCAGTCACATGAGGAATGAAGTGGCAAAACTGATGTGATACAGTACGGTGGAAAAGATAGTGGTAGTAGCCTGTGGCTGGAAGAGAACCTTGTCATCAAGATGCTTATGTTACTGATGCTGCTTGTGCTGCCCTGTCATATAGCATGTTGGATGGCTTCCATTATTTGCTCCACATATGATGACCCATTTCCCATTCCTTACAACTTTCATCAGCCTGGGGACCTTCTTATTGGTGGGATCACTACTCAAGTTATGTATTTCAATAACCCTCCATCTTTCCTAGAACACCCGGTACATACGCTGGTTGATGAACCTATGTAAGGATTGTTTCACTTTGTTTAACTGAATCTGATCATTGTAGTCAGGCAGTGAGTAAGAAACCACAGGTTGAGTTTTCATTCCATTCACTGGCAGTCTTCAAGCAAAGGTTGGATACACACTTTTCTTGGATGCTTTAGGATGCTTAGGGCTGATCTTGTGTTGAGCAGGGGGTTGGACTAGATGGCCTGTGTGGCCCCTTCCAACTCTATGATTCTATGATTCTATGATTTTATGATTTTATTTGCTTCAGGGACCACCCCCCCTTTCTCCCTAAATTAGCTTGCATTGCTCTTCTCTCTTCCCTCTTATCCTTACTGCCCCTCTGAGAGGTTAATTAGGCTGAGATGATATGAGTGACCCAAAGACACATACAGAGGTATATTTCTGCAATGTACTCGAACCGTTCTACTCATGCAATGCATAAGGAACAATAGATTTTCTTTTAAATGGGAAAATATTATTCCAGTGAGCTATTGATTTCCATTTATTGTGGTTGATTTGAACAACAAAATGATAGGAGAAAGAAGTTTAAAAAGCCAGAAACATGGATATTATTCACATTGTTTTAAATAATCATTTGGAATTAAGAACGTGCTTCAGCCTACTAAAATAACCTCCCTCTGCTTTTTTTCTGTTGTTATAAATAAGTGTGAGAATATACCAAATGATGTGGCAGATTTCAAGAAGGGGACATAAACTTGCAAGTTTCCAGATCAAATTGCACATTCACATTTTTTTGGGTGGTTCCATATATGAAAATTTAATATTTGTATTTGTAACAAACCTTTGTTCATTATTCCTAATTATTCCTCTCAAATTCTATACATTTTTCAATTCTATTTGTGAATCACAAATCACAAATAGTCCTCTCTTTATAGGACTTCCGGCAACAATTGCAACCCAACTCCAATAGAAGGTTCTTATAGACCGTTTATGCACTGGAGGTTTCATGCCGGACTGCAGGCTGGAGTTTTAGTCGTGGCAGATTACCCCACCTCTTCCTGCACCCACATGGGGGAGCATTTGGCCCAATGCACCTCATCCACCTCCGATTTTTGTTCTTGCATGGAAGCTGGGGCAGTGAAGTTCCCAGTGCATAAACGGTCATATTGATCAAAGCCTTTGGTTCCAATATAGAAACCATGTCTTCTGTTTACAATTTTAGACCACCAAGATGCATCTGTTCTCTATCTAGAAGCAGCAGATAATCACAAGTGTTTGGATATTCTGGTATATTTACCTGTATTTTCCATGACTCTTCAATTGGCTGCTCTCTGACTGCTGTGACAACAGATGGATCTAGTAATGCACTCAAAAATTTGATTATGAGCCTTGTCCATTTTTGACTGAATTGAGTCAAGGCTTACTGGAGCTTGTAAGTTAGTTTAAAGGCAAGCCTAAATATCTTGATTGGACACTTCTCATGATGATGATGTCATCCGTTCAGTCGTGTCTGACCCTCAGCGTTTCTATAGGAAAGTTTCCACCACGAAAGTTTCTCTGTCAATGACCACTTCTCATATCAGCTGACAATTGAAACTGTTCCCCATTGGGTTGGGGTTTTACAGTCTCATCACCTATCACACTTTAGTCAACCAGCTTGACATGCTCAATCTCCTGTCTTTGAAAATTAACTATTATCCTCTCATTGCTACTTTGTCAATCTGAATAACTCAAAAAAAAAATCCAAAAATCTGTACTGACACCATTTCCATTGAGTTATAAATGCAAATTGGCTTGTAGACATCATAGATTTTAATTTACTGATTCCAATTTGTAGAAATTTCTTTTTATATATTTCAAAGCACTTGACGCTTTAAACGTTTATCTCTCTTACATTGTTTGAACTCTGCCAGCTTCATACCACTTCAAATAAATTAGTGAATGATGTGCTCATGGCGGGCATGTAAATAAACTGAAAAAGACCAAAGTCATATAAAAAATGACCAAAACAGATGACAATGATGCCATATAAAATCAAACAAATATAAAAATGGCATCCTCAGCAATGGCAAAGAAGACAACAGAAACAGAAAATGTTCAGTCAATATCCATTACCTGTCTACAGTATGAAATACAGTATAAAGTGTGCATTTAGGGGGAAAAAGTGGTTGGTAAAGGCATAGCTAAAGTAACCAATTCATATATTGGGATATCAGCTGTAAGGATGAACACTGTAAATGCAGTTTTGTTTGCTTTCCTAAATATCCTCTTTATAGGTCAGTAACCAAAAACTACCAGCACATTTTGGCCTTGGCTTTTGCTGTACAAGAGCTGAATGAGAATCCGAACTTCTTACCAAATGTCAGTTTGGGTATCTACATCCTCAACAGCTACAGCCTTGGAAGGATGACGTTTAAAGCCACCCTCAGCTTACTTTCTCCGCAGCAGAAATTGGTCCTTAATTTCAGCTGTGATAATAGGCAAAAAGTCATAGCTATCATAGGAGGGCTTTTGTCTGAAACCTCTGCTCATATGGCCTCAATCTTGAACATCTACAAGACACCTCAAGTAAGCTCTAAGCATGGGGGGTGGGGGTTGGCACAAAAGAATTCCAGCATATCTTTGAAAATTCTGATTTCATTACTATGAAAGTTTCTCAATATGTTTTCTTTCAGCTCACTCATGGGACATTTTCCCTTGCACAGGGGGACAAACAACAATTTTCTTCCCTATATCAGATGGTACCTGATGACACCCATCAGTACAGGGGAGTTGTACAGTTACTTAATCATTTTGGGTGGACTTGGATTGGGCTCCTGGCTATGGATGATGAAAATGGAAGCCAATTTGTGCAAAGAATATTACCTATTCTCTCTGAAAATAGAATTTGTCTTGCATTCACACATAAATTAATCAAAGTGGCTTACATAAGAGAGATGGTGGAGTTGATACTAAAACAGGTTGAACAGTACCCATTTCTTATGGACAGAAAAACCAATGTATTTTTTGTGCATGGAGAACCTCCCACCATGATGGTTCTAAGGTTCATACTTTATCTAGCTCCTGTTTTTTTATTGCCTCCTTTGTGTAAAGTGTGGATAATTACATCACACTGGGACTTTGAGTCATATTCTATCCAAAGGATTTTAGATACAGATTCCCTCGATGGTGCCCTGTCCTTTACAGTCCATTCCAATCAGCCCCCGGGATTCCAGGAATTCCTTCAGACCATAGGACCTTCCTGGTATGCAGGAGATGGTTTCTTTCAGAACTTTTGGGAGCAAGCATTCAGCTGTTCATTGACACATGAACAAGATGATATGAAGAAAACCTGCAGTGGGAAGGAGAAACTGGAGCACCTTCCTGGCCCTTTGTTTGAAATGCAGATGACTGGCCAAAGCTACAATGTGTACAATGCTGTCTATGCTGTGGCCCATGCTTTGCAGTATGCTCACAGACATAAATCCATATGCAGAGGACTGGTAAAAGATGGGAGGCTGGATGTTGAGCATATACAGCCATGGCAGGTACAGCAATTAATCAATCCGGTCATTGCAGATAGATGGAATTATTTTCTTTCTCCTTCTACTTTACATAGTCTATCATGCCACCAACATGATTTCTCTTTGTGTTTGTGTGGTGTGAATCTTTTATAACCAGGCTGCAAACATTCCAAAATTTGAACTGCTTTCTGATTTATTTTCTTCTGTAATCTAGTTACACAACTTTTTAAGGAGAATCTTGTTCAACAACAGTGTCGGAGAAACCCTGAAGTTTAATCAAGATGGAGAATTAGTTACCATTTTTGATCTTACCAATTGGGTTACCTTCTCAAATGGGTCCTTTGCTAGAGTGAAAGTAGGACAACTGGATCCTCACATCCCTTCAGGAAAAGAGCTGACTCTGGTAGAGGACAACATTGTTTGGCATCGAAGCTTTAACCAGGTGAGAAAAAGAGACTGGTGTTAGATTTTCTCAACTCAATTTCTTCTTTTGTGAGAAACCAGATTCCTTCTTTTGAAAATGATGGGGGGGGGGGGAGTTGCAATCAGACTTCTTTTATCTATGTGATTCTCACCACTGTGCTCTTTAAAAGTTACTATATTTATTCCACTTTGAATTTATCTTGAAACATTCTGCCAATACAAGTCCGGGGTTTTTTTGGAATGTTTGAAGAAATTCTTCAAGTTCATTTTTATTGCTATCCCTATTAGTGATATATAAATATAAATTGCAGTTCTCTCTTGCAGTTGATAGCTAGGGTTATAATTATTTTGTTATTTTAGATTATATTTTTAGTTACAAGAGATGGGCATGAACTAGAAAATTCCTGTATGGATCTGGTTTGGGATTCCCTTGCCAAATAACTGAACACAGGCAATATAAAATCAATCCCTGAAATGGTGTACAGGCATTTCATTCTTAAAGGCTGGCATACACTCCCACCTGCTGACATCCTGAAATGGCTTTTTGGCAGATGGTTCTTCTCCCTGTCTTGAAAAGGGAAGAGCCAAATGTTTGTTTGTTTTTTAAGTATCCCCTTTGTAAGCACCGAGTCATGTCTGACCCTTGGGGTGACGCCCTCTAGCGTGTTCTTGGCAGACTCAATACAGGGTGGTTTGCCATTCGCTTTCCCAGTCATTACCATTTTACACCCCAGCAAGCTGGGTACTCATTTTACCAACTTCGGAAGGACTGAAGGCCGAGTCAACCTTGAGCCGGCTGCTGGGATTGAACTCCCAGCCTCATGGTCAGACCTTCAGACAGCATGCTGGCTGCCTTACCACCCTGCACCACAAAATGCTCTTACCTCAGAGGTATTCAGAACTAAATTATGAGGGCAGACTACCCTGCTCTGTTTCTAGGGTTGAAAGTTTCAGACCCAAGCTCAACCACTGGTTAATATCCGTTGGTCATCTCTTGTTAACCTGGGTTGACAGCCAAATTCATTATGAATGTGAATCAATTTGTTCACATCTTTAGTTGAAACATAAAACAAGAAACAAATCTTCCCTTAAAAGCTATTCGGGTGAGATTCACCTTAGCCATATCTATTTGCCAAGTACTTGCAAGTTATACCAACCACCAAGAGCAGCTTAGTGGTTGGTGTAACTTGCAGGTACTTCTACCATATCAAAGAATAAATTTACTGATAACAGCTTTATTTTTAAAAATAAGTCAGCAGTAATCAGGGTTTTTTTTGAGCAGATGAAGTTTTTCTGATCACCACTGGGGATCTTTTTTGTATCTGTGATCATCAATTGTAATCCCAATATCAAAGCCATAAAGTAAAGGAAGAAAATACAAAATCTGATTTTTCAAATTTCTCAATTGAGCCAGTTTTTCAGTTCAGCAGTTCATTGTTTACCTTCCTCTTGCTAAGAAAGTTGTTATAGCAATGGAACTTCTGTCAAGCAGTCTGTATCTTTATTTATCATCATGTTCCTAACATTGTATTCATGGACAGGTGCTTCCCATTTCTGTCTGTAATGACCTATGCCAGCCTGGCTACAGTAAGACTAAGAAGGAGGGAAATAAATTTTGCTGCTATGATTGTACTCCCTGTCCAGAAGGGATGATCTCTGAGCAGAAGGGTAAGAGGCATGTTGGGGAACCTTCTTGTAGAACTGGAAGTAATAATTTGGAAGCTCTGTTTTTCTGTCACTTGGAGATACGAAAATTCAGGTTTCCATGGCATAGAATTAAACACAATCTCTTCTGCAATTCTGGGAATATTAGCAGGGCATAAAACACCACAAAAATACCCAATAAAGAATTTGCAACTTCTTTTTACTTGGATATCAATCATAGCCTTAAATCAACACCCCACAGAAAAATCAACTGATAATGATTCTCGACCCTTATGTGGAACATCCACATAAGGGGTGAGAATCCTTGCTTCTTGCCCATTTCCTCCTGGGGAAGCATTTAAAGTTAGAGTAACATACCAACCAGCTGATAATGACAAGTATGCCACCATCTCCCTTTAAATCCTTCCCCAAGTTTGGGGGAGAATTTAAAGGTAACAGGAGGCACAGTTGTCATGATCAGTTGTTTTGCAGGCACTCTCTTCCTGACCTTCTCCAGCAGTGTGAATGCTCTCTGAAACTTTTGGAATTCAGTAGATCCAATTTGTCCAAATCTGAAAAGGTGAAGGGGTATTCATCCATTCCAGATTAGGCCTGAATAATTTTTGGCAGGATCAGAAATGGTAAAAACTCTTTTTTATGCCAATGCATAATTGTGATACAGGAGGGTCTAAACTGCTTTTCAAAATTTAGATCTTTAGGCACCGAGTTTCTGACAGAGTCCAAACTTGTCCAAACCATTAGCTATATCATTATCCCACACTTTTGACACGTGCATTATGAAGGGGAGCTGAAGGAGGTGAAAGGGAAGGAGAAGTATTAATTTCTACATCATATATATGATTGTCTCATAGATACTAGTCATAGCCTTGAAATACTGAAACAACACTTTGGATTCTTTCAGATATGGATGCCTGTGTCAAATGTCCAGATGATCACTACCCCAGTGAAGGCCATGATGAATGCATTCCCAAGGTCCCAACCTATCTTTCATATAAAGAGACTTTAGGGATCATCTTTCTTATCTTGTCTGTAGCTTTTTCTCTGGTCACAGCTTGGGTTCTTGGAGCTTTCGTGAAATACAGGAACACTCCCATTGTTAAAGCCAACAATCAAAGCCTCACCTACATTCTCCTCTTTTCCCTCCTTCTTTGCTTCCTCAGCTCCTTGCTGTTCATTGGAGAACCAGGGAAGGTGACCTGCCTTCTACGTCAAATTACTTTTGGACTCATCTTCTCTGTAGCTCTTTCCAGTGTGTTAGCTAAAACCATCACTGTAGTCCTGGCCTTCATGGCCACCAAACCAGGGTCCCACTGGAGGAGATGGGTGGGTAAAAAACTGGCTCATTCCATTGTCCTTTCTGGCTCCTTAATTCAAGCACTGATTTGTATTCTTTGGGTTTGTACTTCCCCTCCCTTCCCACAAATGAATATGCATTCCCAACCCAAAAGAATCATCCTAGAATGTAATGAGGGCTCTGCTATGATGTTTTACTTTGTCCTTGGCTATCTGGGCTTTCTGGCCAGTGTCAGCTTCACAGTGGCCTTTCTTGCCAGGAAGTTACCTAGTAGTTTTAATGAAGCCAAGTTCATCACTTTCAGTATGTTGGTCTTTTGCAGTGTTTGGTTTTCCTTTATTCCAACTTACTTGAGCTCTAAAGGAAAGTCCACGGTGGCTGTGGAGATCTTCTCTATCTTGTCCTCTGGTGTTGGCTTACTGGGTTGCATCTTTTTTCCAAAATGCTACATCATTTTGCTGAGACCAGAGATGAACCTTCGGGAGCAGATTATTAGGAAAATGTGAAAATCTCTGTGATGGAACACTTTTCAGAAAATGTGATATTATTAGTCTGGGAACTGTTTTGGCTTTACAAATTTAAATAAATAAAAAAGTTATTAACAAGGGATTAAGTAGATTGACTTTACTCTTCATTTTTGGTTCTACCCATCAGGCTGGCCACATGTTAGATCAGATCTTTGGTGCTGGGGTAGAAGTGAAGCTGATGGCAACATATGTTGTCCCATAGTGAGATCACTATGCCCTGCAGGCATACCCATAGATACCATACCCACCCCTTTTGGGTGATGGATGTATTTTAGTTTACCCATGGAGACTTATAGATCCAAATGTATTCCTGAATGCTCTGAGGTACCCGATGCCTGCAGGCAACTTGCTGATTGCATTAGTGGAGGACTGGCAATCCCACTTTTCTGCTGCCATTGACAAGATCACCCCTAGATGCCCTCTTTGCCCTCACCTCATATAAGCTCCATCATACACTGGGGAGCTTCAGGAGAGGAAGAGGGAATTGAGACAGCTTGAATGTGGAGGAAGACTTGTGGAAAGTGGAAAAAGCATCCTGTCACACACTTACGAGGGTGTATGAGATCGCAGTGAAGGTCACAAAAAAAAACACACACACACAGTTTTATGCCACTGGCATTGCATCTGTGTGCTCTTGCCCAGATCAATTATTTGGGGTAGGTCAGTCTCTCACCACCCTTTAGGAAGGGAACCAGAATCATAATCAATTGGATATTGGCTGTAAGGCAATAGCGAGCTTTTTTGCAGATAAATTCTTGTCGTTCTGCTAAGACCTGCCTTCCATTGTTGATACACAGGAGGAACTGGAGGCCTGTTGGCTTTCTTGTTTTCAGCCAGCTCTCATCAACCAAAGTGGACAAGTTGCTAGGCTCAGTAAGAGTGACCACCTTCCTTCTTGATCCCTGTCCATCTTGGCTGCTCAATGGGAATTATCAGTGGATAGGAAGCCAACTCAGGGATATTATCCATTTCTTCCTATCTACTGAGGTGTTCCCTGAGGCCATGAAGAGTTAGAGGTCTGTCCCTTGCTCAAAAAACCACCACTTGATTTGCAGGACATGACCAGCTATGGCCCAGTCTTCCATCTTGAATTTCTGCATAAGGCCACTGTGGATAAGCTCCTAGCTTTCTTGGTGGAAGCTTCAGTCCTCGGTGCATACTAGTCAAACTTCCGTCCTGGCCATAGAATGGAGACAGTGCTGGTTGCCTTGATGGATGATCTCTGGCATCAGCAGGATAGGGATGGCTTGACCATTCTCATGTTAGACCTGTTGGCTGCATTTAATGTGCTTGATTCTGAGCTCTTTGCCCACTGCCTTGCCAGGATTCATGGGATTCATGGGACAGCCTCAGAATAATCCCTGATGCTTCCCTTATCATGGAATTGTAGGTCACAAGAGTAGTACAGCTGACATTTTT
The DNA here is from genome assembly GCF_049243985.1 of Paroedura picta. Lineage (NCBI taxonomy): Eukaryota > Metazoa > Chordata > Lepidosauria > Squamata > Gekkonidae > Paroedura > Paroedura picta. The sequence continues at coordinate 14,502,050 of NC_135384.1, read as the reverse complement.
TCCATCTTCACCAGACAAATCTACTAGTGCCCTACCTGTCCCTGGAACACCTGACAACAGTGACCCATGCAACAATCACTTTCAGGATTGACTTCTGTAATTCATTCTACATGGGTCTGCCCTTGTCCTTGACCTGGAAATTGTATGTGCTGTAAAATGCAAGTTGGAGGCCGCAAGCTGAGACAGCTGCATTGGTTGCCAGCTGGTATCAGCCTTTAAGGCCCTTTCCAGTCTGAGACACACTTATCTGAGGGATCACCTATCAACATATGCTCCCTGTAGGCCCTTGCATTCTTTAGGTACAAATCTATTGACTGTCCCCAGCCCACAGGAAGTTTCCTGGCCTCAACAAGGGCCAGGACCTTTTCAGTCCTGGTCCCAAGTGTGTGGAATGAGCTCCTGGAAGAGCTGAGGCCCCTGCAGGATTTTTCGCAGTTCTGCATGCCCTGTAAGACAGAGCTCTTCTACCAAGTCTTTGGATAAGGCCAGGGTGCAGAAGATCTAGGGGCCACTCTATACCTGTGAATATATTTAAGAACATTTGCAAGCCTGGGAATCTGTCCCTGAGTCACTGGCGGGAGGGAGGAAGTAGGAGGTTGAACTTTTAACTTATTAATTTATTCTTGCCATTTGACTACATTATGGTTTTAATGTTTTCATCTTGTGGGGATTTTTATGCTGCAACCCACTGCGGTATGACTTGCTCATAGTGATGGGTAATATTGAACAAATGTCTCAAAGTAACTAGTGGCTAGCTTAGAAGAGAACTTGGCACATAATCGTTGGTAAGTTGTTGCAAATTTTTTTAATGGACCCAACATTCAGAATTTAACCTAGAAGAGGTTCCTTTAAAATTATTAACGTATTGTGTTATTTTTGCTAAATCCACAATAGAACTAATGACCTCTTGGCATGCCACTATAACAACCAGTGACTCATCCTGGGACATAACTTGTTTTAAAGACTGTACCTTGGCTGAGCCCATCCATTGACTGAACTGGACCCAAAGGTCATTGGACCATTTCAATCTCCCATGAATCAAATATGATCAGTGGATGCCTTTGGTCTGAGATCTTCAGATGTTCTTAAAGATAGCGTCATCTTGATGGGAAAATGCTCACTTTCAGATCGAATATCCATCTTAAAATGAATTACCTGGGGAAGTAAATTGGGTGAGACTAAAATAAAGTCTTCCACACTCACTCCTCAAGGAGTAATAAACGTAATGCCTCCTAATGTATCTTCTGAGGTAGATCCATTTAATATCCTAAGATTATTTCTGGAATAAATATTTGCCAAATAAGGATCTGCTTGGTTAATTACTAGATCTTTGGAGGCCCTATGAAATTAAATTGAGTGTCATGCCCCGCTGCCACCTCCCGTCTCCCAGGAGTTGCCACAGCAACCGGGGCCTGCTGCTGAGCCAGCTCTGGCAGAAGAGAGAGGGGCTTCTGAATGTGCAGCAGGGGAAAGCAGCACAAGTCAGCCAGGCTCTTCCCAAGAGGCATCTTTGGTGCAGCCGCAGATGCATTCCAGCCCTGACAGCTTGCCTGAACGACGTAGATGAAGCAGAAGGGTGGTGTTTGCTGAATGCTAAAGGAGCCAGCGACTGCAGGCACACTGTCAGATGGGGCCCAGCTGGGATAGCTCCTGGGGAGGATGAGTAAGTCCTCCCCCAGGTGCAGCCAATTAGCTGAGCTGAGAGACAACAGCAGTTCTTTGGCATGGGTGAAATCTATGCAGAAACCCTCCTGTCTGGCTTGGATTCCTCGGTCCGCGAACTTCTGACTACCATTGGCTTCCCTGACTCCTGGCAAACGGCTTTTGACTACACACCTGGTAATTGGACTGGCTTTGTTGAATATTGCTTATCTGGACTCTGACCTTGGCTTTCCCTCAACTACTCTTTGCCTCACCCTTAACTCTGCTTGCTTTGATCCCTAACAACTTGTACTGGACTTTGCTCTGGTGTGGATTTCAGCTAGGCTCTGCTGCCCAGGCACCTCCAGCCACTAGGCCAGCATACTGAGGATGAGAACAGCTCATCACCGTCTCAGTGCATATGGGCCCCAAGGTTATCAATGTTAGCACCTAATCTTGCATTTACATCTCCTACCAAAATAATGGAAGCCAACGGGTGGTTAACCATAAAGGATTCTGTAGTTTCTCAGTGCTGACCAAACAGAAGATAGTAGATTGTAGGCAAAGGAGGAATATATACATTTATCAAAGGCAACTGTCCCATTGTATATTTAAGCAGAATTGTTCATGCAAAAGGAAGATTTGCCATTAAATGCATTGTTTTAAGATGCCAGGTTCACATGACAACACAAACCCACCTTAGGGTGGCCTTTGAAATTAGTTTTGAAGGCAGGTAGAGTATATGGAGAGAATCCAGATATTATAAAGTCCCTCATAGTCCAAGTTTCCTGGCAGAGCATGGTACCAAATGTACATCAGTACTTCATTAACTCAGGATGGTTGGATTTCCTCCCCCATCCAGAGATGTTCCAGGATACCAGATGTAAACTTGAGTCTCGGGGAGCTGAATTCCAAATTGGTAGTCACTTTTCAACATAATTCAATTGATGGACTTAAAGATTCTGCACAAACACAACCACTGTTATTGGGGTAGAAGACGTTAGAAGGGAAAAGAGGCTACACTCTCAGGACAGTCTTTTATTTGCCTATATCATTTCTTGGTTTTGCCTCGCAGAGGGAAATTGATGCACCCAATAATAACGCTGCCACCTTATTTCTTTGGCATGAAAATGGCCACAGCCGTTTATTATCAAGAGAAGGTGGCCACGCATGGAAGCGGCTATTGCCTTCTTGTGGTCAGCCGACCACAAGGCAGCCCCAATTGTTAGGAGGTCCCTCAATGGGTGATTTTGTCTGCAATCCTGCCCGGAATTCCTGCTAACATATGGGAGGTGGCCTCCTCATGCAAAACCTGCTAGGCGTTTTGCCTCTAGTGGGTATGCCTGCCACCCGGAAAGCCTTTAAACCGGCTCAGCATCCATACGGCCCCTTATGAGAGCCCCCATCCAACATATAGGCCAGCGCGCAAGCTTGGCCCCATCCACAAACTTCAGCTTCCAGCATACCACTTGCCAGCTGTGACAGGTTTATTTTCAATAGCAACCTCCAACACTCCCAAACTACAATTTTTAACAATAACAACAAGGAAGGGTGGGTGGTTGCTGCTTCAGGCACTGAAGGGAAAAGAGGCCAGGGCTCTTCCCGCGGTTCCTTTTCACGGAGCCACTCCTAGCCCCTCCCTCCTCCTCCGTTGCCGTCACACCACCCGGGGGAAGCTGGGAAATGTAGTCCCAGCCCCTGGCAGCGTTTTCTTTGCTGTGTCTTTCCCCCGCAGCAGCAAAAGGCCCCCTCGCTGAGCCTCAGGTGCGCTTATGCAAAAAGAATTTCCCCCAGTTTCATAACACCCTGAATTCCAGGGAGCTAAAGAGATCACAAATTTTTAAGGACTATTGTTCAGATACCCCTCTAGTGAAAGATAAATAAAGAATATGCATTGGATCATCATAATGAATATTATTACTAATTACTGTCAGCATTTGTAATCATGTCACCCATTGGCACAATGCTGCCAAGTGACACATTTCCTGGTGCCTGGCATATATTTTTAGAAAGTCTTTAGTATTCATGATATCATGTTGACAACGGCCTTATAGAATGACAATGGACTTATGGAATGTACATGTGCAAATAGAAGATTGATTTGCTATAAAGACAGTGTGACTTGGTACTGCCTATACACAGTTGGGCTGTACAGCTAAATTGCTCAATGCAATTAAGTAGTAATTGTATACAAGTCATGTATTGAAACTGGAAGTTAATAATAACATCACTATATTAACTTCTGATCAATTTCAAAAAATTGCTTCTATTCAATTGCTTCTAACAAAAGCCAGTCAGGATCACTTCTGTGCTGTACAAGTCCTGTAAGAAGAACATGTAGAGGGACTGCTAGAAGAAGTACTTGTTTTTCTTATTATTCTTGTCATAAGTTTGTTAAATGTCTACAGAATTAGAATAGATACAGACAGATAAGGATCCAGTTATACAGAGGTTCTGCCTGAAATGTTGAAGACCTAATTTCAGAGTTGTGCATGACCCACTCCTTGCTATTTTGTGGTTAGCTCCACCACACACAGCAGCCTGTACTTGAGCACAGCATCCTGAGCCAATATTCTACAGGGACATGCAGGCTGACAAAGGTCAGAGACCTCTGAAATGCATGGCATACATGCTATGATATGACATTATTTACATAGAGATTAATTTGTGGTAGCATTAAAATTAGTTTCTGCTCCTACATGTTAGGTGTATTATTTTAAGACAAGGTAACTGTTTGGGTACAACTAGTTGTAAAGGATGTGGTTTATCACATCAATTAATTCTTGTTCATCATACACATACAAAATCAAAGAAAAAAAAAAAAGCAGAGGCTACAGGAAAGTTAAACTATCAGTTATGTAGGCCTCCATTTTGTCAGAAACTGCCTGGCCCAGGGAGTTCCTTACTGCTCAGCAAAACAAAGGAATCAGCTGGCCTGTTAGAACTTTTGTGACAACCAATTCTTCTGTCTGCACATTTCGTTTACAAAGTAGCAGGTGTGGAGCCCCAAAGCAGTTCTTATGGGGTGCAATTATCTTCAGCCAAACTGTCAAAATGACTGTTTTCCTCCTGGTTTGCAATGGACTTCCTGAAGGCACTAGAGAGGTAACAGATTCATTTAAGTTGTACAAAATGATGACTTATTAATCAGAACTGCATCTAGAATGAAAGAAGTCTCAGAAGAATGACTGTATTCTTCTTTCTCAGTCTATTTTATGGTAGGTTTCCTGCAACTGTTGTTTTTTAAATCACTTTTAGGTATACTTTTGTACCTTATTCCTTCTCTTCAATTGCCTAAGGAGGTGGTGAGCTCCCCCTCACTGGAAGTCTTCAAGCAAAGGTTGGATACACACTTTTCTTGGATGCTTTAGGATGCTTAGGGCTAATCCTGCGTTGAGCAGGGGGTTGGACTAGATGGCCTGCATGGCCCCTTCCAACTCTATGATTCTATGATTCTATGATTCAATTAATTGCATCATTATTTTTGTAGGTTTTTTAATCTGAAGAAAAAGTTACAAATGAAAAACCTGTTAGCAAACAGCCATACTTGGTGCAATATATATGCTGCCTCGTTGTTATTAAATTATGCAATAGATTTCATAAGGGCCCTTATCAAATCTCCTCTGATTTGATAGAATTTATTTTCCTCTCAAGTTATAAATTGAGCAGAAATGTTTAAATCCCTTTAGATTCTTTTTCATACATTGGTCTATTTGGCACTTTATGACGTGAATAACAATTATGAATTCTAATTCAGGGGCAGCAAGAAGAGATTTCCTTCTATGCCAGTTTTTAAACCAAACAACCAAAAAAGTCATCAGGCACATGAGGACTGAAGTGGCAAAACTGATGTGATATAGTACGGTGGACATGAGAGTAGTAGTCTGCCGCTGGAAGAGAACCTTTTCCTCAAGATGTTGCTGATACTGTTGCTGCTGCTGGTGCCGCCCTGTCATGTAGTGGGTCAGATGTCTTCCATTAATTGCTCCATATATGATGACCCCTTTCCTATTCCTCACAACTTTTATCAGCCAGGGGACCTTCTTATTGGTGGGATCGCTGCTCAAGTCATTTATTTCAATAACCCTCCATCTTTCCTGGAACACCCGGCACATATGGTGCTCGATGAACCTGGGTAAGTATTTTAATTTCCTTTTTTTAAAAAAATTAATCTGGTCACTGTGTTCAGTCAGTGAGTAAGTTACCACAGGTTGACTTTTCATTCCATGTATTTGCTTCAGGTGTGCCCATGTTTCTGCCCAATGGGAAGCCCAAGTGTCTTCCATTGCTTTTTTCTGTACCTTTTCCTTCTTACCACAACTTTGAGAGGTAAGATTAGGCTGAGAATATATGAGTGACCCAAAGGTGCATGGAGAGCTTTCATGAGAATTCATACTGGAGTCAAGTGGCTTTCTTAAATTACCCTCCATCTTTTTTAGAACACCCGGCACGGATGGTGGTTGATGAACCTGCGTAAGGATCGTTTCTATTTCTTTAACTTAATCTGATAATTGTAGTCAGGCAGTGAGTAAATAACCACAGATCGAGTTTTCATTCCATGTTATTTGCTTCAGGGACACCCCCCCCCTTTCTCCTCAATGGGAATCCAAAGTGCCTTGCATTGCTCTTCTCTCTTCCTTTTTGTCCTTATCGCCATGGTGAGAGGTAGATTAGGCTGAGACCATATGAGTGACCAAAGGCCGAAACTGAGGTGTCTTTCTACAATTTACTCAAACTGTTCTAGTCATGCAGTGCTAAGGAACAATAGGTTTTTCTCTTCAAAGGGAAATTGACATTCCAAGAGCTTTGGGATTGCCATTTGTTTTGGTTGATTTGAACAACCAGAGGTGAGGAGAAAGAAATAAGAAAAGCCAGGTAATGTCATATTTCCATCTGTAAAGCAATCATTCGTCCATCATCTTGGTCCATCATTCCTAATTTTTCCTCTCAAACTGTATGCATTGTGCAACACTACTTGTGAATCAGAAATAGTCATCTCTTTACAGGACTTTCAGGTAACAATTAATAGGGTCATTGACTCAAGCCCTAGGGTAGGACAGTTATTGGCTCTTAAGAAGTTTAAGGAATTATGATGCCGCCATCTATTTATATTTGTATTGTTTAGGATTTTACAATTTTCGTATTGTGATTTTTATTGGTTTCATATTGTAAACTGCCACGAGACGGCCTGTCATGAGTGATGGTAGAATAATCTAAATATAAATAAATAAAAGAAATCAATTGCAGCCCAGTTCCAGCAGAGGGTTCTTATGTGGATCAAAGCCGTTGGTTCCAATACGGAAACCGTGCAAATATCTGTCCTCTGTTCACTGTTTTCAACCCCCTAAAATGTGTTCCTGCATTTGTTCTCAATCTCGAAGCAGCAGATAGGTACTTGTGTTTTCTAGTATCTCAACCTGTATTTTCTGCCACTGTTGAATTGGCAGCTCTCTGACTGCTTTGACAATGGTTGGATCTAGAAGAAGAAGAAGAAGAAGAGTTGGTTCTTATATGCCGCTTTCCCCTACCCAAAGGAGGCTCAAAGTGGCTTACAGTCACCTTCCCATTCCTCTCCCCACAACAGACACCCTGTGAGGTGGGTGAGGCTGAGAGAGCCCTGATATCACTGCTCGGTCAGAACAATTTTATCAGTGCCGTGGCGAGCCCAAGGTCACCCAGCTGGTTGCATGTGGAGGAGTGCAGAATCGAACCTGGCATGCCAGATTAGAAGTCCGCACTCCTAACCACTACACCAAACTGGCTCTGTAGTAACATCTAGTAATGTTCTCAAAAATTTGATCATGGAGTTTGTCCATCTGTGACTGAACTGAGTCAGGGATTACTGGAGCTTGTAAATTAGATTAAAACCAGCCTGAATATCTTGACTGGAAACTTCTCATATCAGTTGACAATTGGAGTTGCTCCTCATTGCATTGGGGTTTTATAGCCCCATCACGTATCACAACATAGGCAATTGCTTCGATGATTGACATATGCTCAGTTTCCTTTCTGCAAATATGAACTATTATACTCTTAGTGTTGCTAAGACCATGTGAAATCAAACAAATGTAAAAATGGCATCTACAGGAAGGCAAAAGAAGAAAGCAAACAAAAAAAATCCAGACTTCTGTGTACCATTCAAAATCCTTTACACGTCTACGGTATGAAACACAGTATAAGATGTGCATTTAGACAACCAAATGGTTACTAAAGGCATAGCTCATGAAAACAATCCATAAACTTGGAGTTCAGCTGGGAGAGTGAACGCTATAAATGCAGTTTTGGTTCCTTTCCCCATATTTGCAGGTCATTCACAAAGAATTACCAGCATATTTTGACCATGGCTTTTGCTGTAAAAGAACTGAATGAGAATCTGAAACTCTTACCAAATATAAGTCTGGGTCTCTACATACTCAACAGCTACAGCCTTGGAAGGATGACTTTTAAGGCTACCCTCAGCTTACTTTCCACACATCAGAAGCTGGTCCCTAATTTCAGCTGTGATAACCGGCAGAAATGTATAGCCATCATTGGAGGGCTATTGTCTGAAACCTCTGCTCATATGGCCTCCCTTCTGAACATCTACAAGACACCTCAGGTATGCTATTAGAATGGGAGGTACATAGACTTCAGAAATCTAGAATATCATTGAAAATTCTAATTTCATTAATAGAAAAAAAAATGACAATATGTTTTCTTTCAGCTCACTCATGGGTCATTTTCCCTTGCAAAGGATGACAAACAACAATTTTCTTCCATATATCAGATGGTCCCTGATGACAGCTATCAGTACAGGGGAGTTGTAAAGTTACTTCAACATTTTCAATGGACATGGATTGGGCTCCTGGCTATGGATGATGATAATGGAAACCAGTTTGTACACAGAATAGTACCTATTCTCTCTGAAAATAGCATTTGTCTTGCATTCACACACAAGTTACCAAAGTTGACCTATATAAAACAGCTGTTAGAGTTGATTATAAAACAATTTGAACAGTACAGAGTTCTTATGGACAGAGAAATCAACGTATTTGTTGTTTATGGAGAACCTCCAACCTTATTGGCTGTAAGGCTATTTCTTTATCTAGCTGATTTGGTTGTATTTCCTCCTGGTAAAGTGTGGATAGTTACATCACACTGGGACTTTGAGTCATTTTCTATCCAAAGGATTTTAGATTCAGACTCTCTCCATGGTGCCCTGTCCTTTACGGTTCATTCCAATCAACCTCCTGGATTTCAGGAATTCCTTCAGACCATAAGACCTTCCTGGGCTGTAGGAGATGGTTTCATTCAAATCTTTTGGGAGCAAGCATTCAGCTGTTCATTCACATATGAGCAAGAGGATATGAAGAAAATCTGCACTGGTGAGGAGAAACTGGAGAGCCTCCCTGGCCCTTTGTTTGAAATGCAGATGACTGGTCACAGCTATAATGTCTACAATGCTGTCTATGCTGTGGCTCATGCTTTGCACAATTTCAACACACATGGATCCATGCGTAGAGTACTGGTAGATGATGGGAGGCTGAATGTTCAGAAGATACAGCCATGGCAGGTACAGCAATTAATCAAACTGGTCATCACAGATGACTGGAATTCGCTTTCTCCTTTCACTTTGCACATTCTGTCCTGCCACCAACATAATTTCTCTTTATTTATGTGTGTGTTTGTGTCTGAATATTTTTTAGCCCAACTGCATATTTTGTGAAATTAGATCTTCTTTCTGTCTTATATTCTTTTTTAAATCTAGCTACACACGTTTTTAAGGAGAACCTTGTTCAACAATAGTGTCGGAGAAACCCTACAGTTTGATCAAGATAGAGAATTAGTCTCTATTTTTGATGTCACCAATTGGGTTACCTTTTCAAATGGGTCCTTTGCTAGAGTTAAAGTGGGACAACTGGATCCTCAGGCCCCTTCAGGCAAAGAACTGACTCTGATAGATGATGAAATTTCGTGGCATCGAAGCTTTAACCAGGTGAGACAAGGAGAGTAGTGTTTGATTTTTCTCAACTCAATGCCTTCTTTTGCGAGTAACCAAAATCCTTCATTTGAAAATGATTAATGGGGAAAAAAATTGAAATCAAACTTGTTTTTTTGAGATGCCTCTACCTACCGTGTTCTGGATGGTTTCAATATTTATTCTTATTTGACTTTTTCTTATGGATCTAATTTGGGTTTGCCTAACCAAATAATTCTATTGGGTTTACCTAACCAAATAGTTCTACTTGGCCATATATCTGCACCAAGCTTTTTTCCGGCTGCATAGCAGCTTATAGGTTGGTGCAGCTTACAGATACTTTTACCATATCTGACAATAAATTTACTGAAAACAGGTTTCCTTTAACAAATCAGCTATAATCAAGCAGGTGAAGATTTTATGATCACCACTGGGGATCTTTGTTTATAATAAGTGGCCTGACTTACCAGAGGCGTTCCATTGATGGGTGGTGGCATAAGTAATTTCCCTCATTATGGAAGCCCAGGTCACAAAGGTAGCATGGCTGGCATTTGACTATCTCTGCCAAGCCAAGTTACTAGCACCCTACCTAGCCCCGGAACCCCTAGCCACAATGATCCATGTGATGGTCACCTCTAGACTGTACTTCCGTAATTCACTCTATGTAGGCCTGCCCTTAGCCTTGACCTGGATACTACAGCTGGTCCAAAACACAGTGACCGGGGTCCTCCCAGCAACACCATGGAGGTCTCACATTTGGCCCATTTTCCATCAACTACAGTGGTCACCAGTTGAATTCCAGATCAGGCTAAAGGTCCTGGTAATTACCGTTAACGCCATATTCGGACAGGGCCCAGTGTACCTGAGGGACTGCCTCCCTGCCTATGCACCTCAAAGAGCTTTACACTCCACCACCACCAACTGGCTAATGATCCCTGGCTCTAAAGAAGCCCATCGGGCCTCAACCAGGGCCAGAGCCTTCTCTGTCCTGGCCCCACCTGGTGGAATGAGCTCCCAGAGGAGATCAGGGTCCTGAAGGAGCTAAAAGAGTTCCACAGGGCATGCAAAAGAGAGTTTTTCTTCCAGGCATTTGGTTGAGGCTGAGTGGAACCAACAACATCTACAGAGCCCCTGCTCCCTACCTCCCAGAAACCCACTCATTCATTCTGCCCCTGGACCTGTTTGCACTGTTATAACTCTGTTACAGTTATTAATATTAATTATTGTTGTGGTTATCTATACATTATGGAACATCTAAGTTCTTTGTACTGTTCTACCTTCTATGTAGAGCATCTTGTGGCACAGAGTGGTAAGGCAGCCATCTGAAAGCTCTGACCATGAGGCTGGGAGTTCAATCCCAGCAGCCGGCTCAAGGTTGACTCAGCCTTCCATCCTTCCGAGGTCGGTAAAATGAGTACCCAGCTTGCTGGGGGGTAAACGGTAATGACTAGGGAAGGCACTGGCAAACCACCCCGTATTGAATCTGCCATGAAAACACTGGAGGCGTCACCCCAAGGGTCAGACATGACTTGGTGCTTGCACGGGGGATACCTTTACTTTTACCTTTTACCTTCTATGTAAATTGCCCTGAGGAAAGGGTGGTATATAAATACAATAAATAAATAAAATAAACTTGGGCTCCCAGCTGGGAGACAAGAAAGGATTCCTTTGGGAGCTGCCAGGATCATTAAAAGGGGGTGGCATGGTGAGCTGACCATTGTCACAGGTCTCCTTCCTATGCCAGACCAAACACTCCTAGGTTCACTAAATAAAGGAATGGCCAGGTTATGCCACTAAATCAAAGGATCAGTGTCTTTCTTGAATCCAGGAATGTCCGCCTGTCTGTTAATAATATCATTGTAAAACAGCCCTGAATAAAGATGTGTTCTCTAAGCCAGTGGTCCGCAACCTTTTTTAGGCTGCGGACCGGTGGGTGGGGGAGGGTGATCCGGCGGCAGGTCTGCGCATGCGTGTTTGCGCCATGTGCAGCCACAAACATTCATGCGTGAAACTGCTGCACATGTGCGTTAGCGGCTGCACATGGCGCAAACGCACATGTGCAAACCTGCCGCACATGAACGTTTGTGCCGGTGGCCATGCTTCCCTCTCCCCCCTTCCCGCAAAAAGAATCTTGCCAGGCCGCAAGCTAATCGGCCGCTTTGTAAATAAATTGTTTATATTGTTCATTTATAGTAGAAACACTTTTTACAATTGGAATCTTGTTTCCATCAAATCTAAAATCTTCACCGACCCATTAACTTAATTATACAACAAGTAGTTGGGAAATGAGGTTTGACAAGCTTGAAAAATTGCAGGCATGACCCACAACATGAATAACAACCATCTCCTGCATTTAGACCTCCAACAACAATATCATTGAAAAACCTTTGCTTTCCACAATATAGGAAGAAGGGGAAGCCATTAGGAGTATACATGGACAATGACAACGTTTGTCATTGGTCTAAGGAAATAAAATATGCAGGTAAATTCCCCTTGGTCTAGGAAAATAAAATATGCAGGTAAACTCATTCCAGATATTAATGTAGGCAAGTGTTGCTCTTCCATCAAAACAAAAATGTCAGTCTTCCATTGAGTCATCACCATAAATCCAGTTGTGTCTTCACTGTTGAAAAATCACAGATCATTAGTTAGTTGATGCTAACCTAACTTTGTGATCATGAACAGGTGATTCCCATTTCAGTCTGCAATGACCCATGCCAGTCTGGCTACAGCAAGACAAAGATGGAGGGAAAGAAATTCTGCTGCTATGATTGTACTCCTTGTCCAGAAGGGATGATCTCTGAGCAGAAGGGTAAGAAGCATTTTGGGAAACGTTCTTGTAGAATTGGAATAATTGGGAAGCACTGTTATTCTGTCATTTGTTGATTCACAGAAATGCAGGTTTCCATGGCATATAAATTAATACCATCACTTCTCGACTCGGGGAATATTGGCAGGGCATAAAAACCTGAAAAATAGCCAATAAATATTTGACATCTTCTTTCTACTTGGATATCAACCATAGCTTTAAAGTCATCACCCCACAGGATATATACAATTGAAAAATTATTTGCCATAAAAGGCTAGTTTGAGTCAAGATGCATAATTAATTGAGCAAACAGTATAGCTAATATTTTATTAAAGCATTTGGTAAGGCCTGTGAATAGACATAAATTAGCATACCAAGAACTATACATTATTTGTCTAGAAAATGCCACTGAATTCAAACTTTGTGTAATTAAAATTTAGCAAATCTGATTAAAGACTCGGAAGCCCCTATCAACTCAACTTTAAATCCATCTGTAAGCTGGGGAGGAATTTAAAGGGAGCAGGTGGTATGCCTGTCATTAGATGTTTGATGCAGTGCTCTCACTTAAAAAAAACTCAACCATCACAGGCAAACCTTTCACAAACTTTGCAAGAAGCTTTGCTTGGAAAGTTTGGGGAAAGCATTTAAAGTGAGAGCTGCATGCCAGTAACCACAAAATGAAAATTGGGATATGACAAGGATACCAAAGAACCAAATCCACTGTGTAAAAACAACACAACAAGAATATATACAACATGAAGAAAAGCTTTTATCAAATGTTTTGATAGCATAAACAATACAAAGAAATACTGCAAAGGTATTACCAAGCTGCAGGGATGTCGCGGATAATTCCAAAATGCAAACAAGGATCGGGTCAGTCCTGCTTCCCCAGTAGACCACAACAAAAAATTTGAAGAGTAGTCATTCTGCAGTTAAGCTATGAAGATTTACATTAGGATATGAATGTTATCTAGAGGCATCTAGGCACTTGGGCAGTAAAGTTTTTGTTGGGTTCCAGCAAAGAAACATTAATGAGCAAAATGCGGAATTTACCAGATCCACGTTTGGATTTTGAATTTCTGGTACCATACCAAAATCTTGTAAATATCTTTGTAGTATTTTTTTATATTTTTTTGTGCTTTCTAAGCAACTGATCAAAGTTTTTCTTCACATTGTACCTATTCTTGTGTTTTCTTTAAACGTCTGATAATGACAGGCATGCCATCTCCCTTTAAATCCCTCCTGAACTTTGTTGAGGAACTTGTCATTGTCAGCTGTGGTGGCACTCACTATCTGCCCTTCTCATGCAGTGTAGATAGTCTCTGCTGAATTGGAGGGGGGGGGGGGAGCATGATGTAGGAGGGTCTAGATTGCTTTTGAAAATTTAGACATTTAAATAAGAGGAACAATGGAGTCAAATATATTTTTCTGGTACATTGAGTGTCTGACAAGCCCCATACCTGGCCAGTCACTACAACAATTGGCTATACCAGTATCCCACAACATTGACATGTTGTGAAAGGGAGCTGAAGGAAGATAAAGGGTGGTATTAATGTGGACCTCATACGTAGGATTATCACATAGATTCTAGTCAGAGCCTTCAAATACTGAAACAGCTCTTTGGATTCTTTCAGATATGGATGCCTGTGTCAAATGTCCAGATGATCACTATCCCAGCGAAGACCATAATAAATGCATTCCCAAGATTCCAACATACCTTTCATATAAAGAGACCTTAGGGATCATCTTTGTTATGTTGGCTGTATGTCTCTCTCTCCTCACATTCTTGGTGCTTCAGACATTCATGAAATACAAGAACACTCCTATTGTTAAAGCCAACAACCGTAGCATCACGTACATACTCCTCTTCTCCCTCCTTCTTTGCTTCCTAAGTTCCTTGCTGTTCATTGGAGAGCCTGGGAAGGTGACCTGCCTTCTACGTCAAATTATTTTTGGACTCATCTTCTGTGTGGCTCTTTCTAGTGTGTTAGCTAAAACCATCACTGTGGTCCTGGCCTTCATGGCCACGAAACCAGGGTCCCACATGAGGAGATGGGTGGGTAAAAAAATGGCCCATACCATTGTTCTTTCTGGATCCTTAATTCAAGCAGTGATTTGTACTCTTTGGGTCTGTATTTCCCCTCCCTTCCCACAAATGAATATGCATTCACAACCCAAGAGTATCATCCTGGAATGTAATGAGGGTTCTGCAACCATGTTTTACTCGGTCCTTGGCTATCTGAGCTTTCTGGCCAGTGTCAGCTTCACAGTGGCTTTCCTTGCCAGGAAGTTACCTGGCAGTTTCAATGAAGCCAAGTTCATCACTTTCAGTATGTTGGTCTTTTGCAGTGTTTGGTTTTCCTTTATTCCATCTTACTTGAGTTCAAAGGGAAAATCCATGGTGGCTGTGGAGATCTTCTCTATCTTGTCCTCTGGTGCTGGCTTATTAGGTTGCATATTTTTCCCAAAATGCTACATCATTTTGCTGAGGCCAGATATGAACATTCGGGAGCAGATAATTAGGAAAGTGTGAAGATCTCAGTCATTTTTTTCTTGAAATTTGGTTTGAAACCCCACAGCATGTAGCCTCAGTGATCCAGGTGATGGTCACCATTAGGCTTGACTTCTGTAACTCATTTTATTCAGGCCTACCCTTATCCTTGATTCAAAAATTGCAGCTTGTCCAGAATGCAACTCCCCAGGTCCTCACAGGGGTAGAGCAGGGGTAGTCAACCAGTGATCCTCCAGATGTCCATGGACTACAATTCCCATGAGCCCATGCCAGCATTTGCTGGCAGGAGCTCATGGGTATTGTAGTCCATGAACAACTGGAAGACCACAGGTTGATTACCCCTGCCTTAGAGGGTCCACATTTGACCCATTATTTAGCAGCTGCTCGCTCTTCCAGCTGTACTTTGGTTCATGTTTAAGGTATTGGTTCTCAACTGTAAGGCCATTAATCGCCTGGGCCTAGTGTACCTAAAGGACTGCACCTCTGCCTATATCCTCTCAAAAGCATCACTGTCAGCCAATACCAAATGGATAGTAGTCTTTGGCCACAGGAAAGTACATCTGGCCTCAACCAGGATATTTTCAGTCCTTGCTCCTATCTGTTAGAAAGTGCTCGCAGAGGAGTTCAAGGCCCTGTTGGAACTAGCATAATTCCACAGGTCCTTCAAGTCAGATCTCTTCCACCAGGCTTTTGGTTGGGGCCACTGATAACAGCATCTATTGCCCACCCCACAGAAAACCTCTATGAAACTTCACAAATGTTTCTACTTCCAAAATAATAGGACTGTACTGATGACATCGCTGAATTTTTAAATGGAAAATGTGATTTTAAAGGTTTTTAAATATTTAATGTTTATATTTAATATTAACTATGTGACTGTTTTTACTGTTATGTAATTCTCTGAGCCTGTGTAAGGAGGGTGGTAAAGAAAGAAAGAAAGAAAGAAAGAAAGAAAGAAAGAAAGAAAGAAAGAAAGAAAGAAAGAAAGAAAGAAAGAAAGAAAGAAGTTATTTCTTTATTACTGCCTCATTTGGAATCATACTTCAGTTACTTGATAGCAATGGAAATTAAAGAAAGGAATTGCCTGTTTCAGTGGTCATAGTCTTATTGTGGTCATAGTTTAGTTGTGTCTTTATTGTTTTAGGGGATTGGTTTTATATGACGTGCCTCAAGCCTCCGGGGGAGGCAGGATATAAATAATAATACTACTAATACTACTAATACTACTAATACTACTAATACTACTAATACTACTACTACTACTACTAATAATAATAATAATAATAATAATAATAATAATAATAATAATAAATACAGGGAACGTATTTTTTCAAATGAAGTGTCTTCATTTGCTAAATTAAGAAATCTCTGTGATATTTATGCTGTATTAGGAACCAGTTATGGGACAGGGTTCCAAATTATCTGCATCAGGCCAGAGAATTCATCCAAGTTATCATTTAAATAGCTGCAGCAATTAAAGAGTGACACTCTGTTTCATTTCCAAAATCCAGTGTGTCCAGCTGCCCCAGGCACAGATTTTTACACAGTTAGTATAACATACCCCCAATTTCGTCATAATCAGCCAATTAATAATAAGCATTTTTCAGTTAGCTGAAGGTATCATATTATTCACTTGCCCCATCTCCTATTTCAGGCAAGTGCAGTATTATCTTCTGTACAAGTGTCTTGGAAAGACACCAAGACTTATGCTGATATGTGAATTACTGATGCAACATAGGGATTTACAATACAATACAAAACCTTTAATGGCATTCACAATATAAAATATACAATCGGTTCTGTAATAAAAGTCTAAAAAATTGTGAGGGAAGTTACAAAAGGCAAGGGAGTGGCAAATACAAGAAGATGAAGCCAGTTATTTACTGTGGTAGCATTTAAAGCATCCTAAAAAGCAGAGACATCACCCTGCCAACAAAAGTGTGTTTAGTCAAGGCTATGGTCTTCCCAGTTGCAATGTATGGCTGCGAAAGTTGGATCATAAGGAAGGCCAAGCATCAAAGAATTGAGGCTTTTGGACTCTGATGCTGGAGAAGACTCTTGAGAGTCCCTTGGACTGCAAGGCGAACAAACCGGTTAGTCCTAGAGGAGATCAGCTCTGACTGCTCCTTAGAAGGCCGGATCCTGAAGATGAAACTCAAATACTTTGGCTACCTCATGAGAAGGAAGGTCTCCCTGGAGAAGAGCCTAATGCTGGGAGCCATCGAGGGCAAAAGAAGAAGGGGACGACAGAGAATGAGGTGGCTGGATGGAGTCACTGAAGCAGTAGGTGCAAACTTAAATGAACTCTGGGGAATGGTAGAGGACAGGAAGGCCTGGAGGATCATTGTCCATGGGATTGCAATGGGTGGGACACGACTTCGCACCTAACAACGACAACAACATTTAAAGCACTGGTTTCAGCAGATACATCATAGGCCTAATACTTTGGGAGAAGGTAGCAAGTTTTTTAAGCCTCCATGATACCTCAACTTCTCTATGGAATCCCTTTAAAGATCCAGTATTTTAATAAAGAAGCTGACTGCAGCCTTCTTCCACAGAATATGAGCATTACGTAATTCTGTAACCTATTTTACGTTATGTGCTGAGCTGGGCCTCCATACTATTGAATCTCGTGCTTTGACTTTATCCATTAAATATTGGCTCCGTTTATTTTTTAGTGCTTCTACCATCTGACAATTATAGTTGGAAATAGTCTCAGTCCATAGCCTCTAAAATAAAATCTATAGGTACTGTCATTGATTCCTTCGCCAAATCTGGAGAGGAGCATATATTCCAAACCATCCAAAGAAGAATCTGGGATATTGACCTCCAGGTAATTTATGCTGGTGCAGGGGGGGTCGTGTTCTCCAAGATCACTTGGTTTATCCTATATCCCAAATTCTATGGCACATTATTTTCCCAGCCTAATAAAGCCATCATTGCACAGAGCTTTTATGTAAGCTAGACTAAATGATTTCCCTCTGCAGTGCTTGAAGGCAGTTATAGGACAACTTGCAGATATTGTTGTATAGAACTGGACTCAATTTGCCATATTATTTTGCGATGTAATGTGTATAACCATCAATGTGATGATATGATTAAACCACTTTTAATTTTCCCTAATGTTGCAAATGCAAGGTCTCTTAATTTGCTGCTAGCTGATAAATGCTTAGAGACCACTGAACTGGTAGCTAAGTTTGTATCTCTGGTTATGGTTCACAGGCTAAAAGAGTAAAAGGGTACTGGTTTTGACACTATTGTATCTACTGGTCATCTGCACTTTATAATTGTTTTATAGATCTGTGCCATCTAATTAATTGTTGATGTTGTTATATATCTTCGATGCCATTAAAGGTTTTTATATTGTTTTGTATTGTATTGTATTGAGAAGGTAACTATGTTTGCTTACTACCAGGTGAAGAGGATGCGGTTGCTCACATCAATCGTCATTTGGATGCCCATGCACACCTTTTCTAAATCTGTATTGCCCAGAGACTTATTGACAGTTTCCAACCCACAAATGTATCAGCTGGCCTGTAAGAACTTTGGAGACAACAAATCCTTCTGCCTGCATGTCTAGTTTACAGTGCAGCTGGTGTGGGGCCCTGAAGCAATCCTCAATGGTGGGCAATTAGCTCCAGCCAAATTGCCAAAACAACAGGTGTCTTCCTTGTTTGCAATGGATATCTTGAAAGCACACACAAATAATAAGACCTTAATTTAAATAGTACAAAATCAAGACTTTTTCATCAGAACTGCATCTAGATAGAAACAGGTCTCAGGTGATCCGTTGTATTCCCCTTTCCTGTTCTCTTTCATTTAGGTTTCTTTAAACTCCTTCCCTCAGATATTGTTTCTCATTTATTTAAATATCACTTCCACACATAATATGGTATCTTATTCTTTTTCTTCAACCAATCCCAACATTATTCCTGGGTTTAGAAATAAATCTGATAAAATCTCACAAATGAAAGATCTGCTTGCTAAGGGCCACACTCTTAGATGCTGCTTTTAGAAATTAAGATAGAATATTTAATTTTTATTCTCAAATCATAAAATGAACAAAACCTCTTTATACTTTTTATCATATATTGATCTGTTGTACATCTGGGAGATGATGTTTTATGGAGAAGCATTCCTTTAATGTTGGGGTTGCGTGTCATTTGGATTTTAAGCAGTGAACCAAAAATTCATTAGAAACACGAATAATGACGCAACAAAACTGATGTGATGAAATATAATGGATGGCAAAGTGATATTCTGCATCCGGAAGGGAAGTCTTGCCATTGAGATGCTGCTGCCACGGATCCTGGTGCTGCTGGTGCTGCCATGTTGTATAGTGTCTAGGACGTGTACCATTAATTGCTCCATATACGATGATCCCTTTCCAATTCCTCACCAATTTTATCAGCCAGGGGACCTTCTTATTGGTGGGATCGCCGCTCAAGTCACTTTCTTCAATAACCCTCCATCTTTCCTAGAACACCCGGCACGGATGGTGGTTGAAGAACCTGTGTAAATATTTTTTTCTTTGACTAAATCTTGATCACTGTATTCATTTAGTGACTATGTAACCACAGATTACATTTTCATTTAATTATCCTTACCTCAACCCTGTTTGGGAGACTAGGCTGACAAGGCATCATTGACTGAACATTATACATAAAGTTTTCAGGGTACAATGAAAATGCAAATTGGTGTTTCTAGGACTTTTACCACTGTAACATGTTGCCTATTTAATGTTAAAGGTAAAGGTAAAGGTATCCCCAATGCAAGCACAGGGTCATGCCTGACCCTTGGGGTGACGCCCTCTAGCGTTTTCATGGCAGACTCAATACGGGGTGGTTTGCCAGTGCCTTCCCCAGTCATTACCGTTTACCCCCCAGGAAGCTGGGTACTCATTTTACCAACCTGGGAAGGATGGAAGGCTGAGTCAACCTTGAGCTGGCTGCTGGGATTGAACTCCCAGACTCATGGGCAGAGCTTCAGACAGCATGTCTGCTCCCTTACCACTCTGCGCCACAAGAGGCTCATTGCCACAAGAGGCTCCTTTAATGTTATCTTTCTACAATTTGCTTGGATCATTCTAGTTATGCAATGCATAAAAATTTTCAATGGGAAAAATGGCATTCCAGCATGTGCAGCATTGTTCATCTTATTTGTTTGTACATCTACCCTATTTCTTCCTCCTCACTTGAGCTGCCTTCTCTGACTCCTTTAACAATTAGCGGACATGACTCACCCATGGCTACCATTGATGAAGCAGGTAGTGGCAGGAAACCCAAGATGATTGCAAGGTGTGGGGATGCTCACTGCTGTGTGGCCAAATGGCTTCCCTTCCCTGTTCCCTATGCTTTTGGTTATGTTTTACAAGTTCCTGTTGATTTTTGTTTATTCATGGAGAGCCAGTTTGGTGTAGGGGTTAGGAGTGCAGACTTCTAATCTGGCATGCCGGGTTCAATTCTATGCTCCCCCACATGCAACCAGCTGGGTGACCTTGGGCTCGCCACGGCATGATAAAGCTGTTCTGACCGAGCAGTGATATCAGGGCTCTCTCAGCCTCACCCACTCCACAGGGTGTTTGTTGTGGGGAGAGGAATGGGAAGGCCACTATGAGCCGCTTTGAGCCTCCTTCGGGTAGGGAAAAGCGGCATATAAGAACCAACCCTTCTTCTTCTTCTTCGGTTCAGGCATGATATCAGCCTGTTGGCAGGGAGTACAATTTGTGCACTAGACTCCCTGGAGGTTGGGGGTCTCCTTAATAAGTCCAGCAAATATATTAGTGTGTCCTTTATGGCTGGGAGACCATGGGCTTATAGCCAAGTGACCTATGGTGATGTGAATGCATGGTGCACCCTGATAGGGTCACTTCCCAGTTAGAAATTCCAGACTCAAGGGACCTGCTGTCCTGGCTGGGATGGAGTGGGTACCAAGGCATCCAAGAAACCTCAGGTTAAGCAGCCAGAAGGCTGAGGAGTCAGGCTTCATACCATACGGGGCCAACCCTTTGGAGACTGGCAATATAATAAACAGCTGCAGCCATATTTGTGCCAAAAAGTAAGTTGGGTCTTCATTGGCAGAACTGCCACACTGCTAATCAATCTTACCATGTTAAAGCAAACCGATATGAAAATAGGTTGGCAAAGACGGACCATAAAAGTCCATTACAACTGTATGGGCATGATTTGCTTTGCAATGCTGTGTAAAATGTTTATGTATTGAAAATGAGGAGTTAGTTAAAGGCACTGGTAAAGAAACCAGTTCATTAACAGGACGTTCAGCTGAGAGGAAGAACACTGTAAATGCAGTTTGGTTGCTTTCCTACATATCTTCTCTGTAGGTCCATAACAAAAAACTATCAGTATATTTTGGCGTTGGCTTTTGCTGTAAAAGAGCTGAATGAGAATCCTAACTTCTTACCAAACACCACCTTGGGGCTCTACATCCTCAATAGCTACGGCCTTGGCAGGATGACTTTTAAGGCCACACTCAGCGTACTTTCTGCACAGCAGAGGCTGGTCCCTAACTTCAGCTGTGATAACCAACAGAAATTCATAGCTGTCATTGGAGGGCGTTTGTTTGAAACCTCTGCTCAGATGGCCTCCATTCTGAACATCTACAAGACTCCTCAGGTAAGATATAAATTTAGACTTAACCACTCCGGCATATGATTAAGTATGCTGATTTCATTCATGAAAATGACAGTGTGTTTTCTTTCAGCTAACTTTTGGGTCATTTTCCCTTGCAAAGGGTGACAAAAAACAATTTTCTTCCATTTATCAGATGGTGCCTGATGACACCTATCAGTACAGGGGAGTTGTAAAGTTACTTCATCATTTTCAGTGGACTTGGATTGGGCTCCTGGCTATGGATGATGACATGGGAAATAAGTTTTTGCAGAGAATAGTACCTCTCCTCTCTGAGAATAGCATTTGCTTTGCATTCATATACAAATTACCAAAGGTGACTTACATAAAGGACATGTCAGACTTTGTTATAAACCAAGCTGAAAACTTCCCAGTATTAATGGACAAAAAAGTCAATATATTTTGTGTTTATGGAGATCTTTCAGCCATGTTGATTTTAAGAATCATACTGTATTTCTTTCCTTTCATTTTATTACCCGTTCTGGATAAGGTATGGATAGTTACATCACACTGGGACTTTGAGTCATATGCTATCCAAAGAATTTTTGATACTGACTCCCTCCATGGTGCCCTATCCTTTGCAGTCCATTCCAATCAGCCTCCAGGATTTCAAGAATTCCTCCGGACCATAAGACCTTCCTGGGATGGAGGAGATGGTTTCATTCAGATCTTTTGGGAGCAAGCATTTAGCTGTGAATTGAAATATGAGCAAGGGGATATGAAGAAAATCTGCAGTGGGGAGGAGAAATTGGAGAGCCTTCCTGGCCCTTTGTTTGAAATGCAGATGACTGGCCATAGTTATAATGTCTACAACGCTGTATATGCTGTTGCCCATGCTTTATACAATATCCACACACATGAATATAACAGAAAAAAACATTTGGAAGGTGGAAAGATGGATGTTGAGAATGTAGAGCCATGGCAGGTACTGAAATTATTCAAATCGGTTTACATATCATAAATGGAATTCTTCTCTTTCTACTTCCAATTTCTGTGTTCAGTTCTCCCACTAACATAATGATTAAAAAAACCTTTTTGTTTGTGTCCTTGATGTGTTCATGTATAATTTGATTTTTTTTTTTACCTGGCTGTAAAATTTTTAGTATTGTAACTATTTTTTTTCATTAATTCCAGTTACACAAATTTTTAAGGAAAACCTTGTTCAACAATACAGTTGGAGAAAGCATACAGTTTGATCAAGATGGAGAATTAGTTACAGTTTTTGATGTCACCAATTGGGTTACCTTCTTAAATGGGTCATTTACTAGGGTGAAAGTTGGACGACTGGATCCTCAAGCCTCTTCAGAGAATGAGCTCACTCTAGAGGATGATCAAATTGTGTGGCATAAAAGCTTTAACCAGGTGTCTGATTTCTTCCCCTCAATTCCTTCTTTTGCAAGCAATTTTTTCAGCAATGATGAAGTAGTGTATGTGGGGGGTGAGGTTAATCCCCCCTCATTTTCTTCATGTGCCTTTTCCTATTTTTTTAAAGGTTACAGTATTGATTAGATTTATCTTGAAGCATCTTCCTTTCTGCCAAAATTATAGAATACATACCTTTACCTTTCCCCTAAGAGTTAAGATACCAATCAACTGCCATACTGCAAGGCTTATATAGAAGATAAATATAGAAGATATATAGAAGACATTCTTACAATATAGGAGTTAGACATAGAATTTGTCAAAATCTTGGTCTAAAATTTTGCTGAAGACCTTTCTACCACTTTTCACTATGGTTTTGTTATTGTTTTCATGGTCCTTCATGTTCAGTAGAAGAAGAAGAAGAAGAGTTGGTTCTTATATGCCGCTTTTCCCTACCCGAAGGAATCTCAAAGCAGCTTACAGTTGCCTTCCCTTTCCTCTCCCCACAACAGACACCCTGTGAGGTGGGTGAGGCTGAGAGAGCCCTGATATCACTGCTCGGTCAGAACAGCTTTATCAGTGCTGTGGCGAGCCCAAGGTCACCCAGCTGGCTGCATGTGGGGGAGTGCAGAATTTAACCTGGCATGCCAGATTAGAAGTCCGCACTCCTAAACACTACACCAAACTGGCTCTCAGTGTTTGATAAAAAGTAATACTGCAATGAAGAAAGCAGAAGAGATTAGCAGAATTCTCTAATTTTATAGATATCTTATAATATATGTGAGTTTGGAAACACTTTGTTTCACTTCTTGTACAGTTTTGAATTGATGAATTTATGTGCACTGGGAACTCTGTCCTGAATACGATTTTGAGGAAGATTAGATGATTAGATTCCATTCAAATCACATCCCAAATCAGGAAACCCCTTTATTGTTTTCAGGGAAAGAAAACAAATGTGCTTTGGCATTGGCAGCCTCTCTCTAGCATCCCTGTACTTCCCTGGTGTTTTCCCATCCAAGGAGTCAGCATGACCAACCCTACCTAGCTTCTAAGATCATATCAGACTGAAATAGCAACATAATTTTTTATTCAAATGTCATTTAATATACAGCAAAGAACATTCTTGGTCAGGTCATGTAACTATATCCAGCTAAGCAGCTAGATTCAAGTCCAATAGTACCATAGAGATCAACAACATTTTCAGAACTGTGGAGAGTCAAAGCACCTTCTCTTGGAGCTTTGACTACTGAAAACTCATCCACCAAAATCATGTTGGTCATTAGAAGTTCTACAGGACTCAAATCTTGGTTATTTACTGGAACCAACCCAGCTACCTTGACCATATCACTGCACTAAGCAGTTTCTCAGCCTCCTAAAGCAGTATATTGGTTATATCAACTTGCAGATGCTTATACGAGTTCTAAGAAAAAATTAACTGTAAATTATATGATATCGATCAGAGCTTTAACAACTGAAACATTAAAGTTACTAGGTTGAATTTGCTTCGAACCCCAGCTAATCCTGTGCAATCAAAGGCAACATTTTACTAAGCAATATCAGAGGTGATTAATCTTTCATTCTCATTTTCATTTAAATATTTACAATGCTATGCTGTGATGGAAGTTCAACATTTTGTTAATTTTCACCTCTGTGTTTTGGATTTTGGTCATCTCATGGTTGACAAATAATTCATGACATCACAGGAAAGCTACTGCTCAATACAAAAGGCTAATTTGCTTTCTCTGACATCATATTTACTTCCCCACCAAAACAAAACTTGTCAGGCCACCCATTGTCAAAAGACAATTATTCAATGCTATCCTCCCTTTCTGTTTATGGACAGGTGCTTCCCATTTCTGTGTGCAATGACCCCTGCCAGCCTGGCTTCAGCAAGTCAAAGAAGGAGGGAGAGAAATTTTGCTGCTATGATTGTACTCCCTGTCCAGAAGGGATGGTCTCTGAGAATAAGGGTAAGAGACATGTTTCAAATATTATTTTAGAACAGAGAGAAATAATGGGAAAAGTTCAGTTACTCTACTATTGGGAGATTAGGACATGCAGCTTTCTATGACATAGAATTAAATATCGACACATCTGCATCTCAAATATAGTTAATAAAGTTGTGGCAACTTCTTTCTGTTTCTGTACATATCATAGCTTTAAAGCCATCGCCCTTCAGAAAAAGAAAACAATTAAAAGTTTAGATTCTGGTGGGAAGCTCCTCTGAAACAAAAGATCAAGGTTTAAGTAAAGTGGCACATTTAAGACCAAGAAATTTGATGCTGGATATAAGCTTTTTTATGTTCATGCACACTTCTTCATTTACATTAAAACAGACTTTCACAAGCTTTACATATAAAAGGAGTGGGTGGAGGGTTATTTACCAAGATAGGCTGGTTAGAGCCTGGATGCAAATGTAGCATTGTGAAATTATAGTACGGATTGGTTTAAAGCAGTTGTTACAACCTATGAATAGCAGTCAATTAGTGCGCTCAGAAAATGTTATAGTAGACTCAGATAAGCTAATATGACATTAGATGTAAAGTTCCTACGAATTGTAACAGGAGCCATGGAGAAAGGTAGACACGTGCAGACTATAAATTGGATTTTTGTTAAGTTGTCCAACTGGCCACCAATATGTAAATAAGGAGGATACTGAAGGAGGTGGAATTGTTCTCTAGCTTATGTGGACAAATATTTTAAAGTCACTGAAGGACTAGTTATAATCACAGTGCAAGTATAGATAAAATTATATTAAAGCAGTTGGTAAGACTTGTGGATAGCAGTAAAGTAACATACCAAGAATTAAACTTGGGTTTTCTAAAAGTGCCACTGAACTCAAAATTTGTTCATTAGAAAATTTAGAAGAAGAAGGGTTGCTTCTTATATGCCACTTTTCTCTACCAGAGGACTCTCAAAGTGCCTTACAATTGCATACATTTTCCTCTCCCCTCAGCATACATCCTGTAAGACAGATGAGGCTGAGAGAGCCCTGATATAACTGCTTGGTCAGAACACCTTTATCAGTGTTGTGTTGAGCCCAAGGTCACCCAGCTGGCTATATGTGGGGAAGCGGGGAATCAAACCCGGCTGACCAGATTAGAAGTCCAAATCACACCAAGAAAAATTACAGGCATGGAACCTCTCTCAACTGTTATTAGGACATGAATCTTGTTTGAAGGGAATGTCATATTGTTGAGGTTTCTAAGAGTTAATCTCCTAGACCTATAATCCTGAAGGGTCATTCTTTTCCTTTCTTCCCAGTACCTTTCATAATACTGCTACTGCAGTTAGAGTGGCTCACAAGGGGTTGACCTGGGAAGAAAGGAAAAGACCGACGCAGCCAGTCACTCTTTGAATAAAAGAAGAAACTGCTTCTCTCCATTAATCTCTAGCTCAAGTGGACAGTTATCATCTTATCACTAATAACATTCCTTTTTTTTAGACTTTTATATCTGAAGAAAATCTTCAGATCATTACTGTTTCTTTGACCGTTTATGCACTGGAGATTTCATGCCATGCTGCAGGCTGGAGTTTTAGTCATGGCAGGTTGCCCCACCTCTTCCTGTACTCACATGGGGGAGCATTTGGGCAGGTGTACCTCATCCGCCCCCGATCTGTGCTCCTGCACGGGAGCTGGGGCAGTGAAGTTCCCAGTGCATAAACGGTCTTTCTGAATCAAATAATCTATAACATTATACACTTCTGCAGATTTTCAGATAATCAGAAAATATTCAGATAATATTTTGATATGGCAGGATCTAGATCTCATTTCAAAATTTAAATCTCAGGACAAGCAGAAGGAAATGAGAGAGCCCATTCCTATAGGTTGATTGTCCAAAAAGCTGCATACCTGGTCAGTCAACAAAACCTATTACCTATAACATCATCCCAAACCACTGACAAAATAGAAAGAAAGGAGGGGCATTAATTTCTACCTTATGTATATGATTGCCTCTTAGATACTACTAAAACCCTTGAAATACTGAAACAGCTCTTTTGATTCCTTCAGATATGGATGCCTGTGTCAAATGTCCAGATAATCGATTTCCCAGCGTAAGCCATCAGGAATGCCTTCTCAAAGTCCTAAGCTATCTTTCATACAGAGAGACTTTAGGGATCATCTTTGTCATCTTGGTGGTATCTTTCTCTCTGGTTGCATCATTAGTCCTTGGGACCTTCCTGAAATACAAGAATACTCCCATTGTGAAAGCCAACAACCGAAGCCTCAGCTACATTCTTCTCACCTCCCTCCTGCTTTGTTTCCTCAGCTCCTTGATGTTTATTGGAAAGCCAGGGAAGGTGACCTGCCTTCTGCGCCAAACTACATTCAGTCTCATCTTCTGTGTGGCTATTTCCAGTGTCTTAGCCAAAACTATCACTGTGGTCCTGGCCTTCATGGCCACCAAACCAGGGTCCCATATGAGGCGATGGGTGGGTAAAAAACTGGCCTATTCCATTGTCCTTTCTGGCTCCTTAATTCATACAGTGATTTGTATTCTTTGGGTTTGTATTTCCCCTCCCTTCCCACAAATGAATATGCATGCACAACCCAGGGAAATCATCCTAGAATGTAATGAGGGCTCTGCTATGATGTTTTACTCTGTCCTTGGCTATCTGGGCTTTCTGGCCAGTATCAGCTTCACAGTGGCTTTTCTTGCCAGGAAGTTACCTGGCAGTTTCAATGAAGCCAAGTTCATCACTTTCAGCATGTTGGTCTTTTGCAGTGTTTGGTTTTCCTTTATTCCAACTTACTTAAGTTCTAAAGAAAAATCCATGGTGGCTGTGGAGATCTTCTCTATCTTGTCCTCTGCTGCTGGCTTACTGGTTTGCATCTTTTCTCCAAAATGCTACATCCTTTTGCTGAGGCCAGAAATGAATATTCGGCAGCAGATCATGTGAGGATATCAGCCATAGTTTTCTTGATACCAAAGTCTGGGATGAATGTAAATGACTGTGATGAATAGAATAGGAGTCATGGGAGAAAGTAACCTAATGTCATGAAGCATCTAAGTATAATGATTAACCTAACTCAACACAGCATAGAAGTTCCATAATCTTCTTCAGATAATGTTGTTCCTGTGAAAATAATTCTTCTCACAGCAAAAGAGTCCTCTTGCTTCTCTGTGTTGTACAGAGTTGGACAAGGAACTCTAAATTTAAAAAATGACACATTGTCTTACCCTTTCTGGATCCTTTATTCAAATAGATTTTTTCCTACACATTGGCTAAATAATGTCTCCCCATTCCCTCCAACCAGCTGCTCTTTATTCAGTAAATAAACCTGTGAAGGCAGTAAACATATATTCAGATAAGACCATGGAAAGTATCTTTGGGTTTTTTGTCATTCCTTTTGGCAACATTTTGTTATATGTCTAAAAGATTAAGACAGATTGATAGGATCTTGTCATAGACCGTTTATGCACTGGGAACTTCTCTGCCCTACCCACCTATCAGGAGGACAGATAGGGGGTGGATGAGGTGCACCAGGCCAAATGCTCCCCCATGTGGGTACAGGAAGAGGTGGGGCAACTTGCCATGACTAAAACTCCTGAATATCTGCCTGAATAGCTGAAGACCTGCTTTCATCATTACACATAACCTTACTCCCTTACATTGCATAGTAGACTCCTCCCCCCGTGGCAGCAGATTTGTATTTACGTTCACCATCCTGAGGCAATATTCTAAATACTGGAGAGCTGGCTTGGTATACAGGTTCTGACTCTTGACTTGTAATCTTGCAAGATAGCTATTATTCCCCTATACCCCATGTGCAGCCGGATGGGTGACCTTGGACTAGCCACTGCACTGATAAAGTTGTTCTCACATAGCAGTAATATCTGGGCTCCTTCAGCCTCACCTACCTCACAGGGTGTCTGTTGTGGGGAGAGGAAAGGGAAGGTGATTGTAAGCTGCTTTGTGACTCCTGGTAGAGAAAAGAGGCATATAAGAAACAATTCTTCTTCTTCTAAATATATCTGCAGGCTGAAAAATATCAGGGACCTCTGACATGCTTGACATACAGTAAGGTGACCAGATTTTAACATTGGTAAAGCGGGACGCCATTGACCTTGGGGGTGTGTGGTCTTGATTAAAATTTGGTCTATATGGAGCAACAAAAAAAATTATAGAATGCATAGAACACAAAAATAGTTTTGTAATATATATATTTTTTAATTTCAATGTAAGTACAATTTGCCAGGTGCCCACAGATGCCCCTGCAAAAGTGGAACAATCTGGTCACCTTACAGGGTCTGTTGTGACAAGATTGAAACAGGGATTAACTGCAGTAGCTTGTAAGACCTTGGTGTCAGCTGATACATTTTAGTCATTGGTTACAGCAGATACACCTTAGGCCAGTTACTTTAGAAAAATGCAACTGTGTTAGGTTACAAATAGCTGAAGAAGATGTAGTTGTTCATATCACTCATTTGTCATTTGGATGCCCATGCATGCACTAAATCACAAAGCAAAGCAAAGGCCCAAGGTAACGTAAACTATTTGACAGTTTTCTAGGTCAAAGAAATCAGTCACTTAGGACCCATATTCTAAAAATCTTTTATTGCCCAGATACTTATTGATAATTTCCAAACTTCAAAGGAATCAGCTGACCGGACTTTGTAGATAACAAATCCTCCTGCCTAAATGCAGCTGGTATGGGACCCTGAAGCAGTTTACAGTGCAGCTGGTATGGGACCTTGAAGCAGTTTACAGTGCAGCTGGTATGGGACCCTGAAGCAGTCCTCAGTGGGTGGCAATTATCTCCAGCCAAAGTGTCAAAACAACCGGTGTCTTCCTTGTTTGCAGTGAATTTCCTGAAGGCACAAGCAAATAATAAGACCTTCATTTAAGTCATAGAAAATCAAGACTTTTTCATTAGAACTGCGCCTAGATAGAAACAGGTCTCAGGTTATCCATTGTATCCCCTTTCCTGTTCTGTATCATGTAGGTTTCCTTCAACTCCTTCCCTCAGATATTGTTCCTCATTTATTTAAAAATCCCTTCTATCTATCATATTGTATCCTATTCCTTCTCTTCAACCAATCCCACCATTATTTCTGGCTTAAAACAAATCTGAAGAAAATCTCCCAAAGGAAAATTCTGTTTGCTAAGACCATTTATGCACTGGGAACTTCACTGCCCCAGCTCCTGTACAGGAGCACAAATGGGGGCGAATGAAGTACACTGGGCCAAATGCTCCCCCTTGTGGGTACAGGAAGAGGTGGGGCAACCTGCTACGACTAAAACTCCAGCCTGCAGCATGGCATGAAACCTCCAGTGCATAAACGGTCTAAGAGCCACATTCAGTGACATCCAGATACTGCTTTCTGAAATTAAATAATTATCAAGTCTCCTTCAATAAGATAGAATATTTCATTTTTATTCTCAAATCATAAAATGAACAAAACTTAGTTATACATTTTATCATATATTGGTCTATTTTTCATGACTGGAAAATGATTTTTTATGGAGAAGCATTCCTTTAATCTTGGAGGAGGGGTCATTTGGATTTTAAGCAGTGAAGCAAAACATTGATTAGAAACATGAGGAATGATTCAGCAAAACTGATATGATAAAATATGCTGGACGGCAAAGTGATATTCTACAGACAGAAGGGAAGTGTTGTTATTGAGATTCTGCTGCTACTGCTGCTGGTGCTGCCATGTTGTATAGGGTGCAGGACGTGTTCCATTAATTGCTCCATATATGATGGCCCCTTCTCAATTCCTCATAACTTTCCTCAGCCAGGGGGACCTTCTTATTGTTGGGATCACCGCTAATGTTGCTTTCTTCAATCACCTTCCATCTTTCTTGGACTGAGTTTTCATATCATTTTATTTGCTTCTGGAACACCCCCTTTGTCGCGAATGTCAACCCAAAGTGGCTTGCTTTGCTCTTCTTTTTATCTTTTTATATTTACTTCAATCCTTTCAGGGTACAGTGAAAATTCAAACTGGGGTTTCTAAGATATTTACAACTAGGAATAAAGCCCATTGTACCGAAAATACAATGGGCTCTAGCAGGGTTTGCGTGGGTGCCGGCAGGGCTCTGTAGAAGTGGGCATGTAGGCTGGCAGCGCAGTGCCTCCCCCCAAGTGGGCAGAAAGGGAGAGGGGTGGCAGATGCGCGGCAGTGGGCTATTCACAGGTTTTACCAAGTGCTTTAATCCAATCTCTTGCACACACTACATCACGAAGCAAAGCAAAGGCTACAGGAAAGGTAAAATAATCAACAGTTTTGTAGGTGGCCCCCAACTTTTAAAAATCTTTATTGCCCAAGCTCTTATTGATGATTTCCGAACCACAAAGGAATCAGATGGCCTGTATGGAAACTTTGGAGACAACAAAACATTCTGCCTACATGTCTAGTTTACAGTGCAGCAGATGTGGGGCCCTGAAGCAATCCTCAGTGGAGGCAATTATCTCCCGCCAGACTGTCAAAACAACGGGTGTCATCCTTCTTTGCAGTGGATTTCATGAAGGTAGAAGGAAATAATAAGACCTTCATTTAAGTCACAGAAAATCAAGACTTTTTCATCAGAACTGCATCTAGATAGAAACAGGTCACGGTTGATCCATTGTATTTCCCTTTCCCATTCTGTTTCTTGTAGGTTTCCTTCAACTCCTTATCTCAGATATTGTTTCTCATTTATTTAAAAATCACTTCTATCTATCATATTGTATCTTATTATTCCTGTTCAAGCAAACCCATCATTAGATCTGGGTTTAGAAAAAAATCTCACAAAGGAAAAAATTGCTTGCAACGACCCACTCTCAGTGCAATACAAATGCTGCTTTTAGAAATTAAATAATTATGAAGTCTCCTTTTAGAAGAAGAAGAGTTGGTTCTTATATGCCGCTTTTCCCTACCCGAAGGAGGCTCAAAGTGGCTTACAGTCGCCTTCCCATTCCTCTCCCCACAACAGACACCCTGTGGGATGGGTGAGGCTGAGAGAGCCCTGATATCACTGCTCGGTCAGAACAGTTTTATCAGTGCCATGGCGAGCCCAAGGTCACCCAGCTGGCTGCATGTGGCGGAGCGCAGAATCAAACCTAGCATGCCAGATTAGAAGTCCACGCTCCTAACCACTACACCAAACTGGCTCTCAGTTTGGTGTAGTGGTTTTTTAAAAGATAGAATATTTAATTTCCTTTTCAAATCATAAAACAAACAAAACCTCTTTATGTATTTTATCACATATTGATCTATTTTTTCAGAACAGGGAAATCATATTTTATGGAGAAGCATTCCATTAATCTTTTGGATGTTAAGCGAACCCAAAAAATTAATTAGAAACATGAGGAATTATGCAGAAAAACTGATATGATAAAATATGATGGGCGGAAAAGTGATATTCTACAGCCAGAAGGGAAGTCTTGTTATTGAGATTCTGCTGTTACTGATGCTGGTGCTGCCAAGTTGTATAGTGTGCAGGATGTCTTCCATTAATTGCTCCATATACGATGACCCCTTTCCGATTCCTCACAACTTTTATCAGCCAGGGGTTCTTCTTATAGGCGGGATCACTGCTCAGGTTGCTTTCTTAAATAACCCTCCATCTTTCTTAGAACACCCGGCAAGCATTGTGGTTGAAGAACCTGTGTAAGGATTTGGATGTTTTTTTCTTTGACTTAATCTGATCACTCAGTTGTTAAGCAATCACAATATGAGTTTTCATTTCATTTTATTTACTTTTGGGACACCCCCTTTCTCTCCAATGGGTCCCCAAAGTGGCTTGTATTGTTCTTCTCTCTTCCTTTTTATCCATAAATCAACACTGTGTGGGAGACTAGGCTGACAATGTATCAAATATCACATAGAAAGCTTTCTGCATACAACAAAAATTCAAACTAGGATTCCTAGGACATTTACCAGTATACAATTTTGGCTATTTAATGTTATCTTTTTGCAGTTTTCTTGGATCTTTCTAATCATGCAGTGTATAAATAACAATAGATCTTCTTTTCAATGGGATAAGTTGCATTCCAACAAGGTTTGGGATTGTCATTTGTTAATGCTGACTCTAACAACCAAAGGTGGCCAGAATGTTGCCAGGTCTTCCAGACCAGCTGGCAGGGGATGGGGTGATATTATTGGAAGCAGGGAGCATAAAAGCTGAAAATAAATGCAATGTGCCTAGGTCACTCGAAAGTGACTTAGACACTCCAGGGATTGACAGCCCTCTGGTTTATGGGGGGAACATCTATGATAGTATTAGCTTCTTTCTATAGATATATGCCCAGTACCCCCAAGAATTTCCAGCGGCCCCCCATTTCTCCAAATTGCTTAGGTCTCTAGTTGATGTCATAGGCATATTGCACCTACTTCCAACTTGTTGCCTGTTGAAGGAGTTAATTCTAGAGAGGACATCTGAATATCAGTTGACGAACTGCCAACTATACCAGTTTATCTGGCTTTCCTAGGTGAGCAGAGAGTGATAAGAAGAACCAAAAACATGAAAAATATATAGGATGCATTTCAGCAGGTTTTGGACAGTCTTTGAATGACCTAGGGGTATAAACAGCTGTCATTTGAAAAATGTAAGAAGTTTGATGTCACATGAAAAAGGATAGGGAACAAAAGAGATGACAATGATATCATGTGAAACCAAACTTATAACAAAATGGGTTGGCAAAGACCTTGTAATACCGTATAAGTCTGTTGCACCTCAATGGGCACGATATCCATTATTATACTTTACGAAATGTGAATATATTGGATACGAGGAGTTAGCTAAGGGCACTGCTAAAGAAACCAGTTCATAAACTGGATGCTCAGGTGAGAAGAAGAACGCTGTAAATGCAGTATGGTTGCTTTCCTACATATATTTTTTGTAGGTCCATAACAAAAAACTACCAGAACATTTTGGCCTTGGCGTTTGCTGTAAAAGAGCTGAATGAGAATCCCAACTTCTTACCAAACATCAGCTTGGGGCTCTACATCCTCAATAGCTACGGCCTTGGCAGGATGACTTTTAAGGCCACTCTCAGTGTACTTTCTGCGCAGCAGAGGCTGGTCCCTAACTTCAGCTGTGATAACCGGCAGAAATTCATAGCTGTAATTGGAGGGCGTTTGTCTGAAACCTCTGCTCAGATTGGATCCATTTTGAATATCTACAATACTCCTCAGGTAAGCTATAAACATAGACTTAACAATTCCAGCATATGATTGAGGATGCTGAATTCATTCATTAAAATGACAATGTGTTTTCTTTCAGCTGACCTATGGGTCATTTTCCCTTGCAAAGGATGACAAAAAACAATTCCCTTCCATATATCAGATGGTGCCTGATGACACCTATCAGTACAGGGGAGTTGTAAAGTTACTTCATCATTTTCAATGGACTTGGATTGGGCTCCTGGCTATGGATGATGACATGGGAAACCAGTTTTTGCGGAGAATAATACCTCTCCTCTCTGAGAATAGCGTTTGTTTTGCATTCATATACAAAATAACAAAGCTGAATTACATAAAGGACATGTCAGACTTTATGCTAAACCAAGCTGAACACTTCTCGATATTAACAGACAAAAAAGTCAATGCTTTTTATTTTTATGGAGAACTTTTTGCCATGTTGACCTTAAGAATCACACTGTATTTTTTCCCTTTCATTTCATTATCCCACCTGGATAAGGTGTGGATAGTTACATCACACTCGGACTTTGAGTCATATGCTATCCAAAGAATTTTTGATACAGACCCCCTCAATGGTGCCCTGTCCTTTGCAGTCCATTCCAATCAGCCTCCAGGGTTTCAAGAATTTCAGCGGACCATAAGACCATTGTCGGCTGGAGGAGATGGTTTCATTCAGATCTTTTGGGAACAAGCATTTAGCTGTGCACTGAAATACAAGCAAGGGGATATGAAGAAAATCTGCAGTGGAGAGGAGAAACTGGAGAGCGTTCCTGGACCTTTGTTTGAAATGCAGATGACTGGCCATAGCTATAATGTCTACAATGCTGTCTATGCTGTGGCCCATGCTTTACACAATATCCACATACATGAATCCAAACGCAGAAAACGTTCAGAAGGTGGGAGGATGGATTTTCATAATATAGAGCCATGGCAGGTACTGAAATTATTCATACCGGTCTATGTATCATTAATGGAAGACTTCTCTTTCTACTTCCACTTTGCATGTTCAATTCTCCCACCAACTTAATGATTCAAATATAATTATGTTTGTGTGTTTGATTTGTTTGTGTGTAGTTTGACTTTTTTAATACTTGGCTTCAATGTTTTCAGTAGTGTAACTAGCTTTCTTGTTTGGTTTCTTTTTCATTCTAGTTACACAAGTTTTTAAGGAAAACTTTGTTCAACAATTCAGTCGGAGAACACATACAGTTTGATCAAGATGGAGAATTAGTTACAGTTTTTGATTTTACCAATTGGATTATCTTCTCAAATGGGTCATTTGCAAGGTTGAAACTTGGACAATTGAATCCTCAGGCCCCATCAGAGAATGAGCTGACTCTTGAAGATGATCAAATTGTGTGGCATAGAAGCTTTAACCAGGTGTCTGATTTCCTCCACTCAATTCCTTCTTTTGCAATCAAGAAAAATACTTTTAAAACAGTGATGAAATGTTGGGGGGAGGGAGATTAACTCAACCGCATTTTCTTCATGTGCCTCTTCCCATTATTTTCTGGAAGGTTACATTAATCATTCCAGTTTAAATTCCTCTTGAAGCATTCTCCTACTACATTCTGCCAAATCTATTGAACACATACTGTTTCCATTTCCCCAAGAATTACGATACCTGTCAGCTGCCATAGTACAAGGCTCATATTGAAGATAAATATAAAATGTATATAGAAGATATTCTTACAATATAAAGGTAAAGGTAAAGGTATCCCCTGTGCAAGCACCAAGTCATGTCTGACCCTTGGGGTGATGCCCTCTAGCGTTTTCATGGCAGACTCAATACAGGGTGGTTTGCCATTCCCCTCCCCCGTCATGACCGTTTTACCCCCCAACAAGCTGGGTACTCATTTGACCGAACTCGGAAAGATGGGAGGCTGAGTCAACCTTGAGCTGGCTGCTGGTATCGAACTCCCAGCCCCATGGGCAGAGCTTCAGACTGCATGTCTGCTGCCTTACCACTCTGCGCCACAAGAGGCTCATAAGGCTCTTACAATATAGGTAATGAAAATAGAATTTTTCAAAATCTTTGTCTAAATATTTGGTAAAGATCATCCTACCACTTTTCATTACTATGTTTTTAATAGTTGTTTTTGTCCTTCTTGTTCAGTGTTATGTAGAAGGTAATAGTGCTATGAAGAGCATAGATGGGTTAGCAGAATTCTCACATTTAGTAAATGCCTTATAATATATGTGAGTTTGAAATCCATTCCTTTTTTATTCATCAAAATTTTTTTTTCAAAAATTAAAAGAAGGAAATAGAATTGTTATACATTGTGTACTGACAATGTATTAAAAGTAACCTCCTTCTAGTTCAGCTTTTGTTATCTTTTTAAATAGGGTCCCTATTGTTCTTGAAAGACTTTGTCAGTTTACCTGTTGACCATCAATGTCAATTTTGCCATCTTGGCCATATCTGCCAACTTGGTCAACCCATCTTCTATCAATGTTAATTCTTGTAGTTTCCATTTTCTAGCCATGACTAATCTGTTTGCCATCGTCACACTGTGGTTGTAGACTTAATAACATATACTCTGGTTTCATTGCAAAATTAAGACTCATATTTTCTGCATGATAGTATGGACTTTAGTCCAGTCTTTATGTACTCTATCACATTTCCACCACATATGATAAAAAGTACCCATTTTATCTAAACATTTCCAGCATTTGTTATTACAATTTTTTGCAATTCTGGCAATCACTTTCGGTGTTACACACCACCAATAAAATTATGTTACATTATGTACCAGTTTTCTCTAAGAATTTGGCTGTTAGTTAACTTAGGGATTCTGGACAATATATACTCCCATTGTTCAAGTATCAAATTCACCTCAATATTTTGCATCTATTTAATCATGCTTGATTTAACCTGCATTTCTGTCTCATGTTTTAACAACATTTTATATATTTGAAGAACAAGAAGAAGAAGAGTTGGTTCTTATATGCCGCTTTTCCCTACCCGAAGGAGGCTCAAAGCGGCTTGCAGTCGCCTTCCCATTCCTCTTAGTTGTTTACTGGAACCAACCAAGCTACCGTGAGAAAATACCCTGGTGAAGTTCACCTTGACCATATCACTGCATTAAGCAGTGTCTCAGCTGCAAAACAGTGTATTGGTTGGTGTAACAAGCAGATGCTCATATAAGTTCTAAGAAAAATGAACTGTAAATTATATGATATCCATCAGAGGTTCAACAACTGAATCATTCATTTCAATATTCCAAATTCTTTGTTGTGATAGAAGTTGAGCGTTCTCTTAATTTCCACCTCTGTGGAAATTCAGGTACCTCATGGTTGACAAAAAATTGTCTTCAGGTACCTCATGGTTTACAAAAAAATTGGGAGACCTAACAGGAAGGCTGCAGCTTAATACCAAGTGCTCATTTGTTTCCTCTGACATCATATGTACTTACCCAGAAAAAAAATGTCAAGCCATCCATTGTCAAAAGACAATGATTCAAGGCTTCCCTCCCTTTCTGTTTATGGACAGGTGCTTCCTATTTCTGTGTGCAATGACCCCTGCCAGCCTGGCTTCAGCAAGTCAAAGAAGGAGGGAGAGAAATTTTGCTGCTATGATTGTACTCCCTGTCCAGAAGGGATGATCTCTGAGAAAAAGGGTAAGAGACATGTTGTAAAACATTTTTGTTGAACGGACAGAAATAACAGAAGATGTTAAGTTACTCTATCATTTGGAAATAAGGACATGCAGCTTTCCATGACATAGGATGAAACATCAACACTTCTGCTATTCAAATGTAGCTAATAAAGATGTGACAACTTTTTTCTAGTTGTGTATATATCGTAACCCAAAAGTCACCACCCTAGTTGCACCTTTAAGATCAACAAGTTTGATATTGGGTATAAGCTATTTTCTCTGCATGCACACTTATTCAGATACATTGAAACAGAT
Source organism: Paroedura picta (assembly GCF_049243985.1). Classification (NCBI taxonomy): domain Eukaryota; kingdom Metazoa; phylum Chordata; class Lepidosauria; order Squamata; family Gekkonidae; genus Paroedura; species Paroedura picta. The sequence goes on along the minus strand of NC_135384.1, from coordinate 14,464,074 downwards.
TTCCACAAATATATATAGAGAGAACGGAGGCTTATTTACCAGGATGGGCTTGTTAGAGCCCAAGTCCAAAAGTAGCAAAGGGAAAAGTATATTGGAGATTGGATTAAAGCACTTGGTATGACTTGTGAATAGTTGTCAATTAGTGCAATCAGGAAAAGTCTGTAAGGTGTCACTGGAAACTTGAGTACCACAAGAAATTGCCTCTCTCCATCTTTCCCAGATAATGTTATAGTGCAGTAAGATAAGCTAATATTGAACAACTTTATTGTTGTCTGAACCTGCCATGTCCTATGACCTAGTGCAATAATATAACCTTTGATTAATGCTCTTATGAAGTGTAAAGGGAGCCATGGAGAAAGGTGGACACTTGGAGACTATACATTAGATTTTTGTTAAGCTGTCCAACTGGTCACCCATATATAAATAAGCAGGATGCAGAAGAAGGTGGAATCGTTGTCTAGCTTATGTGGACAATTATCATTTAGTCACTAATAACAATCCTATTTTCCCTTAGACCTTGATGTTCCTTTCTGAATCATTGCATCTTCAAAATGATAAACTTATAATGCAGGCATTTCAGACAATCTTTAAACCACTCAAAGAGCAGTATACATATTTGGTTAAGTGCTAATTGGGCAAGAGTTGGTGGGTCCAGTCCCGGGGGGGGGGTCCAATCAGAAGGCACTAGCGCCTTCCGGTTGGGCTCTCACCAGGACAGACAAGAGTTCTAGCCAGGCGGGTAAGTCCCAATCTGTAGGTGTGAGATAAAGACTGGACAACTTACAGTCTAGACCAGTGGTCCCCAACCTGCGGAACCCGCGGCTCCCTCTCCCCTCCCCCCGCAGTAAAAAACGGCCCAGGAAGCTTCTTACTGCGGGAGGGCGGGGAGAGGGAATCAGGGCCGGGCCGCGCCCATGCGGCCCGATGTGCGGGCACTGCCCGATGCGTGGGCGTGGCCGCACGGGCGCGGACCGATGCCCTGCCGGTCCCCACCCTCAGAAAGGTTGGGGATCACTGGTCTAGACAACTCCTCCCCTTCCTCTTCCCACTGACAAGCTCTAGCGCCCATTGTATTCCTGGATACAATGGGCTTTGACACTCTATTCTCTATATTTCTCTATATTTTGGTATGGCAGGATCTATATCCGTTTTCAAAATGTAGACCTCAGGAGAAGCAGAAAAGAACAAGAGAGACCAATTTAAATGTTGATTGTCCAACAGGCTGCATACTTGGTTAGTCACCAAAACCTATACCATTGTCCCAAAATATTGACGTGTATGTAGAAAGGGGGAGCGGAAGGGGAAAAGGAAGGGAGGGACATTAATTTATACCACATTTTTATTAGTGTCTCTTAAATACCACACACAACCTTGAAATACTGAAACCGCTCTTTTGATTCCTTCAGATATGGATGCCTGTGTCAAATGTCCAGATCATCAATTTCCCAGTGAAAGCCATCAGGAATGCCTTCTCAAGGTCCCAAGCTACCTTTCATACAAAGAGACTATAGGGATCATTTTTGTCATCTTGGCTGTATCTTTCTCTCTGGTCACATCATTAGTCCTTGGGACTTTCATGAAATACAAGAACACTCCCATTGTGAAAGCCAACAATCGAAGCCTAACCTACATTCTCCTCCTCTCCCTCCTGCTTTGTTTCCTCAGCTCCTTGATGTTCATTGGAAAGCCAGGGAAGGTGACCTGCCTTCTGCGCCAAATAACTTTCAGCCTCATCTTCTGTGTGGCTCTTTCCAGTGTCTTAGCCAAAACTATCACTGTGATCCTGGCCTTCATGGCCACCAAACCAGGGACCCACATGAGGAGATGGGTGGGTAAAAAACTGGCCTATTCCATTGTCCTTTCTGGCTCCTTAATTCATGCAGTGATTTGTGTTGTTTGGGTTTGTATTTCCCCTCCCTTCCCACAAATGAATATTCATGCACAACCCAGGGAAATCATCCTGGAATGTAATGAGGGCTCTGCTATGATGTTTTACTCTGTCCTTGGCTATCTGGGCTTTCTGGCCAGTGTCAGCTTCACAGTGGCTTTTCTTGCCAGGAAGTTACCTGGCAGTTTCAATGAAGCCAAATTCATCACTTTCAGTATGTTGGTGTTTTGCAGTGTTTGGTTTTCCTTTATTCCATCTTACTTGAGCTCTAAAGGGAAATCCATGGTGGCTGTGGAGATCTTCTCTATCTTGTCCTCTGCTGCTGGCTTACTGGTTTGCATCTTTTCCCCAAAATGCTACATCCTTTTGCTGAGGCCAGAAATGAATATTCGGGAACAAATAATTAGAATCATGTGAGGATATCAGCAATAGATTTCTTTATACCAAATCTGGTATCAGTGGAAATGGAATTGAAGAATAAAACAGGACTCTTATGGGGGGAAAGTAATCTAATGTCATGAGGTATCTCAGTGACCGTTTATGCACTGGGAACTTTACTGCACCAGCTCCCATGCAGGAGCACAGATCGGGGGCAGATGAAGTGCACTGGGCCAAATACTCGCCCATGTGGGTGCAGGAAGAGGTGGGGCAACCTGCCATGACTAAAACTCCAGCCTGTAGCCCAGCATGAATCCTCCAGTGCATAAACGGTCAGTATGATGAATAACCTAACTCAACACAGCAGAGAAGTTCTACTTCATATAATTTTGTTTCTGTGAAAAGATATGTTCTCACAGCAAAAGAGTCCTCCAGCTCTGTGTTGTATTGAGTGGAACGATGAACTCTAAACAACAACAAGAAAAATTACACATTTTCTTACTCTTTCTGGATCTTTCATTCAAATAGTTTTTTTCTACACTCTGGCTAAATGCTCTCTCCGCATTCACTCTAACCAATTGCTCTTCAAAGTAATTCAGTAAATAAACTTGTACAGACAGTAAATTTCTATTCAGATAAGACCATGAGACTTGATAATTCTCACTGAACTCTACTGGGCTACACATTTTAATTGCTTAAAGTTAAAGATATCCCCTGTGCAAGCACCGGGTCATGTCTGACCCTTGGGGTGACACCCTCTAGCATTTTCATGGCAGACTCAGTACAGGGTAGTTTGCCAGTGCCTTCCTCAGTCATTACTGTTTTACCCCCCAGCATGCAAGCTGGATTCTCATTTTACTGACCTTGGAAGGATGGAAGGCTGAGTCAACCTTAAGCCGGCTGCTGGGATTGAACTCCCAGCCTCATGGGCAGAGCTTCAGACTGCATGTCTGCTGCCTTACCACTCTGCGCCACAAGAGGTTCCTTTTAATTGCTTAAGGTGTTTTTTGACAAATCTATGCCGAGTCATCAGTTTCCCAATTTTCAGGTGTGGCAAGGAATAAGCAGAGCGACCGTTGATGCAGCCGGTAGACGTGAGAGCCACATTGGCTCTTGCAGTTTGCATGCTGGGCTTACACATGGAGCTCAGCATAGAAGAGGCAGGCGGGACCCCACGGTTTATATAAGGGTGCAGTACAAGTGGGTCCCATCCTTTTCGCTCAGTATTTCATAGAGCAGCTTCCCACCCACCCGCCCTATGTGATGTTTAACAGCTTTGTGACTGTGTCTGAGGTTTCATATTGCATGGGATTGAGCCTGTTGGCAGGGAGTCTGGTGGGTGATTGGACTCCCTGGGGTTTCTGGCCTCCATATGTGGCATATAAATGAGCATGGCTTGCATGGTTGGGAGACCAGGGGCTCTCACAAGATGGGCACAGGAAAGGTAAACTGTTTGACATTTTTTTATATGGAAGAAATCAGTCATTTAAGGCCCCCTAAATCTGTATAACCCAGAGACTGACTGAGCATAACAAAGTGATATATCTTATGAAATTGATACATATGTTTCCAGTAGAATGGCTCTTTATGCCTTTGCATCCAGGAAAAGCCTCTTGTGGCGCAGAGTGGTAAGGCAGCGATATGCTGTCTGGAGCTGTCTGCCCATGAGGTTGGGAGTTCGATCCCAGCAGCCGACTCAAGGTTGACTCAGCCTTCCATCCTTCCTGAGGTCGGTAAAATGAGTACCCAGCTTGCTGGGGGGTAAACGGTAATGACTGGGGAAGGCACTGGCAAACCACCCTGTATTGAGTCTGCCATGAAAACGCTGGAGGGCATCACCCCAAAGGTCAGACATGACTCGGTGCTTGCACAGGGATACCTTTTACCTTTACCTAAGGTGCAATAGGGGAGAGAGGAGAATTGTATCCTAAGTCTGTTATAACCTAATTACTGTACTTAAACTTTTAATGGAATTTTATCTGTTAAGATCTTTTTAGTTGAATTATATATATATATATTTCTTTTTATACATTTGTACTTCATTGTGAGGGCGTTTGGAAGTTATCTACTACTATATATTAGGAATAATATACAATTAACGGGATATGCAATTACCTGAAAATTCTACTCAGTTAATCAGATCTTCTGAGTCATAAAGTGTTAAAACTGGAAGTTAATAATAATAACAATACATTAACTTCTGAGCATCTTCCGGGTTTTTCGTCCTTTCTTTTGGCAAAATTTTGTTGTTGTTGTTGTTCGGTGCGACGTCGTGTCCGACCCATCGCAACCCCATGGACAATGATCCTCCAGGCCTTCCTCTCCTCTACCATTCCCCGGAGTCCATTTAAGTTTGCACCTATTGCTTCAGTGATTCCATCCAGCCACCTCATTCTCTAAAATTTTGTTAGACGTCTACAAAATTAAGGCAGATATTGATAGGATCTAATCTTAAAAAGGCTCTGCCTGAATAGCTTTCAGTATTACGAATAACCCTACTGCCTGACATTATATAGCTGACTCCTCCCCCCATGGCAGCATACCTGGGTTCCCTCTGCCTCACCTACCTTATAGGTTGTGTGTTGTGGGGAGAAGAAAGGGAAGGTGATTGTAAGCTGCTTTGTGACTCCTTCTGGTAGAGAAATATGGCATATAAGAAACAATTCTTCTTCTAAATGTATCTGCAAGCTGAAAAATTTCAGGGACTGCTGACATGCTTGACATACAGGCTCTGCTGTGACAAGATTGAAACAGGGATTAACTGCAGTAGCTGGTGTCAGGTGATATATTTTAGGCATTGGTTTCAGCTCATACATCTTAGGCCTGATACTTAGAAGAATGCAACTATGTTGGGTTACTACCAGCTGAAGAAGATGTGGTTGCTCATATCAAGTCATTATCATTCACAAAGAAAAGTAAAAGCCAATGGTAACATAAACCACCTATAAGTCTTCTAGGTGGAAGACTTCAGTCACTTAGGCCACCGCCTTTTCTAAATCTGTATTGCCCAGAGACTTATTGACGATTTCCAAACCACAAAGGTATCAGCTGGCCTGTAAGAACTTTGGAGACAACAAAACCTTCTACCTACATGTCTAGTTTACAGTGCAGCTGGTGTGGGGCCCTGAAGCAGTCCTCAGTGGGGGGCAATTATCTCCAGCCAAAGTGTCAAAACAACTGGTGCCTTGGTTGTTTGCAGTGGACTTCCTAAAGGCATGAGGAAACAAAAAGACATTCCTTTAAGTCGTACAAAATCAAGGCTTTTTCATCAAAGCTGCATCTAGATAGAAACAGGTCTCAGGTGATCCATTGTATTCCCCTTTCCCGTTCTGTTTCATGTAGGTTTATTTTGTGACCTTCCCCCGGATTTTGTTTCTCATTAATTTTAATATCACTTCTATCCTACGTAATATTGTATTTTATTATTTCACTTCATCCAAGCCCTTCAATATTTCTGGCTTAAAACAAATCTGTAGAAAATCTCCCAAATGAGAAATCTGTTTGCTAAGATCCACACTCAGTGCCATCCAGATGCTGCTTTTAGAATTTAAAAAATTATGAATTTTCCTTCATAGAAGATAGGATATATCATTTTGATTCTCAAATCATGGAATGAACAAAACCTATTTAGATGTTTTATCATATTTAGATCTATCTTGCACGTCTGGAAAATGCTTTTTATGGAGAGGCATTCCTTTAATGTTCGGGGTTGGTGTCATTCGGATTTTAAGCAGCAAACCAAAAAATTCATTGTAAACATGAGCAATGATGCAGCAAAACTGATATGATAAAAATGCAGTATGACAAAGTGATATTCAGCAGCTGGAAGGGAAGTCTTGTCATCGAGATGCTGCTGTTACTGATCCTGGTGGTGATGGTGCCATGCTGTATTGTGCTTAGGACGTGTTCCATTAATTGCTTCATATACGATGACCCCTTTCCAATTTCTCATAACTTTTATCAGCCAGGGGACCTTCTTATTGGTGGGATCGCCGCTCAGGTTGTTTTCTTAAGTAACCCACCATCTTTCCTAGAACACCCGGCACGGATGGTGGTTGATGAACCTGGGTAAGGGTTTGGATTTTTCTCTCTCACTAAATCTGCTCACTGTGTTCAGTCAGTGAGTAAGTAACCATAAATTGTGTTTTCATTCTATTCCACATTATTTGTTTCTGGGACATCCCCCAATGGGAACCCTAAGTGGCTTGCTCTTTAATCTTCCTTTTTATCCTTACCTCATTTTTAACACTAACTCTAACAGCCACAGACAGCCAGAGGGTTCGGGTGAATTTATTGGAAATAGGGAGCGTAAAATCTAAACATAAATGCAATGTGCTGAGCTCACTCAGAAGAGACATGGCTCTCAGGGGATTTGGTTGGACAGCCCTCTGGTTTGTGGGGGAAATATCTATGTTAGAATTAGCTTATTTCCATATATTTTTGCCCAATACACCGAGAATCACCAGCTCCCGCCCCCCACAGCATAGTACATGCAGGTGGGACTCAATGTGTGTATAAGGGTGCCATGCATGTGGTTCCCATCCTCTTCACTCAACATGCTGCAGAGCAGCTTCCCTCCCCCCTGCCCTATGTGATATGTAAACAGCTGTATGACTACATCTGAGGTGGATGCTAGATGGTTAATATTTCGTTACAGCTGCGAGTTTCACATTAGATTGAGCTTGTTGTCAGGGAGTCTGGAGGGTGATTGGACTTCCTGGGGTTCAGGGCCTCCCTATGGGGTTCAGGCTCCTTCTCCCATGCTCTGTCAAACCACTCACGGGATGATAATAAAACTGAGGCCTTTTTTATACCCAAGAACTCTGTGTTGCAGTAATAAAAAATTGAGAAAGCTAAATAATACAAGACAAAATATAACTATGAATACTGACTCCAATAGCCAGGAGGGCCTCTTTCCACTGATCGACCTGGAGGGATTTAGATCAATATTATTCATTTATGATATTCAGTATCAGATGGCTCTTGAGAGATGAAGGACTGGACACTGTCTCTGTGACTGGATTTATAATGTGTCTGCTGCAATTGAGAGCTTTAAAATATCCCAGTCAGAGACAGTACAATGATTTAAAGCCTTTTAGAAAGACCAAAAAAGAACACCTTATTAGGCTAACATTACTCCCATGCCATTACAGATGGCTTTTACTTACATAAGATTCCAAGCTATGCTTAGACCCCGTGATATAGCCAATTCTCAAGTGCCCCAAGGTCTCAATGTCTCTATATGGCCCATTATGCACGGGGGGATAGCGCGCATTTGGGGTGGAATGGTGGCGACTAAAATCACCGATAACGCACGATAACATGCAACCTGCCACAGATTCGGTGCATGCCGCCGAAAAAGCCATGTTAGCGAAACGCAGAAGAAAGCACAGCTTCCGGGTGACCGGGGTGCAACCAGAAGCAGTGCTGGGGTCGCCATGTGCATAATCGGTTACTCTGGGTTTTGCCCCCATTGCGTACCATCCCGTGCATGAGCGGTTTGTTTCGCTTCCTCTCCCTCCACGTTTTCTATGTGACCCGAAATCGCCGTTTCAGCGGCCATGCATAATGGGCCTATATCTGGAAACATCTTAATATGCCCACTCCATGATGAGCCAAGGAACATCATTTTAAGGTTAATTCTGGATGCTCCAGCAATGTCTGAGCATGACAAAGTTTATTATCTGAAATTGATACATATATATCCAGTAGAATGGCTCTTTATGCTCTTGCAGCCAGGAATATTAGAGCCATAAAGAACAATGGGGGGGGGGGGAGAAGTATCCTAAGACCAGCCTCAAGCATCCTAAAGCATCTTTTATATACTTTCTTTTTTCTTTTATTCATGTTTTACTTCATTGTGACAGCCTTTGGCCAGTTCAACAAGTTATCTACTAATATTTATAAGAAATAATATACAATTAACTGGAAATGCAATTATTTGGAAATTCATTGGACCTTCCCAGTCATAAGGTGTTAACACTGTCATTTCCTTTCTGCAGAAGTTCGATAGATATCTACAAAGTTAGGGTAGATATTTATAGGATCTAGTCACATAGAGGCTCTGCCTAACTGCCCAAGACCTACTTTCAGCATTACGCATAACCCTACTCCCTGACATTGCATAGTTGGATCCTCCACCTGTGGCAGCACATTTGTATTTAGGTCCACCATCCTGAGCCAATATTCTAAATACCAGAGAGCCAGCTAGGTGTAAAGGTTAGGACTGCAGACTTCTAAACTTGCAAGCTGGGTTTGATTCCAAGTTACACCACATGCAGCCAGCTCACAATAGCACTGATGAAGCTGTTCTGACTGAGCAATGATATCTGGGCACTCTCAGCCTCACCTGCCTCATAGGGTGTCTCTTGTGGAGAGAGGAAAGGGAAGGTGATTGTAAACTGCTTTGTGACTCCTTCTGATAGGTAAAAGTGGCATATAAAGAGCAAATCTTCTTCTAAATGCAGCTGCAGGCTGAAAACTATCAGGGAACTCTGACATGCACCATGCACATGCTCTCCTGTGACAAGATTGAAACAGGGTTTAACTGCAGCAGCATGTAAGATATTGGTGTCAGCTGATACATTTTAGGCATTGGTTTCATCTGATACATCTTAGCCCTGGTACTTTAGGAGAAGGGAACTGTGTTGGTTTACCACCAGCTGAAGAGGATGTGGTTGCTCACAGCAGTCAATTGTCATTCGGATGCCCTTGCACACACTACATCACAAAGCAAAGCAAAGGCCACAGGAAAGGTAAAATAATTGACAGTTTTGTAGGTGGAAGAAATCAGTCACTTAGGCCCCCACCTTCTAAAAATCTTTATTGCACAGACACTTATTGATGATTTCCGAACCACAAAGGAATCAGCTGGCCTGTATGGAAACTTTGGAAACAACAAAACCTTCTGCCTACATGTCTAGTTCACAGTGCAGCTGGTGTGGGGCCCTGAAGCAGTCCTCAGTGGGGGGCAATTATCTCCAGCCAAAGTGTCAAAACAACTGGTGTCTTCCTTGTTTGAAGTGGATTTCCTGAAGGCACAAGCAAATAATACGACCTTCATTTAAGTAGTACAAAATCAAGACTTTTCCATTAGAACTGCATCTAGATAGAAACAGGGCTCAGGTGATCTATTGTATTCCCCTTTTCCCTTCTGTTTCATGTAGGTTTCCTTCATCTCCTTCCCTCAGATATTGTTCCTCGTTGATTTAAAAATCACTTTTATCTAACATATTGTATCCTATTCTTCCTCTTCAAACAAGCGCATCATTAGATCTGGGTTTAAAAAAAAATCAGAAAAAATCTCACAATGGAAAAATTTGTTTGCAAAGACCCACATTTAGTGGAATAATAATGCTGCTTTTAAATTAAATGAAACTATTATATAGTCTCCTTTTATAAGATAGAATACTCCATTTTTATTTCAAATGATAAAATGAACGAAACCTCTTTATATGTGTTATCATATATTGATCTATTTTTCACAACTGGGAAATGATATTTTATAGAGAGGCATTCCTTTAATCTTCTTGGGGGGGTCATTTGGATTTTAACGGGTGAACCAAAACATTGATTAGAAACCTGAGGAATGATGCAGCAAAACTGATGTGATAAAATATGATGGATGGAAAAGTGATATCATACAGCCAGAAGGGAGGTTTTGTTATTGAGATTCTGCTGCTACTAATATTGGTGCTGCTGGTGATGCCATGTTGTATAGTGTGCAGGACGTCTTCCATTAATTGCTCCATATATGATGACCCCTTCCCAATCCCTCACAACTTTTATCAGCCAGGGGACCTTCTTATAGGCGGGATTTCTGCTCAAGTTGCTTTCTTAAATAACTGTCGGGGACCCGCTTGCTAACTGAAAAAACAGGGTGCCCCTTTTGAAGAAAACGTCACGCCAGGCCTGGTGAACGATACAACAGGAACAAGCTTTATTTCAGCAACGTGGAGTCCGCTGGTATGGAGTAAGAGCTTCCACCGAACTCCAGGTGGAAGCTCCCTTTTATACAAAACCCACCTCCTTAGGCTGTATTGACCCACCCAGTACTTGCGGAGGGAACATGCTGATACAATCATGACTCATGCACATATGCGAGGTTTTCCGGGGTTCCTGATGGCCCATTTTCCTGGAACAAAGGGCCATCTCCGGGCCCTTGTCAAAAGGTGGAGGGGGACATTGAGGTTCTTTAGCGGCCATTGCCACCTCAACGATCGGGTGGGGCGCCCAGCTGCCGGCTTGCCTATGATCACCATGCCCTACCTCCGTGATCGCGGGCGCCTCTGATGGCGGGGTTCGGTCCGGTTCCCAAGCCACCAAGGACCGAACCACGACATTCTGCCCCCCCAAAGGTCCATTCTCCAACCCCCCGGGACGGCCAGGATACCGCTTGTGGAAACGTTCAGTGAGTCGGGGCGCAAGGACGTCCGCTGCCCAGACCCATTCCCGGTCCCCCAAAGCGAAGTCCTTCCATTCCACGAGGTACTGCAACTTCCCCCTGTGGAGTCTAGAGTCCAGGATATCCGCCACCTCGTGGTGCTCCCCCCCCGGCAGGACCTCGGGCGCTGGCGGGGAAAACACGGGGTGCCAAACGTCACCGTCCGGAGTTTTTTTTAGAAGGCTCACGTGAAAGACGGGATGGATGTGCCGGAGGTTCTTGGGGAGCTTGAGCTTGACCGAAACTTCGTTGATCGGGGCCAAGACCTCGAAAGGCCCCAAAAACCGAGGGCCTAGCTTCTTGCTGGGCAAATTCAACCGTAGGTTCCGGGTGGAAAGGTAAACTCGATCCCCCGGTCGGATCTCCTCAGCTGGTCGTCTCTTCCGGTCGGCGTCCTCTTTCTGCGCTGCCTTGACTTTGTGGAGCTGCTCCTGCAGCGACTTCCAGCAGCTCCCGGCACGCTTCCCCCACTCGCGAAGGTCGGCCGATTCCCGGGCGGGGACCTCTCCAAGCTCCGGGAAGTGTCTCAGGTCTGTCCCGTAGACGACGGCAAAAGGCGACATCTCCGTGCTGCTGTGGTCTGCGTTGTTGTACGCGAACTCGGCCAGGGGGAGCAGGGGCACCCAGGTGTCTTGATGATAGGAACCGAAACACCGCAAGTACTGCTCCAGTACTTGATTAACCCGCTCGGTCTGCCCGTCCGTCTGGGGGTGGTAAGCGGAGCTCAGCCCTTGCTCGATGTCTAACAGGCGCAGGAAAGCTTGCCAGAACCGGGACACGAATTGTGAGCCCCGATCGGAAATCACCTTGTCCGGCAGCCCGTGCAGTCGGAACACGTGATCCAGGAACATCCGAGCCAACTGTGAAGCACTGGGGACACTGGCGCAAGGAATGAAATGGGCCTGTTTGGAAAATAGATCTACCACCACCCAGATCACCGTTTTCCCCTTGCTGGGAGGCAAGTCTGTTATAAAGTCCATGGAGATCACTGACCACGGCCGGGTCGGGACCTCGAGCGGGTGCAGCAGACCTTTCGGCTTGCCAACCCCCGGCTTGCAGGTCAGGCAGACAGGACAACCACTGACGTAAGCTTTTGTGTCCCGCCGCAGACTGGGCCACCAAAACCGCCGCCGGGCCAACTTCCAGGATTTTACGAAACCGAAGTGCCCGGCGGTCTTAGCATCGTGGCAGAGGCTGAGGGCTTCCCGTCGTAGCCCTTCCGGGACGTAGACAGCCTCCCCCCTCCGCCAGAGACCGGAGTCCAAAATCAAAGAGTCCCGGAGCTCAGCCAGCTCCTCGTCTGTCCCGTAGGCTGCCACTAGGCGGTCTCGGAGCGGGGCGGTCGCCGGGTCGGGCTCCCATTCCTCCCTGGCCCGACGCCTAGTGACGACCCCCCGTCCCAGCTGCTCCTCACCAAACACGGACCTGGTGCAGGGAGCGTACCCCTCCCCATAATGCGGCAGACGGGAGAGGGCGTCCGCGAGGAAATTCTCTTTGCCGGGGATGTGACCAAGCTTGAAATTGTACCGCGAAAAGAACTCCGCCCACCTCATCTGCTTGGCGTTCAGGGATCGCGGTTGCCGGAGCGCCTCCAGATTCTTGTGATCTGTCCAGACCTCGAACGGCTCCTCTGTTTCCTCCAGCCAATGCCGCCATTCGGTGAGGGCGAACTTAATCGCAAACGCCTCCTTCTCCCAGGTAGACCAGTTCCGCTCCGTTTCGGCGAATTTTCGTGAGAGGTAGGCCGCCGGCCTCAGCTGTCCCGCCTTGTCTCGCTGCAGGAGAACCGCCCCGGCTGCTGCGTCGCTGGCGTCGACTTGTACCACCATCGGCTGGGTTGGGTCGACGTGCAGTAGCGTGGGCTCAGACGCGAAAGCTTGCTTGAGGGCCAGGAACGCTGCCTCCGATTTCTCATTCCAGCCGAGCGCTGCGCTGGGCCGCGTGGCGCGAGGACCTCTCCCCTTGGTACCTAGCAAGTCCGTGAGGGGAGCCACTACGGAGGAGTATCTGGGGATGAAGCCTCTAAAAAAGTTAGCAAACCCCAGGAAGCTTTGTAGCTGTTTCCGGGTGCGGGGCCTTTCCCAGGCCAGCACCGCCTGCACCTTCTCGGGGTCCATAGCTATGCCCTGGGCTGAGATGCGGTAGCCCAAATAGTCCAGGGAGGGACGGTGGAATTCGCACTTAGCCAGCTTCACGTATAGGTGGTTTGCCAGCAGGCGCTTTAACACCTCCCTCACCAGGGTCACGTGCTCTTGGGGATCTTGGCTGTAGATCAGGACGTCATCCAAATAAACAACCACCCCCTGAAACAGAAGGTCCTGCAACACCTCATTAATTAGACTCATGAAAACCCCAGGTGCCCCGCTTAAACCGAACGGCATCACTTTAAATTCGAATTGTCCCAATTGACAGTTAAACGCTGTTTTCCACTCATCCCCCTCCCGGATGCGTACCCGGTAGTACGCCTCCCTTAGGTCCAGCTTAGTGAACAGAGTCCCTTTGCCCAGCCGGGCCAGCAAATCCGGGATCAGCGGGAGGGGGTAAGCGTTCCCCGCTGCGATGGCGTTGAGGCCCCGGTAGTCCTGGCACAGCCGTCGGGACCCATCCTTTTTCCGGACGAACAAGACTGGAGCTCCCATGGGACTGGAAGCGGGCCGGATGAAACCTCGGGCCAGATTTTTACCCAAAAACTCCCGGAGGTCCTTGAGCTCACCCTCACTCATCTTGTAGATGCGCCCTTTGGGTAGTACCGCCCCCTCTGGGATGTTGATAGCGCAGTCCGTGCGGCGGTGTGGGGGTAGCTCGTCCGCTTCCCGCTCGCTGAAAACGGCTGCGAGGTCTCGGTACTCTGGCGGGACCTCGGGCTCTGGTATCTCCTGCTGCGCCGCCGCCGCTCCCCTGGGACGCGCCGCCGTCCTCTTGTGGCTGGAATTCTCGTGGGGGACCCGATGCCGTGCACCCACCGTCAAGTCGAACTTCAGGGTCCCCGCCCGCCAGTCCACCACGGGGTTGTGTTCCTTCAGCCAATCCAGGCCCAACACCGCCCGATATCCCGCTACGGGGACCTGGATCAGCCACCGCAGCTCTTGGTGGTCCCCTATGTGGATGGCGATAGGACCCACCTCCTCCCCGAAAGGTCCCCCCTGAATCGGGCTGCCGTCCATCTGGACGAAAACCAGGGGAACCTTCCGAATGCGCTTCGGTAGCCCCAAAGCCCGGGCTATCTGGGGGTGGACCATGCTGTGGTCGCATCCAGAGTCCAAAAGAGCCTCCCCCACCCAACTTAGTCCGTTCTCCGGGTTCCGGAGCTCTAAAATTACCACGTTCGGAGGTCGCGCCTCATGCTGTAGGGGTTTTCCCTCGCACCGCGGGACCTGCTGCCCGGCGCCGTCTACAGCAGGTCCTGGCCGTTTCCCGTCGCCTGGGCGCTTCCCGGTTCGTTGCGGAGGTCCTCCGCCCGGCGTGCCTGCTGGGGGCGTGTCGCACCTCCCCCCTGGGAGAGCCCGCGGTCCTCCCCCCCTTGCCGTTGGCACGCTGCTGCGAAATGTCCTGACCCCCCGCATTTCAGGCACAGACCTTCCCGGCGTCTCCTTTCCCGCTCGGGGTTCGGGGGTCGTTTGGGGCGAGAGTTGTCGGGGCCCGGTCTCGGCGCCTCGGCTGACCCGCCTTTGGCCTCCCGGGGGGGTGCGGCGGCCCAACCCAGGCTGGCTTCCAGCTTGGCGACCACAAAACACCACCCCTCCAGTGTAGACAGATCTTCTTCCGTCCCCTTGATCACGGCCCATTCCCTGAGCTTCGGGTTAAGGCCCTCCCGGAAGTACTCGATTTGGGTCTCCTCGTTCCAGGAGAACACCTTGCCTGCTTCCCTCCGGAAAATGTCTATATAGTCCATAACCCCCCTAGTACCCTGTCGAAGTCCCTTGATCCGACTCTTTGCCTTGTCCTCAGCCTGGGGGTCCTGGAATCGTCGGCGGAGCGCGACCACGAAGTCCTGCAGGTCCCGAGTTGCCGGGTCGCCGCGCTCGGCCAACCCTAGGTACCACTGTCCCGCCTTGCCCTGGAGACACGAGGCCACCCCCCAGACCAAGTCCTCGGAGTCCTCATACCGGTCTCCATACCTCCGGGCATGCGTCAGCGCGTGGAGGAGGAACTGCGGGAGGTCGTCCGGCGTCCCGTCGAAACGCGCCTTAAGCTCTGGGGGGGGAACGTTTTGGAGAGTAGTCCGACCCCCTCCGGATCCGGGATTCTCGGCGTCCGCCGTCTCGTCCTGCTCCGCTCCACCGGCTACCAACTTGCCCAACGACGCCGTGCCGCTCCCTGCCTTGCACGTCGCTCCTGCGTTGGTCCGGCTCTCGCCGCCCCGTCGGCTCACCCGCTCCCCCGAGATCCTCTGCTGTCTCGCCTCTCCGCTGGCCGTCTCGCCTACTCGGGACTGAAAACTGCTCCGGGTCGGGGTCCGGGGCCCGCTCACCAGTGCCGGGCTCGTCCTCGTCGCTGGAGACGTCCTCACTCGACGCGATCCCCTCCGCCGTTGTATTACCAGTCCCTCCGGGCCCGGCCCGAGCTTGCTCACGGGCTTCAGCTGCCTGCAAGCGCCTGGCCAAGTCCGCCATGGCCCGCCGCAGGTCCTCTAGGGATTCCTCAGGTCCTACCGGGCGAAGCGCCTGCCTCAGCTGGGTGTCCCAGGTTGGGGCCAACCCCCCAGACCTCGGCGCGCTCCCCGCCGTGCTTGGGAACCCCATGGCCCGGCGCCTTCCCTTGGCCGCCGCTGCCGAGGGTCTCGGGGTCCCGGACAGCTGCTCCTGGCCCCCCGATTTTCGGAGGAAATCTCCCGGGGACATTAAACTCATGTTCCCGGGGTTCGTGGGGGTCGAGACCGCCCCGTTGCTTGAAAACGCCATCTCTGGATCCGTCCCGATAAGCGCTCGGATGCGATGCCGACCCTGGAGTTCGGTGGGAAGCTCTTACGATGTCGGGGACCCGCTTGCTAACTGAAAAAACAGGGTGCCCCTTTTGAAGAAAACGTCACGCCAGGCCTGGTGAACGATACAACAGGAACAAGCTTTATTTCAGCAACGTGGAGTCCGCTGGTATGGAGTAAGAGCTTCCACCGAACTCCAGGTGGAAGCTCCCTTTTATACAAAACCCACCTCCTTAGGCTGTATTGCCCCACCCAGTACTTGCGGAGGGAACATGCTGATACAATCATGACTCATGCACATATGCGAGGTTTTCCGGGGTTCCTGATGGCCCATTTTCCTGGAACAAAGGGCCATCTCCGGGCCCTTGTCAAAAGGTGGAGGGGGACATTGAGGTTCTTTAGCGGCCATTGCCACCTCAACGATCGGGTGGGGCGCCCAGCTGCCGGCTTGCCTATGATCACCATGCCCTACCTCCGTGATCGCGGGCGCCTCTGATGGCGGGGTTCGGTCCGGTTCCCAAGCCACCAAGGACCGAACCACGACAATAACCCTCCATCTTTCCTAGAACACCCGGCAAGTATGCTGGTTGATGATCCTGGGTAAGGATTTGGATTTTTTTTTCTTTGACTTAATCTGATCACTCTGTTTAGTCAGTAGTTAAGCAATCATAGAATGAATTTTCATTTTATTTACTTCTGAGACACCCCCTTTCTCCCCAATGGATACCCAAAGTGGCTTGCATTGCTGTTCTCTCTTCCTTTTTATCCAAAAAACTGTGTGGGAGGCTATGCTGACAAGGTATCCAACATTACATATAAAGCTTTCAGGGTACAATGAAAATTCAAATTAGGATTTCTAGGATATTTACCAGTATACTATTTTGGCTACTTAATGTTATCTTTCTGTAGCTTACTTGTATCTTTCTAATCATGTAGTTTAATTATATTGAGCGGAAAATCCAAATGCTTGGCATCTCTTTGGATTCACTGGCCCTAGCACCTGCAACATCAATATATAAAACTATAAAACGCAGAATATTAGATGTCGAATTTCAAACACTGAATGAAGCAGCTAGAAAAACGTGCTCCCCACTTTTCTTGGGTATCTCTCCAGCACCTGATAAATTAGCATTCTATTTTTCCCATCTTGTTATTCCCCAACAACGCAGGGCTTTTATGCTTGCTAGGTTTAACATTCTCCCATCAGCAGTCATGGCGGGGAGATTTCAGAAGATCCCTTACATACAGAGACACTGCCCATGTAAACAAGGCTCTATAGAAACCATACAGCACGTTTTTTTTTACTGCCCTATATACAATGCCATTCGGGCTAAAGCTCTAGACCCACTCCTAGTTAACTGTATTGCCTACTCTGATAAATGTAAGGTACAGTTCCTTCTCTCCAATCAGGATCCAGATACAATTGATAAAGTGGCCAAATTCTTACAAATGGCAATTAAGCTGCGTGAATTTAAGAACTAATTGACTGGATTCTTTGTTTTATTTTTATGCCAATAAAGGTTGTTGTTGTTGTTTGTTGTATAAATAACAATAGATCTTCTTTTCAATGGGAAAAATTGCATTCCAACAGGGTTTGGGATTGTCATTTGTTTATGCTGACTCTAATAGCCGATGGTGGCCAGAATGTTGCCAGGTCAGCCAGACCAGCTGGCAGGGGATGTGGGTGACCTTATTGGAAGCAGGGAGCATAAAAGCTGAAAATAAATGCAATGTGCCTAGATCACTCAAAAATGACTTAAGCACTCTGGGGATTTGGGGAGATAGCCCTCTGGTTTGTGGGGAAAACATCAATGGTAGTATAAGCTGCTTTCCATAGATATATGCCCAGTACCCCCAAGAATTGCCAGCCCCCCCATTTCACCAAAGTGCTTAGGTCACTAGTTGATGTAATAGGCATATTGCACATATTTCAAACTTGTTGCTTTTTAAGGTGTTAATTCTGCTGAGGAGGTCTGAATATCAGAGAATTGCCAACTATACCAGTGGGTATGGCTTTCGTAGGTGAGCAGAGAGTGGTAAGAAAAACCAAAAACATGAAATCTATTCACATTGCTTTTAAAATAGTTTGGTGTTACGTATGTGCCTACCAAAATAATCTCCCTCTGCTCTTTCTCTGTTGTTAAGAAAAATTGTCCGTATATATAGAGGGATGATGTCAGATTTCAAGATGGGAACCTTATGTTGGAAGTCTTGAAGTTTGAACTACAGACTGATATTTTGATTTCTGCCTCCATATCCCTGATTCCTCCCATCAATCTGGGTGCATTTTTCACCATTGCTTGTGAATCACATTCCATCAACTTTCAGACAATTGCAGCTCACCTCCAATAGAGGGTTACCAAGGCTTTTTTTCCAGTGTAGAAATTATGCAAAAATGTGTCTTCAGCTCACTGGTTTAAACTCCGAGATGTGTTGTGGCTCGATTCCCTCTTTAGTAGCAGCTGATAGTCATTTGTGCATCTTTGTATACCTTATTTATTTGTACAACTACCCTCTCTCTTTCTCCTCTCTTGACCTGGCTGCTCTCCAACTTATTTGCTAACGGTTTGAGCCAGCTGTGGATTCCTTAAATCTACAATGAAACTTTCCCATTTGAGGCTGGCTTGAGTCAGGGTTTACTAAAGCTTGTAAGTTAAATAAAGAAACAGCCTGAATAACTTGACTGGAAACTTCTCTGCTCAGATGACAAATGAAGTTTTTCCCCAGTGCCTTGGGAATACATGCCCTCATCACCTCCCAAACCTTTGACAACCACTTTCAAAATTGACATATACCCCATTGTCCGTATATATAGAGGGATGATGTCAGATTTCAAAATGGGAACCTTATCTTGGAAGTCTTGAAGTTTGAACTACAGACTGATATTTTGATTTCTGCCTCCATATTTAAGAACGTAATCTTGGAATTTGTAGCACTTTTTCATCAACCATCCCCGATTCCTCCCAACAATCTGGGTGCATTTTTCACCATTGCTTGTGAATCACATTCCATCAACTTTCAGACAATTGCAGCTCACCTCCAATAGAGGGTTCCCATATGGGAATCCTCCAATAGAGGGTTACCAAGGCTTTTTTTCCAGTGTAGAAATCATGCAAAAATGTGTCTTCAGCTCATTGGTTTAAACTCCGAGAAGTGTTGCTGCCTCGATTCTCTCTCTAGTAGCAGCAGATAGTCACTTGTACATCTTTGTACACCTTATTTATTCATACAACTACCCTCTCTCTTTCTCCTCTCTTGACCTGGCTGCTCTCTTACTTATTTGACAATGGTTGGGGCCAGCTGTGGACTCCTTAATTCTACAATGAAACTTTCCCATTTGAGGCTGGCTTTACTAAAGCTTGTAAGTTAATTAAGGAAACAGCCTGAAGAACTTGACTGGAAACATCTCTGCTCAGATGACAAATGAAGTTTTTCCCCGGTGCCTTGGGAATATATGGCCTCATCACCTCACCAACCACTTTCAAAACTGACATATACTCCATTTCCTGTGTGCAAATATAAACTCATTTATTCTCACTGTTCCCAAATACATTTGACTACCTCTACAAAATATAAAAATCTGTGCAAACACCATTTCCACCAAGGTTCCCCTCCAAAGCCTTTTTTGCACTCATTGCTCAGTGCTGGGAACTGCCTGTCACATCTCCTAGGCTCAAATGGGAGTTGTTGTCGGCTGGTCTAGGAATCAACGGGGATTGTGGTGGGTTCAGTTGGGGTGGTCAGGGAAGGAATGTGCAAGTGGGTTTCAAGGGTATTGACATATATTTTCTGTATCTTATATTTGTTGTGAGCTACCATGGCCTGGCTGGTACAGGGAGCACTGGCATAAAAGTAGAACAAACACACAAACAAATAAATAAAATGAATAAGACTGACCATTATCTTGGAGTCATTATAGAAAGTAATAACTGTTTTAAAAAAAGATATATAGTATGAATTTCAGCAGGTTTTGGACAGTCTTTGAATGACCTAGGTGTATAAACAGCTGTTATTGAAAGAAGTCACATGAAAGTCACATGAAAAAGGATAGGGACCAAAAGAGATGACAATGATACCATGTGAAACCAAACTTATATCAAAATGGGTTGGCAAAGACCTTGTAATGCCCTGTAAGACCGTATAAGTCTGTTGCACCACTAGGGGCACAATATCCATTGTTATACTGTACGAAATATGAATATATTGGATACGAGGAGTTAGCTAAGGGCACTGCTAAAGAAACCAGTTCATAAACTGGATGCTCAGGTGAGAAGAAGAACGCTGCTTTCCTACATATCGTTTTTGTAGGTCCATAACAAAAACCTACCAGCACATTTTGGCCTTGGCTTTTGCTGTAAAAGAGCTGGATGAGAATCCCAACTTCTTACCAAATATCAGTCTGGGGCTCTACATCCTCAATAGCTACGGACTTGGAAGGATGACTTTTAAGGCCACACTCAGCATACTTTCTGCGCAGCAGAGACTGGTCCCTAACTTCAACTGTGATAACCGGCAGAAATTCATAGCTGTAATTGGAGGGCGTTTGTCTGAAACTTCTGCTCAGATGGGCTCCATTTTGAATATCTACAAGACTCCTCAAGTAAGCTATAAACATAGACATAAGAATTCCGGCATATGAACGAATATGCTAATTTCATTAATAAAAATGACAGTGTGTTTTCTTTCAGCTGACCTATGGGTCATTTTCCCTTGCAAAGGATGACAAAAAACAATTTCCTTCCATATATCAGATGGTACCTGATGACACCTATCAGTACAGGGGAGTTGTAAAGTTACTTCATCATTTTCAATGGACTTGGATTGGGCTCCTGGCTATGGATGATGATATGGGAAACCAGTTTTTGCAGAGAATAATACCTCTCCTCTCTGAGAATAGCATTTGTTTTGCATTCATACACAAAATAACAAAGGTGACTTACATAAAGGATATGTCAGACTTTGTGATAAACCAAGCTGAACACTATTCGATATTAATGGACAAAAAAGTCAATGTATTTTATTTTTATGGAGAACTTTTTGCCATGTTGACTTTAAGAATCACACTATATTTTTTTCCTTTCATTTTATTACCCCATCTAGATAAGGTGTGGATAGTTACATCACATTGGGACTTTGAGTCATATGCTATCCAACGAATTTTTGATACAGACTCCCTCCATGGTGCCCTGTCCTTTACAGTCCATTCCAATCAGCCTCCAGGGTTTCAAGAATTTCAGCGGACCATAAGACCGTCATGGGCTGGAGGAGATGGTTTCATTCAGATCTTTTGGGAGCAAGCATTTAGCTGTGCATTGAAATACGAGCAAGGGCATATGAAGAAAACCTGCAGTGGGGAGGAGAAACTGGAGAGCCTTCCTGGACCTTTGTTTGAAATGCAGATGACTGGTCATAGCTATAATGTCTACAACGCTGTCTATGCTGTGGCCCATGCTTTACACAATATCCACACACATGAGCCCAAACGCAGAAAACATTCGGAAGGTGGGAGGTTCGATGTTCAGAATATAGAACCATGGCAGGTACTAAAATTATTCATACTGGTCTGTGGATCATTAATGGAAGACTTCTCTTTCCACTTCCAGTTTGCATGTTCTCCCACCAACATGATTCAAATATAATGATATTTTTGTGTTTGATTTGTTTGTGTGAAGTTTGACTTTTTTAAACCTGGCTTCAGTGTTTTCAGTAATGTAACTGTCTTTCTCGTTTGGTTTCTTTTTCATTTTAGTTACACACGTTTTTAAGGAAAACCTTGTTCAACAATACAGTTGGAGAAAGCATACAGTTTGATCAAGATGGAGAATTAGTTACAGTTTTTGATGTTACCAATTGGGTTACCTTCTCAAATGGGTCATTTGCAAGGCTGAAAATCGGACAACTGGATCCTCAGGCCCCTTCAGAGAATGAGCTCACTCTAGAAGACGATCAAATTGTGTGGCACAGAAACTTTAACCAGGTGTCTGATTTCCTCCACTCAATTCCTTCTTTTGCAATCAAGACCAATACTTTCTAAACAGTGATGAAGTTTGTGTGTGTGTGGGGGGGAGGTTAACTCAATCATATTTTCTTCATGTGCCTCTTCCCATTATTTTCTGGAAGGTTACATTAATCATTCCAGTTTAAATTCCTCTTGAAGCATTCTCCTACTACATTCTGCCAAATCTATTGAATACATACTGTTTCCATTTCCCCAAGAATTATGATACCCATCAACTGTCATAGTACATGACTGATATAGAAGACAAATCTAGAATTTATATAGAAGATATTCTTACAATATAGATAATGAAAATAGAATTTTTCACAATCTTGGTCTGAATTTTGGTAAAGAAAATACCATGGTGAAGTTCACCTTGACCATATCACTGCACTAAGCAGTGTCTAAGCTCTGAAATAGTGCATTGGTTGGTGTAACAAGCAGATGCTTATATAAGTTATAAGAAAAATTAACTGTAAATGATATGATATCCATCAGAGGTTCAACAACTGAATCATTAAACTGACCAGATTGAATACACCACAAGTTTGCTTTGAACCCAGGCTGATTATATACAATTAAATGCAACATTTTAAAGTCCAATATTGCAGGTTGCTTCAATATTCCAAATTCTTTGCTGTGCTAGAGGTTGAGCATTCTCTTAATTTCCACCTCTGTGGTGAGCACTTCAGGTACCTCATGGTTGACAAAAAATTGGGCGACATAACAGGAAGGCTGCAGCTTAATACATTTGTTTCCTCTGACATCATATGTACTTCCTCAGAAAAAAAAATGTCAAGCCACCCATTGTCAAAAGACAATTACTCAAGACTTCCCTTCCTTTCTGTTTATGGACAGGTGCTTCCCATTTCTGTCTGCAATGACCCCTGCCAGGCTGGCTTCAGCAAGTCAAAGAGGGAGGGAGAGAAATTTTGCTGCTACGATTGTACCCCCTGTCCAGAAGGGATGATCTCTGAGAATAAGGGTAAGAGACATGTTCTAAAACAATTTTTGTTGAACACACATAAATTAACAGAAGATGTTAAATTACTCTATCATTTGGAAATAAGGACATGAAGCTTTCCATGACATAGGATGAAACATAAACACTTCTGCTATTCAAATGTATCTAATAAAGATGTGACAACTTTTTCCTAGTTGTGTATATAAAGGTAAAGGTTAAGGTATCCCCTGTGCAAGCACTGGGTCATGTCTGACCCTTGGGGTGATGCCCTCTAGTGTTTTCATGGCAGACTCAATACGGGGTGATTTGCCAGTGCCTTCCCCAGTCATTACCGTTTACCCCCCAGCAAGCTGGGTACTCATTTTACCAACCTCGGAAGGATTGAAGGCTGAGTCAACCTTGAGTTGTATATATATAGTAACCGAAAAGTAACCACCCTTCAGGAAAAAATACAGTTAAGAAATTAGATTCAGGTAGGTAGTTACACAGGTCTGGAAAAACAGAATAAAGTATATGTCTAGTTGCACCTTTAAGACCAAGAAGTTTGATATTGGGTATAATCTATTTTCTGTGCATGCACACTTATTCAGATACATTGAAACAGATTTCCACAAATCATAAATATAGATAGAGGGAACAGAGGCTTATTTACCAGGATGGGCTGGTTAGAGCCCAAGTACAAAAGTAGTATATTGGAGATTGGATTAAAGCACTTGTTAAGACTTGTGAATAGCTGTCAATTCATGCACTCAGGAAAGGTCTGTAAGGTGTCACTGGAAACTTGAATACCACAAGAAATTGCCTCACTCCATCCTTCCCAAATAATGTTATAGTACAATCAGGTAAGCTAATATTGAACAATTGTATTGCTGTGTGAACCTGCAATGTCCTTTGGCCTAGTGCAATAAAGTTTGAATTATTGATATGCTAAAATAACATTTGATGAATGCTCTTAAGAAGTGCAAAGGGAGCCATGAAGAAAGGTGGACACTTGCAGACTATGCATTGGATTTTTGTTAAGCTGTCCAACTGGCCACCAATATATAAATAAGCAGGATGCAGAAGGTGGAATTGTTCTTTAGTTTATGGGAAATCATTTAGCCACTAATAATAATCCTTTTTTCCCTTAGCCCTTTATGTCTGAAGAAAATCTTCAGAAGATTTCTATTCCTTTCTGAATCAATGCATCTTCAAAATTATAAACTTATAATGCAGGCATTTCAGACAATCTTTAAACCACTCAAAGAGCAGTATACATATTTCGTTAAGGGCTAATTGGGCAGAGAGGGGGCAGGGCCAGTCCAGGTGATGGCCCAATTGGAAGGCACAAAGCGCCTTCCGATTGGGATCTCACCAGGACAGACAAGAGTTCTATCTAGTCGGGTGAGGCTCAGTCAGAAGGCATGAGATACAGACTGGACAACTTACAGACTGGACTACTCCTCCCCTTGCTCTTACCACTGACGAGCCATAGCGCCCATTGTATTCCTGGATACAATGGGCTTTCACTCTAGTTTCTCCATATTTGGTTATGGCAGGATCTATATCCCTTTTCAAAATGTAGACCTCAGGACAAGCAGAAAATAATGAGAGAGCCCATTCTTATACATTGATGGTCCAACAGGCTGCACACTTGGTTATTCACTAAAACCCATACTATTGTCCCAGAATATTGACATGCATGTAGAAAGGAGGAGCCGAAGGAGGAGAGGGAGGGGAGGGACATTAATTTATACCTCATTTATATCATTGTCTCTTAGCTACCACATACAACCTTGAAATACTGAAACAGCTCTTTTGATTCCTTCAGATATGGATGCCTGTGTCAAATGTCCAGATCATCGATTTCCCAGTGAAAGCCATCAGGAATGCCTTCTCAAGGTCCTAAGCTACCTTTCATACAAAGAGACTATAGGGATCATTTTTGTCATCATGGCTGTATCTTTCTCTCTGGTCACATCATTAGTCCTTGGGACCTTCATTAAATACAAGAACACTCCCATTGTGAAAGCCAACAATCGAAGCCTGACCTACATTCTCCTCATCTCCCTCCTGCTTTGTTTCCTCAGCTCCTTGATGTTCATTGGAAAGCCAGGGAAGGTGACCTGCCTTCTGCGCCAAATAACTTTCAGCCTCATCATCTGTGTGGCTCTTTCCAGTGTCTTAGCCAAAACTATCACTGTGGTCCTGGCCTTCATGGCCACCAAACCAGGGTCCCACATGAGGAGATGGGTGGGTAAAAAACTGGCCTATTCCATTGTCCTTTCTGGTTCCTTAATTCACACAGTGATTTGTGTTGTTTGGGTTTGTATTTCCCCTCCCTTCCCACAAATGAATATGCATTCACAACCCAGGGAAATCATCCTGGAATGTAATGAGGGCTCTGCTATGATGCTTTACTCTGTCCTTGGCTATCTGGGCTTTCTGGCCAGTATCAGCTTCACAGTGGCTTTTCTTGCCAGGAAGTTACCTGGCAGTTTCAATGAAGCCAAGTTCATCACTTTCAGTATGTTGGTCTTTTGCAGTGTTTGGTTTTCCTTTATTCCAACTTACTTAAGCTCTAAAGGAAAATCCATGGTGGCTGTGGAGATCTTCTCTATCTTGTCCTCTGCTGCTGGCTTACTGGTTTGCATCTTTTCCCCAAAATGCTACATTCTTTTGCTGAGGCCAGAAATGAATGTTCGGGAACAGATAATTAGAATCATGTAAGGATATCAGCAATAGATTTCTTAATACTAAGTGTGCTATCAGTGGAAATGGAATTGAAGAATAAAACAGAACTCTTATGGGGGGGGGGAAGTAATCTAGTGGCATGAAGCATCTCAGTATGATCAATAACCTAACTCAGCACAGCAAAGAATGTTCTTCAGATAATGTTGTTTCTGTGAAAAGAAATGTTCTCACAGCAAAAGAGTCCTCTAGCTCTGTGTTGTATAGAGTGGAACGATGAACCCTAAATAACAACAACAACAACAACAAAATGACACTTTTCTAACTTTTTCTGGCTCTTTCATTCAAATAGTTTTTTCAACACTTTGCCTGAATGCTCTCTCCACATTCTCTCTAACCAATTGCTCTTCACCAGTTATTCAGTACATAAACCTGTGCAGACAGTAAATTCAGATAAGACCATGAGACTTCATGATTCTCACTGAACTCTACTGGGCAGAACATTTTAATTGCTTAAGGCACTTTATTGTCAAATCTATGCCAAGTCATCCGTTTCCCAATTTTCATGTGTGGCAAGGAATAAGCAGAGCCACAATTGATGCAGCAGGTAGACATGAGACTCACAGTGGTTCTCATGCTGGGCTTACACAGGGAGCTCAGCATAGAAGAGGCAGGCGGGACCCCATAGTTTGTATAAGGGTGATGTGCAAGAGGGTCCCATCCTTTTCGCTCAGTATTTCATAGAGCAGCTTCCCTCCCACCCGCCCTATGTGATGTTTAACAGCTTTATGACTGCGTCTGAGGTTTCATATTGCATGGGATTGAGCCTGTTGGCAGGGAGTCTCAACAAAACGGTGATTGGTCTCCCCAGGGTTCCTGGCCTCAGTATGTGGCATATAAATGAAAATGGCTTGCATGGTTGGGAGACCAGGGGCTCTCACAAAATGGGCACAGGAAAGGTAAACCTTTTGACATTTTTCTAGGTGGAATAAATCAATCATTTAAGGCTCCCTAAATCTGTATAGCCCAGAGACTGACTGAGCATGACAAAGTGGTATATTTATCTTCTGAAATTGATACATATATTTCCAATAGAATGGCTCTTTGTGCCTTTGCATCCAGGAAAAATAGAGCCATAATGTGCAATAGGGGAGAGAGGAGAATTGTATCCTAAGACTATTATAACCTATTTACTGTACTTAAACTGTTTATGGAATTTTATCTGTTATTATATTTTTAGTTGAATTATATATTTTCTTTTTTCTTTGTATAAATTTGTACTTCATTGTGAGGTCTTTGGTCAATAAAGTAGAAGTTATCTACTACTATTTATTAGGAATAATATACAATTAACTGGATATGCAATTATCTGGACATTCTACTCAATTAATCAGATCTTCCGAGTCGTAATGTATTAAAACTGGAAGTTAATAATAATATCAATACATTAACTTCTGTTCATTTTCCGGGTTTATGTCCTTTCTTTTGGCAAAATTTTGTTAGATGTCTACAAAATTAAGACAGATATTGATAGGATCTAGTCATAAAAAGGCTCTGCCTGAATAGCTGAAGACCTGCTTTGAATATTACGAATAACCCTACTCCCTGACATTATATAGTTGACTCTTCCCCCCCATGGCAGCAGATTTGTATTTAGGTCCTCCATCCTGAGCCAATATTCTAACTACTGGAGAGCCAGCTTGGTACAGAAGTTAGGACTGTGGACTTTTAATCTCAGAAGATTGTTTTCATTCCCCTCTACCCCACGTGCAGCCAGATGGGTGACCTTGGGCTTGCCACTGCATTGATTAAGTTGTTCTGATCTAGTATTAAGCCTGGGTTCCCTCAGCCTCACCTACCTTACAGGTTGTGTGTTGTAGGGAGAGGAAAGGGAAGGTGATTGTAAGCTTGTGACTCCTTCTGGTAGAGAAAAGTGGCATATAAGAAACAATTCTTCTAAATGTATCTGCAGGCTGAAAAATTTCAGGGAATGTTGATATGCTTGACATAAAGGTTCTGCTGTGACAAGATTGAAACAGGAATTAACTGCAGTAGCTGGTGTCAGCTGATATATTTTAGGCATTGGTTTCAGCTCATACATCTTAGGCTTGGTACTTAGAAGAATGCAACTATGTTGGGTTACTACCAGCTGAAGAAGATGTGGTTGCTCATATAAATTGATTATCATTCACAAAGCGAAGTAAAGGTAACGTAAACCACCTAAAAATCTTCTAGGTGGAAGACTTCAATCACTTGGGCCCCCATCTTTTCTAAATCTGTATTGCCCAGAGACTTATTGATGATTTCCAAACCACAAAGGTATCAGCTGGCCTGTAAGAACTTTGGAGACAACAAAACAACTGGTGCTTGGGTTGTTTGCAGTGGACTTCCTAAAGGCACGAGGAAATAAAAAGACATGCATTTAAGTCGTACAAAATCAAGGCTTTTTCATCAAAGCTGCATCTAGATAGAAAAAGGTCTCAGGTGATCCATTGTATTCCCCTTTCCCGTTCTGTTTCATGTAGGTTTATTTTGTGAGCTTCCCCCGGAAAAGAAAAATCTCCCAAATGAGAAAGGTCTTTGCTAAGAGCCACACTCAGTGCCATCCAAATGCCGCTTTTAGAAATTAAAAAATTATGAATTCTCCTTCATAGAAGATAGAATATTTCATTTTTATTCTCAAATCATGGAATGAACAAAACCTATTTAGATGTTTTATCATATTTAGATCTATCTTGCACAACTGGAAAATGTTTTTTATGGAGAGGCATTCCTTGAACGTTGGGGGTGTGTGTCATTCGGATTTTAAGCAGCAAACCCAAAAATTCATTGTAAATATAAGCAATGATGCAGAAAAACTGATACGATAAAACATGCTGTATGACAAAGTGATATTCTGCATCTGGAAGGGAAGTCTTGTCATCGAGATGTTGCTGCTACTGATCCTGGTGGTGATGGTGCCATGCTGTATTGTGTTTAGGACATTTTCCATTAATTGCTCCATATCCGATGACCCCTTTCCAATTTCTCATAACTTTTATCAGCCAGGTGACCTTCTTATTGATGGGATCGCCGCTCAAGTTGTTTTCTTAAATAACCCTCCATCTTTCCCAGAACACCCAGCAAGCATGGTGGTTGATGAACCTGGGTAAGGGTTTGGATTTTTTTCTTTCACTAAATCTGCTCACTGTGTTCAGTCAGTGAGTACGTAACCATAGATTGTGTTTTCATTCCATTCCGCTTTATTTGCTTCTGGGAAACCCCCCATTTCTCTCTTCCTTTTTATCCTTACCTCATTTTTTAATGCTAACTCTAACAGCCACAGACGGCCAGAGGGTTGGGGTGAATTTATTTATGAGTTTCGCATGAGATTGACCTTGTTGTCAGGGAGTCCGGTGGGCGATTGGACTTTCTGGGATTCAGGGCCTCCCTATGAGGCATCATGTAATCGATTATCATTCACAAAGCAAAGTAAAGGCTTATGGTAATGTAAACCACCTAAAAATCTTCTAGGTGGAAGACTTCAGTCACTTGGGCACTTGGGTGATTGGACTTCTTGGGATTCAGGGCCACCATATGAGGCATCATGTAAATGAGTGTGCCTTACCCAAATGGGAGGCCAAGGAGTCATTTAGCCAGGTGGCTTGGGGGAAGACAAAATAGGTGGGTGCCTCGAGGTTCCACCCCATAGGTGGCTTGCTGTAGGGCAGACTTCAATAGGCAAGGGGATCTGCTCTCCTGGCTGGGAATGATGCAGGTCCCCAGGGCACCTCTGGACTCCATACATTTTGGTCCAGTCCACTGACTGCGAGATCAGGCTCCTTCTCCCATACTCTGTCAAACCACCCATGGGATGACAATAAAACTGCCGGGATTAACTGCAGCAGCATGTAAGACATTGGTGTTAGCTGATACAATTTAGGCATTGGTTTCATCTGTTACATCTTAGCCCTGGTACTTTAGGAGAAGGGAACTGTGTTGGGTTACCACCAGCTGAAGAGGATGTGGTTGCTAATCAATCTTCATTTGGATGCCCTTGCACACACTACATCACAAAGCAAAGTGAAGGCCACAGGAAAGGTAAAATAATTGACAGTTTTGTAGGTGGAAGAAATCAGTCACTTAGGCTCACACCTTTTACAAATCTCTATTGCCCAGAGATTTATTGATGATTTCCAAACCTCAAAGGTATCAACTTGCTTGTAGAATTTGGAGAAAACAAAATCTTCTGCCTTCATGTGCAGCTTGTGTGGGGCCCTGAAGCAGCCCTCATTGGGGGGCAATTATCTCCAGCCAAACTGTCAGAACACCTGATGTCTTGCTTGTTTGCAATGGATATCCTGACAGCACAAGCAAATAATAAGACCTTCATTTAAGTAGTATAAAATCAAGCATCTAGAAAGAAACAGGTCTCAGGTGATCAATTGTATTCCCCTTTCCCATTCTGTTTCATGTAAGCCTCCTTCACTTCCTTCCCTCAGATATATTTTAAATCACTTCTATATATATATAATATTGTATTTTATTCTTTCTCTTCAAATTATCTCATCATTATTTCTGGCTTAAAACAAATATTTTTGTTCTCAAATCATAAAATGAACAAAATCTTTTGATCATATATTGATCTATTGTACATGACTAGGAAATGATTTATTTTATGGAGAAGCATTCCTTTTCTCTTGGTGCGTGTGTGTGGGTCATTTGGATTTTAAGCAGTGAACCAAAAGATTCATTAGAAACATGAGTAACAATGCAACAAAAGTGATGTGATAAAATATGACGGACGGCCAAGTGATATTCTGCAGCTGGAAGGGAATCCTTATAATTGAGATGCTGCTGTTACTGATCCTGATGCTGCTGGTACTGCCCTGTTGTATAGTGTGTGTGTGTCCTCAATAGGGGGCAATTATCTCCAGCCAAAGTGTCAAAACAACTGGTATCTTCCTTGTTTCAAGTGGATTTCCTGAAGGCACAAGCAAATAATACGACCTTCATTTAAGTAGTACAAAATCAAGACTTTTTCATTAGAACTACATCTAGATAGAAAGTTTGGGTGATCCATTGTATTCCCCTTTCCTGTTCTGTTTCATGTAGGTTTCCTTCAACTCCTTCCCTCAGATATTGTTCCTCATTGATTTAAAAATCATTTCTATCATACTGTATCCTATTCTTCCTCGTCAACCAAACCCATCATTAGATCAGGGTTTTGTTTGCAAAGACCCACACTCAGTGGAATAATAATGTTGCTTTTAAATTAAATGAAATAATTATGAAGTCTCCTTTTATAAGATAGAATACTCCATTTTTATTCTCAAATGATAAAATGAACGAAACCTCTTTATATGTGTTATCATATATTGATCTATTTTTCACAACTGGGAAATGTTATTTTATAGAGAGGCATTCCTTTAATCTTCTTAGGGGGGGTCATTTGGATTTTAACGGGTGAACCAAAACATTGATTAGAAACGTGAGGAATGATGCAGCAAAACTGATGTGATAAAATATGATGGGCGGAAAAGTGATATTCTACAGCCATAAGGGAAGTTTTGTTATTGAGATTCTGCTGCTACTGATGCTGATGCTGCTGGTGCTGCCAAGTTGTATCGTGTGTTGGATGCCTTCTATTATTTGCTCAATATATGATGACCCCTTCCCAATTCCTCACAACTTTTATCAGAAAGGGGACCTTCTTATAGGTGGGATCACCGCTCAAGTTGATTTCTTAAATAACCCTCCATCTTTCTTAGAACACCCGGCAAGGATGCCGGTTGATGATCCTGGGTAAGGATTTGAATTTTTTTTTTACTTAATCTGATCACTCTGTTTAGTCAGTTGTTAAGCAATCATAGAATGAATTTTAATTTTATTTACTTCTGAGACACCTCCCAAAGTGGCTTGCATTGCTGTTCTCTCTTCCTTTTTATCCAAAACACTGTGTGGGAGACTAGGCTGACAAGGTATCCAACATCACATAGAAAGCTTTCAGGGTACAATGAAAATTCAAATTAGGATTTCTAGGACATTTACCAGTATACCGTTTTGGCTACTTAATGTTATCTGCCTGCAGTTTACTTGGATCTTTCTAATCATGCAGTGTATAAACAACACTTCTTTTCAATGGGATAAATTGCATTCCAACAAGGTTTGGGATTGTCATTTGTGTACGCTGACTCTAACAACCAAAGGTGTTCAGAATGTTGCCAGGTCTGCCAGACCAGCTGGCAGGGGATGGGGGTGACCTTATTGGAAGCAGGGAACATAAATGCAATGTGCCTAGGTCACTCGAAAGGAAGGTGCAAGTGGGTTTCAAGGGTATTGACATTTTCCCCCCTGTGTTTTATATTTGTTGTGAGCTGAAAAGGCCCAGCTGGGACAGGGTGAACTGGCATAAAAGTAGAATGAATGAACAAACCAATAAATAAAAATTAATAAGACTGACCATTGCCTTGCAGTCGTTATAGATAATAGTTTCTGTTATTAAAATATATATATATATATATATATAGTGGCTGGATTTCAGCAGGCTTTGGACAGTCTTTGAATGACTTAGGGCATGGAGTATAAATAGCTGTCATTTGAAAAATGTAAGAAGTCTGAAATCACATGAAAAAGTATAGGGACCAAAAGAGATGACAATGATACCATGTGAAACCAAACTTATATCAAAATGGGTTGGCAAAGGCAAACCTTATTAGTCTGTTACACCTCTATGGGCACAATATCTAAGGGCACTGCTAAAGAAACCAGTTCATAAACTAGAACATTGTAAATGCAGTTTGGTTGCTTTCCTACATATCTTCTCTGTAGGTCAGTCACAAAAAACTACCAGCACATTTTGGCCTTGGCTTTTGCTGTAAAAGA
The DNA here is from genome assembly GCF_049243985.1 of Paroedura picta. Classification (NCBI taxonomy): domain Eukaryota; kingdom Metazoa; phylum Chordata; class Lepidosauria; order Squamata; family Gekkonidae; genus Paroedura; species Paroedura picta. Next base: position 14,431,948 of record NC_135384.1, on the reverse strand, counting down.
GCTGAATGAGAATCCCAACTTCTTACCAAACATCAGTCTGGGTCTCTACATCCTCAATAGCTACGGCCTTGGAAGGATGACCTTTAAGGCCACTCTCAGTGTACTTTCTGCACAGCAGAAGCAGGCACCTAACTTCAGCTGTGATAATCAGCAGAAATTCGTAGCTGTAATTGGAGGGCGTTTGTCTGAAACCTCTGCTCAGGTGGCCTCCATTCTAAACATCTACAAGACACCTCAAGTAAGCTATAAACATAGACATAACAATTACAGCATAGGATTGAATGTTCAGATATCATTAATAAAAATGACAATGTGTTTTCTTTCAGCTGACTTATGGGTCATTTTCCCTTGCAAAGGATGACAAAAAACAATTTCCTTCCATATATCAGATGGTGCCTGATGACACCCATCAGTACAGGGGAGTTGTAAAGTTACTACATCATTTTCGATGGACTTGGATTGGGCTCCTGGCTATGGATGATGACATGGGAAACCAGTTTTTGCAGAGAATAATACCTCTGCTTTCTGAGAATAGCATTTGTTTTGCATTCATATACAAAATAACAAAAGTGACTTATGTAAAGGACATGATAGAATTTGTTACAAACCAAGCTGAACACTACTCAATATTAATGGACAAAAAAGTCAATGTATTTTATGTTTATGGAGAACTTCATGCCATGTTGACTTTAAGAATCACACTATATTTATTTCCTTTCATTTTATTACCCCATCTGGGTAAGGTGTGGATAGTTACATCACACTGGGACTTTGAGTCATATTCTATCCAACAAATTTTTGAAACAGACTCCCTCCATGGTGCCCTATCCTTTGCAGTCCATTCCAATCAGCCTCCTGGATTCCAAGAATTCCTGAAGACCATAAGACCATCCTGGGCTGGAGGAGATGGTTTCATTCAGATCTTTTGGGAGCAAGCATTTAGCTGTGCATTGAAATATGAGCAAGGAGATATGAAGAAAATCTGCAGTGGGGAGGAGAAACTGGAGAGTCTTCCTGGCCCTTTTTTTGAAATGCAAATGACTGGCCACAGCTATAATGTCTACAATGCTGTTTATGCCGTGGCCCATGCTTTACACAATATCCACACACATGAATCCAAACGCAGAAAACATTCGGAAGGTGGGAGGTTGGATGTTCAGAATATAGAGCCGTGGCAGGTACTGGAATTCTTCATACTTGTCGACGTATCAGAATTGAAATTCTTCTCTTTCTAATTGCACTTTGCATGTTCAATTCTCTCACCAACTTAATGATTCAAATATAATTTTGTTTGTGTGTTTGATTTGTTTGTGTGTAGTTTGACTTTTTAAAACCTGGCTTCAATGTTTTCAGTACTGTAACTCTCTATCTTGTTTTTTTTTTTTTCATTTTAGCTACACAAGTTTTTAAGGAAAACCTTTTTCAACAATTCAGTCGGGGAAAGCATACAGTTCGATCACGATGGAGAATTAGTTACAGTTTTTGATGTCACCAATTGGGTTACCTTCTCAAATGGGTCATTTGCAAGGTTGAAAGTTGGACGACTGGATCCTCAGGCCCCTTCAGAGAATGAGCTTACCCTAGAAGATGATCAAATTGTGTGGCACAGAAGCTTTAATCAGGTGTCTAATTTCCTCCACTCAATTGCTTCCTTGGAGAGCAAGACCAATACTGTTTCCTGCATAGATGAAGTTGTCTGTGTGTGTGAGTTGGGGAGGTTAATTCGACCACATTTTCTCCATTATTTTCATGAAAGGTTACATTATTCATTCCAGTTTAAATTCCTCTTGAAGCATTCTCCTAATACATTCTGCCAAATCTATTGAATACCTACTGTTTCAATTTTCCCAAGAATTATGATACCTGTCAGCTCACATAGTACAAAGCTCATGTAGAAGATAAATATAGAATGTATATAGAAGTTATTCTTCCAATATAGATGAACATAGAATTTTTCAAAATCTTGGTCTAAAATTTTGATAAATATCCTTCCAATTGTCATTACCATATTTTTAATAGTTGTTTTCATCCTTCGTCTTCAGTTTTATGTAGAGCGTAGGAGTGCAATGAAGAGAGCAGATGGGTTAGCAGAATTCTCAAATTTTGTAAATGTCTTATAATATGTGAGTCTGAAAACCATTCTATATTGTAACGATTTGGAAGATGAGGACTTTGTGAGACTTCTTGTACAGTTTTAAGTAGGTTAATGTATGCGCACTTGGAATTCTGTCCTGAAAACAATTTAAAGAAAGATTATGTAGTTGTGAAACATTCCATCCAAGTTGCAGCTCAATTCAGGAAACCCCTGTAGGTAAGAAAACAAATTTGCTTTGCTATTGACAGCCTCTCTCTAGTATCCCTGTACTTCCCTGGTCGTTTTCCATCCTAGTATTCAGCATTACCAAACCTACTTAGCTTCTAAGATCCTGTCAGACTTAAATAGCCAGAAGCACGTATACTTGAATTTAAATATCCTTTAGTATACATCAAATAACTTTCCTGGTCAGGTCATGTAACTATATTCAGCTAAACATCTAGAAGTCCAATAGCACCATAGAGATCAAGATTTTCAGAGTATGACTTGTTGCAAGTCAAAGCACCTTCTCTTGGAGCTTTGACACATGAAACTTTGACTATTGAAAACTTATCCACAAAAATCATGTTAGTCTTCTGGACTCAAATCTAAGTTGTTTACTGGGACCAACCCAGCTACCATGAGAAAATACCCTGGTGAAGTTCACCTGGACCATTTCACTGCACTAAGCAGTTTCTCAGCTGCTAAACAGTGTATTGTTTGGTGTAACAAGCAGATGCTTATATAAGTTCTAAGAAAAATTAACTGCAAATGTTATAATATCCATCAGAGGTTTAACAAGTGAATCATTAAACTGACCAGATTGAATACAACTTTGGCTGATCTTATAGGAGCAAATTCAACATTTTAAACTCCAATAATGCAGGTTGTTAATCTTTCATTCTTATTGTCAATTATATATTCCAAATTGTTTGCTGTGATAGAAATTGAGTGTTCTCTTAATGTTGACCTCTGTGGTGAGCACTTCAGGTATCTCATGGCTGACAAGATATTGGGCGACATAACATGAAGGCTGCAGCTTAATACAAAGTGTTCATTTGTTTCCTCTGACATCACATGTACTCCCCCAGCAAAAAAAAAAAAAAAAGTCAGGCCACCCATTGTCAAAAGACAATTATTCGATGCTACCCTCCCTTTCTGTTTATGGACAGGTGCTTCCCATTTCTGTCTGCAATGACCCTTGCCAGCCTGGCTTCAGCAAGTCAAAGAAGGAGGAAGAGAAATTTTGCTGCTATGATTGTACTCCCTGTCCAGAAGGGATGGTCTCAGAGAATAAGGGTAAGAGACATGTTGTAAAACATTTTTGTTGAGCACACAGAAAGAACGGAAGATGTTTAGTTGCTCTATCATTTGGAAAGGAGACATGCAGCTTATCATGACATAGGATTAAACATCAACACTTCTGCTGTTCAAATATAGACAAAGGAGAGACAGAATCTGTCCAGTGGCTTAATTAAGTATAAGAAGATAAAAAGTCTCTTATCTAATTTATTTAGACTTTGACTCTGCCAAAACGTTCTCTAGATTCATTTGTTTTCTGTTTTCAGTCTGGCTTTCATCAGTGGCTGTGAGCTCACAGCCTTGACTCCCGATTATACAGGAGCATTTGCCTCATTATATTCAAACATTAACAAGAATGGACTCATTGCCACTGATGAAAGCCAGACTGAAAACCGAAAACAAATGAATCTAGAGACCGTTTTGGCAGAGTCAAAGTCTAAATAAATTTGATAAGAGACTTTTTGTCTTCTTATACTTAATTAAGCCACTGGACTGATTCTGTCTCTCCTTTGTTACAATTTTGGAATCGTCCACTTTCTTCGTGCAGCACTTAGTGTTCAAATATAGACAACATCTGGTCACTAATAAAAATCCTTTTTTCCCTTAGACCTTGATGTCTGAAGAAAATCTTCAGATGATTTCAATTCCTTTCTGAATCAATGCATCTCCAAAATTATAAATTTATATTGCATACTTTTGCAGATAATTTCTCTGTATTTTGGTATGATAGGATCTATATCCCTTTTCAAAATGTAGACCTTAGAACAAGCGGAAAAGAATGAGAGAGCCCATTCTTCTACATTGATTGTTCAACAGTCTGCATACCTGGGTCAGTCACCAAAACCCATACAATTGTCCTAAAATATTGACACATATGTAGAAAGGGGGAGATGAAGGAAGGAAGAAGGGAGGGACATTAATTTATACCTCAATTATATCATTGTCTCTTAGAAACTACTCACAGCCTTGAAATGTTGAAGCAGCTCTTTTGATTCCTTCAGATATGGATGCCTGTGTCAAATGTCCAAATAATCGATTTCCCAGTGAAAGCCATCAGGAATGCCTTCTCAGAGTCCCAAGCTACCTTTCATACAAAGAGACTATAGGGATCATTTTTGTCATCTTGGCTGTAACTTTCTCTCTGGTCACATCATTAGTCCTTGGGATCTTCATGAAATACAAGAACACTCCCATTGTGAAAGCCAACAATCGAAACCTCACGTACATTCTCCTCCTCTCCCTCCTGCTTTGTTTCCTCAGCTCCTTGATGTTCATTGGAAAGCCAGGGAAGGTGACCTGCCTTCTGCGCCAAATAACTTTCAGCCTCATCATCTGTGTGGCTCTTTCCAGCATCTTAGCCAAAACTATCACTGTGATCCTGGCTTTCATGGCCACCAAACCAGGGTCTCACATGAGGAGATGGGTGGGTAAAAAACTGGCCTATTCCATTGTCCTTTTTGGCTCCTTAATTCATGTAGTAATTTGTACTGTTTGGGTTTGTATTTCCCCTCCCTTCCCACAAATGAATATGCATGCACAACTGAAGGAAATTATCCTGGAATGTAATGAGGGCTCTGCTATGATGTTTTACTTTGTCCTTGGCTATCTGGGCTTTCTGGCCAGTGTCAGCTTCACAGTGGCCTTTCTTGCCAGGAAGCTTCCTAGTAGTTTTAATGAAGCCAAGTTCATCACTTTCAGTATGTTGGTCTTTTGCAGTGTTTGGTTTTCCTTTATTCCAACTTATCTAAGCTCTAAAGGAAAATCCATGGTGGCTGTGGAGATTTTCTCTATCTTGTCCTCTGCTGCTGGCTTACTTGTTTGCATCTTTTCCCCAAAATGTTACGTCATTTTGCTGAAGCCAGAAATGAACATTCGAGAGCAGATAATTAGGACTATGTGAGGATATCAAACATTTTTCTTGGTACCAAAATCTGGGATGAATGTAAATGACTGAAGAATAATACAGGACTCTTGTGTTGACAAGGTTATATAATGCAACGAAGCATCTTATTCTGATGAATAACTTAACTGATCACAGCACAGAAGTTCCATAATCTTCTTCATATAATGTTGTTTCTGTGAAAAGAAATAAATAAAACAATAAAAGAAGACCTTATTAGGCTAAAATTACTTCCATGCCACTACAGAAGTCTTTTACCTATATAGATTCAAAGCTATTCTTAGACCCTGTGATGTTGATAAATCTCATGTACCTAATGTCTATATATACATGTGGGAACCTTGAAATTCAGGATCTCAATTGTTACTTCTTATTATTCCCACTCCATGATGAGACAAGGAAGGCATTTATGTTAAAGTTAATTCTGAATGCTCCAGCAGTGAAATTTTTCATCTCTACTTATCTTTTGAACTAAATATTTTATTTTTGTTTTTATACTCTATTTTCTTTACTGTGATGACTTTTGTCCAATACAATAAAAGTTATCTACTGCTATTTATTAGGAATAATATACAATTAACTAGAAATGCAATTATTTGGTGGTGATGGTACCATGCTGTATTGTGTTTAGGACGTGTTCCATTAATTGCTCCATATGCGATGACCCCTTTCCAATTTCTCAGAACTTTTATCATCCAGGACCCTTCTTATTGGTGGGATCGCCGCTCAAGTTGTTTTCTTAAGTAACCCTCCATCTTTCCTAGAACACCCAGTTCGTATGGTGGTTGATGAACCTGAGTAAGGGTTTGGATTTCTCTCTCTCACTAAATCTGCTCACTGTGTTCAGTCAGTGAGTATATAACCATAGATTGTGTTTTCATTCCATTCCACGTTATTTGTTTCTGGGACCCCCCCTCCCACATTTCTCCCCAAAGGGAACCCAAAGTGGCTTGCATTGCTCTTTAATCTTCCTTTTTATCCTTACCTCATTTTTAACACTAACTCTAACAGCCACAGATGGCCATAGGGTTGGGGTGAATTTATTGGAAGTAGGGAGCGTAAAAGCTGAACATAAATGCAACATGCTGAGCTCATTTGGAAGAGACATGGCTCTCAGGGGATTTGGTTGGACAGCTCTCTGGTTTGTGGGGAAAATATCTATGGTAGAATAAGCTTATTTCCATATATTTTTCCCAATACGCCGAGAATCACCAGCTTCCCCCCCGCCCCCCCCCATTTCACCACAGCAAGCACAGCATAGAATAAGCAGGTAGGACTCAATGTTGCCTATAAGGGTGCCATGCATGTGGTTCCCAACCTCTTCCCTCAACATGCTGCAGAACAGCTTCCCTCCCTCCTGCCCTATGCGATTTGTAAACAGCTGTATGACTGCATCTGAGGTGGATGCTAGATGGTTAATATTTCGTTACAGCTGCGAGTTTCACATTAGATTGAGCTTGTTGTCAGGGAGTCTGGAGGGTGATTGGACTTCCTGGGGTTCAGGGCCTCCCTATGGGGTTCAGGCTCCTTCTCCCATGCTCTGTCAAACCACTCATGGGTTATTTTAGGCATTGGTTTCATCTGATACATCTTAGCCCTGGTACTTTAGGAGAAGGGAACTGTGTTGGGTTACCACCAGCTGAAGAGGATGTGGTTGCTCACAGCAGTCAATTGTCATTCGGATGAACCTTGCACACACTACATCACAAAGCAAAGTGAAGGCCGCCGGAAAGGTAAAATAATTGACAGTTTTGTAGGTGGAAGAAATCAGTCACTTAGGCCCCCACCTTCTAAAAATCTTTATTGCACAGACACTTATTGATGATTTCCGAACCACAAAGGAATCAGCTGGCCTGTTTGGAAACTTTGGAAACAACAAAACCTTCTACCTACATGTCTAGTTCACAGTGCATGTGGTGTGGGGCCCTGAAGCAGTCCTCAATGGGGGGCAATTATCTCCAGCCAAAGTGTCAAAACAACAGGTGTCTTCCTTGTTTGAAGTGGATTTCCTGAAGGCACAAGCAAATAATACGACCTTCATTTAAGTAGTACAAAATCAAGACCTTGCCATTAGAACTGCATCTAGATAGAAACTGGGCTCAGGTGATCTATTGTATTCCCCTTTCCCCTTACCCAGAGTAACCGATTATGCATGCGGCGATCCGGGCGCCGCTTCTGGTTGCGTCCCGGACACCCGGAAACTGTGCTTTTTTCCGCGTTTCACGAACACGGCTTTTTCGGCGGCATGCACCGAAGCTGCGGCCGGTTGCAGCCGGCACCATGCGTTATCGGTGATTTTAGTCGCCGCCATTCCACCCTGAATGTGCGCTAAAACCCCTGTGCATAATGGGTCTATGAGGCATCATGTTAATGAGCGCACCTCAGGTGAGTGCCTCGAGGATCCCCCCCATAGGTTGCTTGCTGTAGGGCAGACTTCAATAGGCAAGGGGATCCCCGGGCAGATCCCCGGGCACCTCTGGACTCCATATGTTTTGGTCCAGTCCACTAACTGCGAAGTCAGGCTCCTTCTCCCATGGTCTGTCGAACCACTCATGGAATGATAATAAAACTGAGGCCTTTTTTATACCCAAGAACTCCGTGTTGCATCTAATTCCAGCCCAAAATGTCCTCCTGCAAGTCTGTGCATTTCCCCCAAGTTGACCTGGAAAGTAATAATAGCATCACTAAATTAATGTGTGTTTATTATTCTGGGCTAGTGTCCAGATATCTCCCTAGTGAAAGACAAACACTGAGTATGCATTGGAAATGTGTACAGTAATTATGTAGTAATAAAAAATTGAGAACACTAAATAATACATGACCAAATATAACTATGAATACTGACTCCAATAGCCAGGAGGGCCTCATTCCACTGATCGACCTGGAGGGATGTAGATCAATATTATTCTTTTATGATATTCAGTATCAGATGGCTCTTGAGAGATGAAGGACTGGACACTGTCTCTGTGACTGGATTTATAATGTGTCTGCTGCAATTGAGAGTTTTAAAATATCCCAGTCAAAGACAGTCCAATGATTTAAAGCCTTTTAGAAAGACCAAAAAAGAACACCTTATTAGGCTAACATTACTCCCATGCCATTACAGATGGCTTTTACTTACATAAGATTCCAAGCTATGCGTAGACCCTGTGATATAGCCAATTCTCAAGTGCACCAAGGTCTCAATGTCTCTATATGGCCCATTATGCACGGGGGGATAGCTCACATTCAGGGTGGAATGGTGGCGACTAAAATCAACAATAATGCACGGAGCCGGCTGCAACCGGCCACAGATCCGGTGCATGCCGCCGAAAAAACCACGTTAGCGAAACGTGGAAGAAAGCACAGCTTCTGGGTGACCAGGGCGCAACCAGAAGCAGCGCCGGGGTCACCGCGTGCATAATCGGTTTCTCTGGGTTTTGCCGCCGTTGCGTCCCATCCCATGCATGAGCTGTTTGCTTCGCATCTTCCCCCTCCACGTTTTCCATGTGACCCGAAATCGCCGTTTCGTCGGCCATGCATAATGGTCCTATATGTGGAAACATACTTCTTAATATGGCCACTTCATGATGAGCCAAGGAACATCATTTTAAGGTTAATTCTGGATGCTCCAGCAATGTCTGAGCATGACAAAGTTTATTATCTGAAATTGATACATATATATCCAGTAGAATGGCTCTTTATGCTCTTGCAGGCAGGAATATTAGAGCCATAATGAACGGTGGGGGGGGGGGAAGTATCCTAAGACCAGCCTCAAGCATCCTAAAGCATCTTTTATATACTTTCTTTTTTCTTTTATTCATGTTTTACTTCATTGTGACAGCCTTTGGCCAGTTCAACAAGTTATCTACTAATATTTATAAGGAATAATATACAATTAACTGGAAATGCAATTATTTGGAAATTCATTGGACCTTCCCAGTCATAAGGTGTTAACACTGTCATTTCCTTTCTGCAGAAGTTCGATAGATGTCTACAAAGTTAGGGTAGATATTTATAGGATCTAGTCACATAGAGGCTCTGCCTAACTGCCAAAGACCTGCTTTCAGTGTTACACATAAACCTACTCCCTAACATTACGTGGTTGGATCCTCCAGCTGTGGCAGCAAATTTTATTTAGGTCCACCATCCTGAGCCCATATTCTAAATACCAGAGAGCAAGCTTGGTGTAAAAGTTATGACTGCAGACTTCTAAACTTGCAAGCCGGGTTTGATTCCAAGTTACACCTGATAGCACTGATGAAGCTGTTCTGCTTGAGCAATAATATCTGGGCACTCTCAGCCTCACCTGCCTCATAGGGTGTCTCTTGTGGAGAGAGGAAAGGGAAGGTGCTTGTAAACTGCTTTGTGACTCCTTCTGATAGGTAAAAGTGCCATATAAAAAGCAAATCTTCTTCTAAATGCATCTGCAGGCTGAAAGCTATCAGGGACCTCTGACATGCACCATGCACATGCTCTCCTGTGACAAGATTGAAACAGGGATTAACTGCAGCAGCATGTAAGATATTGGTGTCAGCTGATACATTTTAGGCATTGGTTTCATCTGATACATCTTAGGCCTAGTACTTTTGGAGAAGGGAACTGTGTTGGGTTACCACCAGCTGAAGTGGATGTGGTTGCTCACAGCAGTCAATTGTCATTCGGATGCCCTTGCACACACTACATCACAAAGCAAAGCAAAGGCCACAGGAAAGGTCAAATAATTGACAGTTTTGTAGGTGGAAGAAATCAGTCACTTAGGCCCCAACCTTCTAAAAATCTTTATTGCACAGACACTTATTGATGATTTCCGAACCACAAAGGAATCAGCTGGCCTGTTTGGAAACTTTGGAAACAACAAAACCTTCTGCCTACATGTCTAGTTCACAGTGCAGCTGGTGTGGGGCCCTGAAGCAGTCCTCAGTGGGGGGCAATTATCTCCAGCCAAAGTGTCAAAACAACTGGTGTCTTCCTTGTTTGAAATGGATTTCCTGAAGGCACAAACAAATAATAAGACCTTCATTTAAGTAGTACAAAATCACGACCTTGCCATTAGAACTGCATCTAGATAGAAACAGGGCTCAGGTGATCTATTGTATTCCCCTTTCCCCTTCTGTTTCATGTAGGCTTCCTTCATCTCCTTCCCTCAGATATTGTTCTTCGTTGATTTAATAATCACTTCTATCTAACATATTGTATCCTATTCTTCCTCTTCAACCAAGCCCATCATTAGATCTGGGTTTTTAAAAAAATCAGAAAAAATCTCACAATGGAAAATTTTGTTTGCAAAGACCCACACTCAGTGGAATAATAATGCTGCTTTTATATTAAATGAAATAATTTTGAATTCTCCATTTATAAGATAGAATACTCCATTTTTATTCTCAAATGATAAAATGAATGAAACCTCTTTATATGTTTTATCATATATTGATCTATTTTTCACAACTGGGAAATGATATTTTATAGAGAGGTATTCCTTTAATCTTCTTAGGGGGGGGTCATTTGGATTTTAACGGGTGAACCAAAACATTGATTAGAAACGTGAGGAATGATGCAGCAAAACTGATGTGATAAAATATGATGGGCGGAAAAGTGATATTCTACAGCCATAAGGGAAGTTTTGTTATTGAGATTCTGCTGCTACTAATACTGGTGCTGCTGGTGCTGCCAAGTTGTATAGTGTGCAGGACGTCTTCCATTATTTGCTCCATATATGATGACCCCTTCCCAATCCCTCACAACTTTTATCAGCCAGGGGACCTTCTTATAGGCGGGATTTCTGCTCAAGTTGCTTTCTTAAATAACCCTCCATCTTTCCTAGAACACCCGGCAAGTATGCTGGTTGATGATCCTGGGTAAGGATTTGGATTTTTTTTTTCTTTGACTTAATCTGATCACTCTGTTTAGTCAGTTGTTAAGCAACCAGAGAATGGATTTTCATTTTATTTACTTCTGAGACACCCCCTTTCTCCCCAATGGATACCCAAAGTGGCTTACATTGCTGTTCTCTCTTCCTTTTTATCCAAAAAACTGTGTGGGAGGCTATGCTGACAAGGTATCCAACATTACATAGAAAGCTTTCCGAGTACAATGAAAATTCAAATTAGGATTTCTAGGATGTTTACCAGTATACTATTTTGGCTACTTAATGTTATCTTTCTGTAGCTTACTTGTATCTTTCTAATCATGTAGTGTATAAATAACAATAGATCTTCTTTTCAATGGGAAAAATTGCATTCCAACAGGGTTTGGGATTGTCATTTGTTAATGCTGACTCTAATAGCAGATGGTGGCCAGAATGTTGCCAGGTCTGCCAGACCAGCTGGCAGGGGATGTGGGTGACCTTATTGTAAGCAGGGAGCATAAAAGCTGAAAATAAATGCAATGTGCCTAGATCACTCAAAAATGACTTAAGCACTCTGGGGATTTGGGGAGATAGCCCTCTGGTTTGTGGGGGAAACATCAATGTTAGTATAAGCTTCTTTCCATAGATATATGCCCAGTACCCCCAAGAATTGCCAGCTCCGCCCCCATTTCACCAAAATGCTTAGGTCACTAGTTGATGTAATAGGCATATTGCAAAATTTTCAAACTTGTTGCCTTTTGAAGGTGTTAATTTTGGCGAGGAGGTCTGAATGTCAGGAAATTGCCAACTATACCAGTGGGTATAGATTTCATAGGTGAGCAGAGAGTGGTAAGAAAAACCAAAAACATGAAATCTATTCACATTGCTTTTAAAATAGTTTGGTGTTACGTATGTGCCTACCAAAATAATCTCCCTCTGCACTTTCTCTGTTGTTAAGAAAAATTGTCCGTATATATAGAGGGATGATGTCAGATTTCAAGATGGGAACGTTATGTTGGAAGTCTTGAAGTTCAAACTACAGATTGATATTTTGATTTCTGGCTCCATGTTTAAGAATGTAAATGTTGGACTTTTTAGCACTTTTTCATCAACCATCCCCGATTCCTCCCATCAATCTGGGTGCATTTTTCACCATTGCTTGTGAATCACATTCCATCAACTTTCAGACAATTGCAGCTCACCTCCAATAGAGGGTTCCCATGTGGGAACCCTCCAATAGAGGGTTACCAAGGCTTTTTTTCCAGTGTAGAAATTATGCAAAAATGTGTCTTCAGCTCACTGGTTTAAACTCCGAGATGTGTTGTGGCTCGATTCCCTCTCTAGTAGCAGCTGATAGTCATTTGTGCATCTTTGTATACCTGATTTATTTGTACAACTACCCTCTCTCTTTCTCCTCTCTTGACCTGGCTGCTCTCCAACTTATTTGCTAACGGTTTGAGCCAGCTGTGGATTCCTTAAATCTACAATGAAACTTTCCCATTTGAGGCTGGCTTGAGTCAGGGTTTACTAAAGCTTGTAAGTTAAATAAAGAAACAGCCTGAATAACTTGACTGGAAAATTCTCTGCTCAGATGGCAAATGAAGTTTTTCCCCAGTGCCTTGGGAATATATGGCCTCATCACCTCCCAAACCTTTGACAACCACTTTCAAAATTGACATATACCCCATTTCCTGTGTGCAAATATAAACTCATTTATTCTCACTGTTCCCAAATACATTTGACTACCTCTACAAAATATAAAAATCTGTGCAAACACCATTTCCACCAAGGTTCCCCTCCAAAACCTTTTTGGCGCTCATTGCTTAATGCTGGGAACTGCCTGTCACATCTCCTAGGCTCGAATGAAAGTTGTTGTCGGCTGGTATAGGAATCAACGGGGATTGTGGTGGGTTCAGTTGGGGTGGTCAGGGAAGGAAGGTGCAAGTGGGTTTCAAGGGTATTGACATATATTTTCTGTATCTGAGCTACCATGGCCTGGCTGGTACAGGGAGCACTGGCATAAAAGTAGAACAAACACACAAACAAATAAATAAAATGAATAAGACTGACCATTGTTTTGGAGTCATTATAGAAAGTAATAACTGTTCTTTTAAAAATATATAGTATGAATTTCAGCAGTTTTTGGACAGTCTTTGAATGACCTAGGTGTATAAACAGCTGTTATTTGGAAAATGTAAGAAGTCTGAAGTCACGTGAAAAAGGATAGGGACCAAAAGAGATGACAATGATACCATGTGAAACCAAACTTATATCAAAATGGGTTGGCAAAGACCTTGTAATACCCTGTAAGACCTTATAAGTCTGTTGCACCACTAGGGGCACGATATCCATTGTTATACTGTACGAAATATGAATATATTGGATACGAGCAGTTAGCTAAGGGCACTGCTAAAGAAACCAGTTCATAAACTGGATGCTCAGGTGAGAGGAAGAAAGCTGTAAATGCAGTTTGGTTGCTTTCCTACATATCGTTTTTGTAGGTCCATAACAAAAAACTACCAGAACATTTTGGCCTTGGCTTTTGCTGTAAAAGAGCTGGATGAGAATTCCAACTTCTTACCAAACATCAGCTTGGGGCTCTACTTCCTCAATAGCTACGGACTTGGAAGGATGACTTTTAAGGCCACACTCAGCGTACTTTCTGCGCAGCAGAAGCTGGTCCCTAACTTCAACTGTGATAACCGGCAGAAATTCATAGCTGTAATTGGGGGGCGTTTGTCTGAAACCTCTGCTCAGATTGGCTCCATTTTGAATATCTACAAGACTCCTCAAGTAAGCTATGAACATTGTTGTTGTTGTTATGTGCAAAGTCGTGTCCAACCCATCGCGACCCCATGGAAAATGATCCTCCAGGCCTTCCTGTCCTCTACCATTCCCCGGAGTCCATTTAAGTTTGCACCTACTGTGTCAGTGACTCCATCCATCCACCTCATTATCTGTCGTCCCCTTCTTCTTTTGCCCTCGATCGCTCCCAGCATTAGGCTCTTCTCCAGGGAGTCCTTCCTTCTCATGAGGTGGCCAAAGTATTTGAGTTTCATCTTCAGGATCTGGCCTTCTAAAGAGCAGTCAGGGCTGATCTCCTCTAGGACTGACCGGTTTGTTCGCCTTGCAGTCCAAGGGACTCGCAAGAGTCTTCTCCAGCACCAGAGTTCAAAAGCCTCAATTCTTTGACGCTCGGCCTTCCTTATGATCCAACTTTCGCAGCCATACATTGCAACTGGGAAGACCATAGCCTTGACTAAACGCACTTTTGTTGGCAGGGTGATGTCTCTGCTTTTTAGGATGCTGTCTAGATTTGCCATAGCTTTCCTCCCCAGGAGCAAGCGTCTTTTAATTTATTTGCTGCAGTCCCCATCTGCAGTGATCTTGGAGCCCAAGAAGAAAAAAAAAAGCTATAAACATAGACATAATAATTCCGGCATATGATTGAATATGCTAATTTCATTAATAAAAATGACAGTGTGTTTTCTTTCAGCTGACTTATGGGTCATTTTCCCTTGCAAAGGATGACAAAAAACAATTCCCTTCCATATATCAGATGGTGCCTGATGACACCTATCAGTACAGGGGAGTTGTACAGTTACTTCATCATTTTCGATGGACTTGGATTGGGCTCCTGGCTATGGATGATGACATGGGAAACCAGTTTTTGCAGAGAATAACACCTCTACTCTCCGAGAATAGCATTTGTTTTGCATTCATATACAAAATAACAAAGGTGACTTACATAAAGGATATGTCAGACTTTATGCTAAACCAAGCTGAACACTACTCGATATTAATGGACAAAAAAGTCAATGTATTTTATTTTTATGGAGAACTTTTTGCCATGTTGACTTTAAGAATCACGCTATATTTATTTCCTTTCATTTTATTACCCCATCTGGATAAGGTGTGGATAGTTACATCACATTGGGACTTTGAGTCATATGCTATCCAACGAATTTTTGATACAGACTCCCTCCATGGTGCCCTGTCCTTTGCAGTCCATTCCAATCAGCCTCCAGGGTTTCAAGAATTTCAGCAGACCATAAGACCATCATGGGCTGGAGGAGATGGTTTCATTCAGACCTTTTGGGAGCAAGCATTTAGCTGCGCATTGAAATATGAACAAGGGGATATGAAGAAAACCTGCAGTGGGGAGGAGAAACTGGAGAGCCTTCCTGGACCTTTGTTTGAAATGCAGATGACTGGCCATAGCTATAATGTCTACAATGCTGTCTATGCTGTGGCCCATGCTTTACACAATATCCACACACATGAGTCCAAACGTAGAAAACATTCGGAAGGTGGGAGGATGGATGTTCAGAATATAGAGCCATGGCAGGTACTGAAATTATTCATACTGCTCTGTGGATCATTAATGGAAGACTTCTCTTTCTACTTCCACTTTGCATGTTCTCCCACCAACATAATGATTCAAATATCATGATGTTTTTGTTTTTGATTTGTTTGTGTGAAGTTTGACTTTTTTTAACCTGGCTTCAATGTTTTCAGTAATGAAACTGTCTTTCTCGTTTGGTTTGTTTTTCATTTTAGCTACACAAGTTTTTTAGGAAAACCTTGTTCAACAATACAGTTGGAGAAAGCATACAGTTCGATCAAAATGGAGAATTAGTTACAGTTTTTGATGTCACCAATTGGGTTACCTTCTCAAATGGGTCATTTGCTAGGGTGAAAATTGGACGACTGGATCCTCAAGCCCTTTCAGAGAATGAGCTGACTCTTGAAGATGATCAAATTGTGTGGCATAGAAGCTTTAACCAGGTGTCTGATTTCCTCCACTCAATTCCTTCTTTTGCAAGCAAGACCAGTACTTTTTAAACAGTGATGAAGTTTATGTGTGTTTGTGTGTGGGGGGGGAGAGGTTAACTCAATCATATTTTCTTCATGTGCCTCTTCCCATTATTTTCTGGAAGGTTACATTAATCGTTCCAGTTTAAATTCCTCTTGAAGCATTCTCCTACTACATTCTGCCAAATCTATTGAATACATACTGTTTCCATTTCCCCAAGAATTATGATACCGGTCAACTGCCATAGTACATGACTGATATAGAAGATAAATCTAGAATTTATATAGAAGATATTCTTACAATATAGATAATGAAAATAGAATTTTTCACAATCTTGGTCTGAATTTTGGTAAAGATTTCATTACTATGTTTTCATTACTATGTTTTCATTACCAGTTTTCATTACTAGGTTTTTTTTAAGTAGTTGTTTTGTCCTTCTTGTTCAGTGTTATGTAGAATATAATTGTGCAATGAAGAGATTAGATGGGTTAGCAGAATTCTCAGATTTTGTAAATGCCTTATAATATAAGTGAGTTTGAAAACCATTCTTTTTTTATTCATCAAATTTTTATTTTTCAAAAAGTAAAAGAAAGAAATAGAATTGTTATACATTGTGTAATGACAATGTATTAAAAGTAACCTCCTTCTAGTTCAGCTTTTGTTATCTTTTTAACTAGTTCAGATAGGGGCCCCATTGTTTTTGAAAGACTTCTTCAGTTTTCCTGTTGACCATCAACATCCATTTTGCCATCTTGGCCAAGTCTGCCTACTTGGTCAACCCAAGTATAAGAATGGTAATTCTTGTACTTTCCATTTTCTAGCCATGACTAATCTGGCTGCCGTCGTCGCATAAAAAATAGTCCTTTGGTACATATTGGGAGGCACTGGGGTGGTAGGCTTAATAAATTATACTCTGGTTTTAGTTGAAAGTTAAGACCCCACATTTTCTGCATGATAGTATGGACTTTAACCCAGTATTTATGTAATCTATCACATTTCTCCCACATATGATAAAAAGAACCCACTTTATCTAAACATTTCCAGCATTTGTTATTACAATTTTTTGCAATTTTGGCAATCACTTTCGGTGTTACACACCACCGATAAAACATTCTGTACCAGTTTTCTCTAAGAATTTGGCTGTTAGTTAACTTAGGGATTCTGGACAATATATACTCCCATTGTTCAAGTATCGAATTCGCCTCTATATTTTGCATCTATTTAATCATGCCTGATTTAACCTGCTCCGTCTCTGTCTCATGTTTTAGTAACACTTTATATATTTGCCCTCGAAAGTGGGATTTCTCTTGAATTAATAGGTTCTTGAATTCTGGTATAGAAGCCACTAGATCTAGAGGTTGGTGAAATTCAGCGTTAAACCTGGATTGCAATTGGTTCTATTCTAACCAGTGGATTTCTACTCCACCTTTTTCTAATTCTTGTCTTTTTTTAAACTTGACATTTTTGGTAGCAGAATTTTATAACTAAGAAAGGTCTTTTTGTTGAACTTTGCTAAAGTGTGCTTCAATTGGGGATTTTAGTATAGATGGGGTCGGAGACAGTCTTCCTTTATACTTCCCCCACACCTTTAACAGTCCGGCAGTCCAGGAATTCGGTTCTTTTTTCTTTCTGATGGCCACAGCTTCTTGTGAAAGCTGCCCCCTACTGTTTCCTTTTCAAATGTCAGTTCTCTCGATAAAAGTCCTCGTATCCAGTCCAATGTGTACATCAGTACTGCTGCATGATATAGTTTTAAATTGGTTACGCCTTGCCTACCTCTCTTCTGCTCATCCTGCAGTATCTTAAAAGCTATTCTTGGTCTTTTTACACTCCATATACATTTGTTAATTTCAGATTGCCACTTTTCCCATGTTTCCTCCGGGATTTCCATTGGCAGCATTTGGAATAAAAGATTATTTTTTTTTGGTAATACAATCATTTTAATTGTTGCTATTTGAGCAGACCAGGGCAGATTTATGTCATCCCAATTCTTGATATCAGACTGAATTGTATTCCAAAGCCTTTTGTAATGGCCCATAAAGAGGTCTTGGAAGTCTTTATCCAACTAGAGAACAAGGTATTTGACCCATTTTGCGTTAACTTTGCAGCCTGTGTACTGTTTTATAATTTTTTTCTCTACATCTGGGAAACCTTTCTTGTAAAAATTTGGAAGATGAGAAGTTTGTAAGACTTCTTGTACAGTTTTGAATAAGTAAATTTATGCACACTGGGAACTCTGTCCTGAACACAATTTTGAGGAAGATTGAGTGGTTGTGAAACATTCCATTGAAGATGCGGCTCAATTCAGGAAACCCCTTTGTAGTTTCCAAGGAAAGAAAACAAATGTGCTTTGCCATTGACAGCCTCTCTCTAGCAGGACCCTTCCTATTTACCTTCTAAAATCCTATCAGATTTGAATAGCCAGAAGCAAGTGTACATCAATTTACATATCATTCAGTGCATTTAGTACAACAAAGAACATTCCTGGTCAGGCCATGTAACTATAGCAAGCTAAACATCTAGATTCAAGTCCAATAGAACCATAGAGATCAAGAAGATTTTCAAAATATGACCTTTTGCGAGTCAATTTTCCTGCAGCTTTGACAAATGGATCTTTGACTATTGAAAACTCATCCCCAAAAATCATGTTGGTCTCTAGAAGTTCTTCTGGACTCAAATCTAAGTTGTTTACTGGAACCAACCAAGCTACCATGAGACAATACCATGGTGAAGTTCACCTTGACCATATCACTGCACTAAGCAGTGTCTCAGCTGCAAAAGAGTGTATGGGTTGGTGTAACAAGCAGATGCTTATATAAGTTATAAGAAAAATTACCTGTAAATGATATGATATCCATCAGAGTTTCAATAACTGAATAATTAAACTGACCGGATTGAATACACCAGAAGTTTGCTTTGAACCCAGGCTGATTTTATACAATTAAATGCAACATTTTAAAGTCCAATATTGCTGGTTGCTTCAATATTCCAAATTCTTTGCTATGCTAGAAGTTGAGTGTTCTCTTAATTTCCACCTCTGTGGTGAGCACTTCAGGCACCTCATGGTTGACAAAAAAATTGGGAGACAGGAAGGCTGCAGCTTAATACAAAGTGCTCATTTGTTTCCTCTGACATCATATGTACTTCCCCAGAAAAAAAATGTCAAGCCACCCATTGTCAAAAGACAATTATTCAAGGCTTCCCTCCCTTTCTGTTTATGGACAGGTGCTTCCCATTTCTGTCTGCAATGACCCCTGCCAGCCTGGCTTCAGCAAGTCAAAGAAAGAGGGAAAGAAATTTTGCTGCTATGATTGTACTCCCTGTCCAGAAGGGATGATCTCTGAGAATAAGGGTAAGAGACATGTTGTAAAACATTTTTGTTGAACGGACAGAAATAACAGAAGATATAAAGTTACTCTATCATTTGGAAATAAGGACATGCAGCTTTCCATGACATAGGATGAAACATCAACACTTGTGCTGTTCAAATGTAGCAAATAAAGATGTGATAACATTTTTCTAGTTGTGTATATAAAGGTAAAGGTAAAGTTATCCCCTGTGCAAGCACCGAGTCATGTCAGACCCTTGGGGTGACGCCCTCTAGTGTTTTCATGGCAAAGTCAATACGGGGTGATTTGCAAGTGCCTTCCCCAGTCATTCCCGTTTACCCCCCAGCAAGCTGGGTACTCATTTGACCGACCTCGGAAGGATGGAAGTCAACCTTGAGTTGTACTTGGTAATACTTGTGAATATCTGTCAATTCATGCACTCAGGAGAGGTCTGTAAGATGTCACTGAAAACTTGAGTACCACAAGAAATTGCCTCTCTCCATTTTTCCCAGATAATGTTATAGTACAATCAGGTAAGGTAATATTGAACAATTGTATTGCTGCGATATCCTATGGTCTAGTGCAATAAAGTTTGAATTATTGATATGCTAATATAACATTTGGTGAGTGCTCTTAAGAAGTGTAAAGGGAGCCATGGAGAAAGGTGGACACTTGCAGACAATGCATTGGATTTTTGTTAAGCTGTCCAACTGGCCACCAATATATAAATAAGCAGGAAGCAGAAGAAGGTGGAATTGTTCTCTAGCTTATGCGGACTATTATCATTTAGCCACTAATAACAATCCTTTTTTTCCTTAGACCTTTGTGTCTGAAGAAAATCTTCAAAAGATTTCTATTCCTTTCTGAATCAATGCATCTTCAAAATTATAAACTTATAATGCAGGCATTTCAGACAATCTTTAAAGCACTCAAAGAGCAATATACATATTTCGTTAAGGGCTAATTGGGCAGAGAGGGGGCGGGGCCAGTCCAGGTGAGGCCCAATTGGAAGGCACAAAGCGCCTTCTGATTGGGATCTCACCAACACAGACAAGAGTTCTAGCTAGTCGGGTGAGGCCCAATCGGAAGGCGTGAGATACAGACTGGACAACTTACAGACTGGATAACTCCTCCCCTTCCTCTTACCACTGACAAGCTCTAGCACCCATTGTATTCCTGGATACTATGGGCTTTGACTCTATTTCTCTATATCTTGCTAAGGCAGGATCTATATCCCTTTTCAAAATGTAGACCTCAGGACAAGCAGTCCAACAGGCTGCAAATTTGGTTAGTCACTAAAACCCATACTATTGTCCCAAAATATTGACATGTATGTAGAAAGGGGAAGCTGAATGAGGAGAAGAAAGGGAGGGACATTAATTTATACCTCATTTATATCATTGTCTCTTACCTACCACAAACAACCTTGAAATACTGAAACAGCTCTTTTGATTCCTTCAGATATGGATGCCTGTGTCAAATGTCCAGATCATCGATTTCCCAGTGAAAGCCATCAGGAATGCCTTCTCAAGGTCCCAAGCTACCTTTCATACAAAGAGACTATAGGGATCATTTTTGTCATCTTGGCTGTATCTTTCTCTCTGGTCACATCATTAGTCCTTGGGACCTTCATGAAATACAAGAATACTCCCATTGTGAAAGCCAACAATCGAAGCCTAACCTACATTCTCCTCCTCTCCCTCCTGCTTTGTTTCCTCAGCTCCTTGATGTTCATTGGAAAGCCAGGGAAGGTGACCTGCCTTCTGCGCCAAATAACTTTCAGCCTGATCATCTGTGTGGCTCTTTCCAGTGTCTTAGCCAAAACTATCACTGTGATCCTGGCCTTCATGGCCACCAAACCAGGGTCCCACATGAGGAGATGGGTGGGTAAAAAACTGGCCTATTCCATTGTCCTTTCTGGCTCCTTAATTCATGCAGTGATTTGTGTTGTTTGGGTTTGTATTTCCCCTCCCTTCCCACAAATGAATATGCATTCACAACCCAGGGAAATCATCCTGGAATGTAATGAGGGCTCTGCTATGATGTTTTACTCTGTCCTTGGCTATCTGGGCTTTCTGGCCAGTGTCAGCTTCACAGTGGCTTTTCTTGCCAGGAAGTTACCTGGCAGTTTCAATGAAGCCAAGTTCATCACTTTCAGTATGTTGGTCTTTTGCAGTGTTTGGTTTTCCTTTATTCCAACTTACTTAAGCTCTAAAGGAAAATCCATGGTGGCTGTGGAGATCTTCTCTATCTTGTCCTCTGCTGCTGGCTTACTGGTTTGCATCTTTTCCCCAAAATGCTACATCCTTTTGCTGAGGCCAGAAATGAATATTCGGGAGCAGATAATTAGAATCATGTGAAGATATCAGCAATTTCTTCATACTAAATCTGTTATCAGCAGAAATGGAATTGAAGAATAAAACAGGACTTTTATGGGAGGGGGAAGTAATCTAATGGCATGAAGCATCTCAGTATGATGAATAACCTAACTCAACACAGCAAAGAATGTTCTTCAGATAATGTTGTTTTTATGAAAAGAAATGTTCTCACAGCAAAAGAGTCCTCTAGCTCTGTGTTGTATAGAGTGGAACAATGAACTCTAAATAACAACAACAAAAAATGACACTTTTCTTACTCTTTCTGGCTCTTTCATTCAAATAGTTTTTTTCTACACTTTGCCTAAATGCTCTCTCCACATTCTCTCTAACCAATTGCTCTTCACCAGTAATTGAGTACATAAACTTGTGCAGACAGTAAATTCAGATAAAACCATGAGCCTTCCTGATTCTCACTGAACTCTACTGGGCAGCACATTTTAATTGCTTAAGGCACTTTATTATCAAATCTGTGCCAAGTCATCAGTTTCCCAATTTTCATGTGTGGCAAGGAATAAGCAGAGCCACCGTTGACACAGCAGGTAGATGTGAGAACCCTAGTGGTTTGCATGCTGGGCTTACACAAGGAGCACAGCATAGAAGAGGCAGATGGGACCCCATAGTTTGTATAAGGGTGATGTGCAAGAGGGTCCCATCCTTTTCACT
Organism: Paroedura picta; assembly: GCF_049243985.1. Taxonomy (NCBI): domain Eukaryota; kingdom Metazoa; phylum Chordata; class Lepidosauria; order Squamata; family Gekkonidae; genus Paroedura; species Paroedura picta. Next base: position 14,409,659 of record NC_135384.1, on the reverse strand, counting down.
CAGTATTTCATAGAGCAGCTTCCCTCCAACCCACCCTATGTGATGTTTAACAGCTTTATGACTGCGTGTGAGGTTTCATATTGCATGGGATTGAGCCTGTTGGCAGGGAATCTCAACAAAATGGTGATTGGTCTCCCTGGGGTTCCTGGCCTCAGTATGTGGCATATAAATGAACATGGCTTGCATGGTTGGGAGACCAGGGGCTCTCACAAGATGGGCACAGTAAAGGTAAACCTTTTGACATTTTTCTAGGTGAAATAAATCAATCATTTAAGCCCCCTAAATCTGTATAGCCCAGAGACTGACTGTGCATGACAAAGTAATAATTTATCTTCTGAAATGGATACATATATTTCCAGTAAAATGGCTCTTTATGCCTTTGCATCCAGGAAAAATAGAGCCATAATGTGCAATAGGGGAGAGAGGAGAATTGTATCCTAAGACTGTTATAATCTAATTACTGTATTTTATCTGTTAAGATCTTTTTAATTGAATTATATATTCTCTTTTTTCTTTGTAGACATTTGTACTTCATTGTGAGGTCTTTGGTCAATAAAGTAGAAGTTATCTACTATTATTTATTAGGAATAATATACAATTAACTGGATATTCAATTATCTGGACATTCTACTCAATTAATCAGATCTTCCTAGTCATAATGTGTTAAAACTGGAAGTTAATAATAATATCAATACATTAACTTCTGTTCATCTTCCGTGTTTTTTGTCCTTTCCTTTGGCAAAATTTTGTGAGATGTCTACAAAATTCAGACAGATATTGATAGGATCTAGTCATAAAAAGGCTCTGCCTGAATAGCTAAAGACCTGCTTTCAATATTACGAATAACCCTACTGCCTGACATTATATAATTGACTCCCCCCCCCCATGGCAGCAGATTTGTATTTAGGTCCTCCATCCTGAGCCAATATTCTAAATACTGGAGAGCCAGCTTGGTATAGAATTTAGGACTGTGGACTTTTAATCTCAGAAGATGGTTTTCATTCCCCTCTACCCCACGTGCAGCCTGATGGGTGACCTTGGGCTCACCACTGCATTGATTAAGTTGTTCTGACCTAGCAGTAATACCTGGGTTCCCTCAGCCTCACCTACCCCACAGGTTGTGTGTTGTGGGGAGAGGAAAGGGAACGTGATTGTAAGCTGCTTTGTGACTCCTTCTGGTAGAGAAAAGTGGCATATAAGAAACAATTCTTCTTCTAAATGTGTCTGCAAGCTGAAAAGTTTCAGGGAATGCTGACATGCATGACATAAAGGCTCTGCTGTGACAAGATTGAAACAGGAATTAACTGCAGTAGCTGGTGTCAGCTGATATATTTTAGGCATTGGTTTCCACTCATACATCTTAGGCCTGGTACTTAGAAGAATGGAACTATGTTGGGTTACTGCCAGCTGAAGAAGATGTGTTTGCTCATATCAATCGATTATCATTCACAAAGTAAAGTAAAGGCCAATGGTAACGTAAACCACCTAAAAATCTTCTAGGTGGAAGACTTCAGTCACTTGGGCCCCCATTTTTTCTAAATCTGTATTGCCCAGAGACTGATTGGTGATTTCCAAACCCCAAAGGTATCAGCTGGCCTGTAAGAACTTTGGAGACAACAAAACAACTGGTGACTTGGTTGTTTGCAGTGGACTTCCTAAAGGCACGAGGAAATAAAACGACATTCATTTAAGTCGTACAAAATCAAGGCTTTTTCATCAAAGCTGCATCTAGATAGAAACAGGTCTCAGGTGATCCATTGTATTCCCCTTTCCCGTTCTGTTTCATGTAGGTTTATTTTGTGACCTTCCCCCGGATTTTGATTCTCATTAATTTTAATATCACTTCTATCTTATGTAATATTGTATTTTATTATTTTTCTTCAACCAATCCGTTCAATATTTCTGGCTTAAAACAAATCTGGAGAAAATCTCCCAAATGATCAATCTGTTTGCTAAGAGCCACACTGAGTGCCACCCAGATGCTGCTTTTAGAAATTAAAAAATTATGAATTCTCCTTCATAGAAGATAGAATATTTCATTTTGATGCTCAAATCATGGAATGAACAAAACCTATTAAGATGTTTGATCATATTTAGATCTATCACGCACGACTGGAAAATGCTTTTTATGGAGAGGCATTCCTTTAATGTTGGGGGTGGGTGTCATTCGGATTTTAAGCAGCGAACCAAAAAATTCATTGTAAACATGAGCAATGATGCAGCAAAACTGATACGATAAAACATGCTGTATGACAAAGTGATATTATGCATCTGGAAGGGAAGTCTTGTCATCGAGATGCTGCTGCTACTGATCCTGGTGGTGATGGTGCCATGCTGTATTGTGTTTAGGAGGTGTTCCATTAATTGCTCCATATACGATGACCCCTTTCCAATTTCTCATAACTTTTATCAGCCAGGGGACCTTCTTATTGGTGGGATCGCTGCTCAGGTTGTTTTCTTAAGTAACCCACCATCTTTCCTAGAACACCCAGCTCATATGGTGGTTGATGAACCTGGATAAGGGTTTGGATTTTTTTCTCTCACTAAATCTGCTAGAGCCTCTTGTGGCACGGAGTGGTAAGGCAGCAGAAATGTTGTCTGAAAGCTCTGCCTATGAGGCTGGGAGTTCAATCCCAGCAGCTGGCTCAAGGTTGACTCAGCCTTCCATCCTTCCAAGGTCGGTAAAATGAGTACCCAGCTTGCTGGGGGGTATACAGTAATGACTGGAGAAGGCACTGGCAAACCACCCCGTATTGAGTCTGCCATGAAAACGCTGGAGGGCGTCACCCCAAGGGTCAGGCATTACCCGGTGCTTGCACAGGGGATACCTTTACCTTTTACCTTTACCTTTTAAATCTGCTCACTGTGTTCAGTCAGTGAGTAAGTAACCATAGACTGTGTTTTCATTCCATTCCACGTTATTTGTTTCGGGGACACCCCCCATTTCTCCCCAATGGGAATGTAGAGTGGCTTGCATTGCTCTTCAATCTTCCTTTTTATCCTTACCTCATTTTTAACACTAACTCTAACAGCCACAGATGGCCAGAGGGTTGGGGTGAATTTATTGGAAGTAGGGAGCGTAAAAGCTGAACATAAATGCAACGTGCTTAGCTCACTCAGAAGAGACATGGCTCTCAGGGGATTTGGTTGGACAGCACTCTGGTTTGTGGGGAAAATATCTATGGTAGAATTAGCTTATTTCCAAATATTTTTGCCTAATACACCGAGAATCACCAGCTCTCGCCCCCCACAGCATAGGACAAGCAGTTGGGACTCAATGTGTGTATAAGGGTGCCTTGCATGTGGTTCCCATCCTCTTCATTCAACATGCTGCAGAACAGCTTCCCTCCCTCCTGCCCTATGCAATATGTAAACAGCTGTATGACTGTATCTGAGGTGGATGTTAGATGGTTAATATTTCGTTAGAGCTGCGAATTTCACATTAGATTAAGCTTGTTGTCAGGGAGTCTGGAGGGTGATTGGACATCCTGGGGTTCAGGGCCTCCCTATGGGGTTCAGGCTCCTTCTCCCATGCTCTGTCGAACCACTCATGGGATGATAATAAAACTGAGGCCTTTTTTATACCCAAGAACTCTGTGTTGCATCTAATTCCAGCCCAAAATGTCCTCCTGTAAGTCAATGCATTTCCCCCAAGTTGACATGGAAAGTAATAATAGCATCACTAAATTAATTTGTGTTTATTATTCTGGGCTAGTGTCCAGATGTCTCCCTAGTGAAAGACAAACGCTGAGTATGCATTGGAAATGTGTACAGTGATTATGTAGTAATAAAAAATTGAGAACACTAAATAATACAAGACCAAATATAACTATGAATACTGACTCCAATAGCCAGGAGGGCCTCATTCCACTGATCGACCTGGAGGGATGTAGATCAATATTATTCATTTATGATATTCAGTATCTGATGGCTCTTGAGAGATGAAGGACTGGACACTGTCTCTGTGACTGGATTTATAATGTGTCTGCTGCAATTGAGAGTTTTAAAATATCCCAGTCAAAGACAGTCCAATGATTTAAAGCCTTTTAGAAAGACCAAAAAAGAACACCTTATTAGGCTAACATTACTCCCATGCCATTACAGATGGCTTTTACTTACATAAGATTCCAAGCTATGCTTAGACCCTGTGATATAACCAATTCTCAAGTGCCCCAAGGTCTCAATGTCTCTATATGGCCCATTATGCACGGGGAGAAGGGAACTGTGTTGGGTTCCCACCAGCTGAAGTGGATGTGGTTGCTCACAGCAGGCAATTGTCATTCGGATGCCCTTGCACACACTACATCACAAAGCAAAGTGAAGGTCACAGGAACGGTCAAATAATTGACAGTTTTGTAGGTGGAAGAAATCAGTCACTTAGGCTCCCACCTTCTAAAAATCTTTATTGCACAGACACTTATTGATGATTTCTGAACCACAAAGGAATCAGCTGGCCTGTATGGAAACTTTGGAAACAACAAAACCTTCTGCCTACATGTCTAGTTCACAGTGCAGCTGGTGTGGGGCCCTGAAGCAGTCCTCAGTGGGGGGCAATTATCTCCAGCCAAAGTGTCAAAACAACAGGTGTCTTCCTTGTTTGAAGTGGATTTCCTGAAGGCACAAGCAAATAATACGAACTTCATTTAAGTAGTACAAAATCAAGACTTTCCCATTAGAACTGCATCTAGATAGAAACAGGGCTCAGGTATTCCCCTTTCCCCTTCTGTTTCATGTAGGTTTCCTTCATCTCCTACCCTCAGATATTGTTCTTCGTTGATTTAATAATCACTTCTATCTATCATATTGTATCCTATTCTTCCTCTTCAACCAAACCCATCATTAGATCTGGGTTTAAAAAAAAAATCAGAAAAAGATCTCACAATGGAAAAAAATTGTTTGCAAAGACCCACACTCAGTGGAATAATAATGCTGCTTTTAAATTAAATGAAATAATTATGAAGTCTCCTTTTATAAGATAGAATGCTCCATTTATATTCTCAAATGTAAAATTAACGAAACCTCTTTATATGTGTTATCATATATTGATCTATTTTTCACAACTCGGAAATGCTATTTTATAGAGAGGCATTCCTTTAATCTTCTTGGGGGGGGGTCATTTGGATTTTAACAGGTGAACTAAAACATTGATTAGAAACGTGAGGAATGATGCAGCAAAACTGATATGATAAAATATGATGGATGGAAAAGTGATATCATACAGCCAGAAGGGAGGTTTTGTTATTGAGATTCTGCTGCTACTAATACTGGTGCTGCTGGTGCTGCCATGTTGTATAGTGTGCAGGACGTCTTCCATTAATTGCTCCATATATGATGACCCCTTTCCGATTCCTCACAACTTTTATCAGACAGGGGACCTTCTTATTGGTGGGATCACTGCTCAAGTTGCTTTCTTAAATAACCCTCCATCATTCTTAGAACACCCAGCAAGCATGGTGGTTGATGAACCTGTGTAAGGATTTGGATTTTTTTTCTTTGACTTAATCCAATCACTCTGTTTAGTCACTTGTTAAGCAACCAGAGAATGAGTTTTCATTCCATTTTATTAACTTCTGGGACACCCCCTTTCTGTCCAATGGGTACCCAAAGTGGCTTGCATTGCTGTTCTCTCTTCCTGTTTATCCAAAACACTGTGTGGGAGAGTAGGCTGAGAAGGTATCCAACATCACATAGATGTTTCAGGGTACAATGAAAATTCAAATTAGGATTTCTAGGACATTTACCAGTATACCATTTTGGCTACTTAATGTTATCTGTCTGCAGTTTACTTGGATCTTTCTAATCATGCAGTGTATAAATAACAATAGATCTTCTTTTCAATGGGAAAAATTGCATTCCAACAGGGTTTGGGATTATCATTTGTTTATGCTGACTCTAACAACCAAAGGTGTTCAGAATGTTGCCAGGTCTGCCGGACCAGCTGGCAGGGGATGGGGGTGACCTTATTGGAAGCAGGGAGCATAAAAGCTGAAAATAAATGCAATGTGCCTAGGTCACTCAAAAGTGACTTAGGCACTCTGAGGATTTGGGGAAAACATCAATATTAATATAAGCTTCTTTCCATAGATATATGCCCAGTACCCCCAAGAATTGCCAGCCCCGCTCCCATTTCACCAAAATACTTAGATCGCTAGTTGATGTAATAGGCATATTGCACATATTTCAAACTTGTTGCCTTTTGAAAGTGTTAATTCTGGTGAGGAGGTCTGAATATCAGGGAATTGCCAATTATACCAGTGGGTATGGCTTTCGTAGGAGACCAGAGAGTGGTAAGAAAAACCAAAAACATGAAATCTATTCTCATTGCTTTTAAAATAGTTTGGTGTTAGGTATGTGCCTACCAAAATAATCTCCCTCTGAACTTTCTCTGTTGTTAAGAAAAATTGTCTGTATATATAGAGGGATGATGTCAGATTTCAAAATGGGAACCTTATGTTGGAAGTCTTGAAGTTCAAACTACAGATTGATATTTTGATTTCTGGCTCCATGTTTAAGAATGTAAATGTTGGACTTTTTAGCACTTTTTCATCAACCATCCCCGATTCCTCCCAACAATCTGGGTGCATTTTTCACCATTGCTTGTGAATCATATTCCATCAACTTTCAGACAATTGTAGCTCACCTCCAATAGAGGGTTCCCATGTGGGTCCAAGCCTTTTTTTCCCAGTGTAGAAATCATTCAAAAATGTGTCTTCAGCTCACTGGTTTAAACTCCGAGAAGTGTTGCTGCCTCGATTCTCTCTCTAGTAGCAGCAGTTAATCACTTGTGCATCTTTGTAGACCTTATTTATTTGTACAACTACCCTCTCTTTTTCTCCTCTCTTGACCTGGATGCTCTGCAACGAGGAGTTAGCTAAGGGCACTGCTAAAGAAACCAGTTCATAAACTGGATGCTCAGGTGAGAGGAAGAAAGCTGTAAATGCAGTTTGGTTGCTTACCTACATATTGTTTTTGTAGGTCCATAACAAAAAACTACCAGCACATTTTGGCCTTGGCTTTTGCTGTAAAAGAGCTGGATGAGAATCCCAACTTCTTACCAAACATCAGCTTGGGTCTCTACTGCCTCAATAGCTATGGCCTTGGAAGGATGACTTTTAAGGCCACACTCAGCATACTTTCTGCGCAGCAGAGGCTGGTCCCTAACTTCAGCTGTGATAACCGGCAGAAATTCATAGCTGTAATTGGAGGGCGTTTGTCTGAAACCTCTGTTCAGATTGGCTCCATTTTGAATATCTACAAGACTCCTCAAGTAAGCTAAAACATAGACATAATAATTAAAAGCATATGATTGGATATGCTAATTTCATTAATAAAAATGACAGTGTGTTTTCTTTCAGCTGACTTATGGGTCATTTTCCCTTGTAAAGGATGACAAAAAACAATTCCCTTCCATATATCAGATGGTGCCTGATGACACCTATCAGTACAGGGGAGTTGTAAAGTTACTTCATCATTTTCGATGGACTTGGATTGGGCTCCTGGCTATGGATGATGACATGGGAAACCAGTTTTTGCAGAGAATAACACCTCTACTCTCCGAGAATAGCATTTGTTTTGCATTCATATACAAAATAACAAAGGTGACTTACATAAAGGATATGTCAGACTTTATGCTAAACCAAGCTGAACACTACTCGATATTAATGGACAAAAAAGTAAATGTATTTTATTATTATGGAGAACTTTTTGCCATGTTGACTTTAAGAATCACACTATATTTATTTCCTTTCATATTATTACCCCATCTGGATAAGGTGTGGATAGTTACATCACATTGGGACTTTGAGTCATATGCTATCCAACGAATTTTTGATACAGACTCCCTCCATGGTGCCCTGTCCTTTGCAGTCCATTCCAATCAGCCTCCAGGGTTTCAAGAATTTCAGCAGACCATAAGACCATCATGGGCTGGAGGAGATGGTTTCATTCAGATCTTTTGGGAGCAAGCATTTAGCTGTGCATTGAAATACGAGCAAGGGCATATGAAGAAAACCTGCAGTGGGGAGGAGAAACTGGAGAGCCTTCCTGGACCTTTGTTTGAAATGCAGATGACTGGCCACAGCTATAATGTCTACAACGCTGTCTATGCTGTGGCCCATGCTTTACACAATATCCACACACATGAGTCCAAACGCAGAAAACATTCGGAAGGTGGGAGGATGGATGTTCAGAATATAGAGTCATGGCAGGTACTGAAATTATTCATACTGGTCTGTGGGTCATTAATGGAAGACTTCTCTTTCCACTTCCACTTTGCATGTTCTCCCACCAACATAATGATTCAAATATAATGATGTTTTTGTGTTTGATTTGTTTGTGTGAAGTTTGACTTTTTTTAACCTGGCTTCAATGTTTTCAGTAATGTAACTGTCTTTCTCGTTTCGTTTCTTTTTCATTCTAGTTACACAAGTTTTTAAGGAAAACCTTGTTCAACAATACAGTTGGAGAAAGCATACAGTTTGATCAAAATGGAGAATTAGCTACAGTTTTCGATGTCACCAATTGGGTTACCTTCTCAAATGGGTCATTTGCTAGGGTGAAAGTTGGACGACTGGATCCTCAGGCCCCTTCCGAGAATGAGCTCACTCTCGAAAACGATCAAATTGTGTGGCACAGAAGCTTTAACCAGGTGTCTGATTTCCTCCACTCAATTCCTTCTTTTGCAATCAAGACCAATACTTTTTAAAGAGTGATGAAGTTTATGTGTGTTTGTGTGTGTGTGTGTGTGGGGGGGGGAGAGGTTAACTCAATCATATTTTCTTCATGTGCCTCTTCCCATTATTTTCTGGGAGATTACATTAATCATTCCAGTTTAAATTCCTCTTGAAGCATTCTCCTACTACATTCTGCCAAATCTATTGAATACATACTGTTTGAATACATACTGCCTCCCTCTCTTCTGTTCATCCTGCAGTATCTTAAAAGCTATTCTTGGTCTTTTTACACTCCATATACATTTGTTAATTTCAGATCGCCACTTTTTCCATGTTTCCTCCGGGATTTCCACTGGCAGCATTTGGAATAAAAGATTTTTTTTTTTTTGGTAATACAATAATTTTAATTGTTGCGAATCGAGCAGACCAGGGCAGTTTTATTTCATCTCAATTCTTGATATCAGACTGAATTGTATTCCAAAGCCTTTTGTAATGGCCCATAAAGAGGTCTTGGAAGGCTTTATCCAACTAGAGAACAAGGTATTTGACCCATTTTGGGTTAACTTTGCAGCCTGTGTATTGTTTTATAATTTTTTTCTCTAAATCTGGGAAACCTTTATGTAAAAATTTGGAAGATGAGAAGTTTGTAAGACTTCTTGTACAGACTTGAGTAAGTAAATTTATGTACACTGGGAACTCTGTCCTGACACAATTTTGAGGAAGATTGAGTGGTTGTGAAACATTCCATTCAAATTGCAGCTCAATACAGGAAACCCCTTTGTAGTTTCCAAGGAAAGAAAACAAATGTGCTTTGCCATTGACAGCCTCTCTCTAGCATCCCTGTACTTCCCTGGTGCTTTCCCATCCAAGTATTCAGCAGGACCCACCCTATTTACCTTCTAAGATCCTATCAGCTTTGAATATCCAGAAGCAAGTGTACTTGAATTTACATATCATTCAGTGCATTTAGTACAACAAAGAACATTCCTGGTCAAGCCATGTAACTATAGCAAGCTAAACATTTGATTCAAGTCCAATAGAACCATAGAGATCAAGAAGATTTTCAAAATATGACCTTTTGCAAGTCAATTCTCCTGCAGCTTTGACAAATGGAGCTTTGACTATTGAAAACTCATCCCCAAAAATCATGTTGGTCTCTAGAAGTTCTTCTGGACTCAAATCTAAGTTGTTTACTGGAACCAACCAAGCTACCATGAGACAATACCATGGTGAAGTTCAGCTTGACCATATCACTGCACTAAGCAGTGTCTCAGCTGCAAAAGAGTGTATTGGTTGGTGTAACAAGCAGATGCTTATATAAGTTCTAAGAAAAATTAACTGTAAATGATATGATATCCATCAGAGGTTCAACAACTGAATCATTAAACTGACCAGATTGAATACACCACAAGTTTGCTTTGAACCCAGGTTGATTTTATACAATTAAATGCAACATTTTAAAGTCCAATATTGCAGGTTGCTTCAATATTCCAAATTCTTTGCTGTGCTAGATGTTGAGCGTTCTCTTAATTTCCACCTCTGTGCTGAGCACTTCAGGCACCTCACGGTTGACAAAAAATTGGGCAACATAACAGGAAGGCTGCAGCTTAATACCAAGTGTTCACTTGTTTCCTCTGACATCATATGTACTTCCCCAGAAAAAAAAATGTCAAGCCACCCATTATCAAAAGACAATTATTCAAGGCTTCCCTCCCTTTTCTGTTTATGGTCAGGTGCTTCCCATTTCTGTCTGCAATGACCCCTGCCAGCCTGGCTTCAGCAAGTCAAAGAAGGAGGGAGTGAAATTTTGCTGCTATGATTGTACCCCCTGTCCAGAAGGGATGATCTCTGAGAATAAGGGTAAGAGACATGTTGTAAAACTATTTTTGTTGAACACACAGAAATAACAGAAGATGTTAAATTACTCTATCATTTGGAAATAAGGACATGAAGCTTTCCATGACATAGGATGAAATATCAACACTTCTGCTATTCAAATGTAGCTAATAAAGATGTGACAACTTTTTTCTAGTTGTGTATATAAGGGTAAAGGTTAAGGTATCCCCTGTGCAAGCACTGGGTCATGTCTGACCCTTGGGGTGATGCCCTCTAGTGTTTTCATGGCAGACTCATTACGGGGTGGTTTGCCAGTGCCTTCCCCAGTCATTACCGTTTACCCCTCAGCAAGCTGGGTACTCATTTTACCAACCTCGGAAGGATGGAAGGCTGAGTCAACCTTGAGTTGTGTATATATAGTAACCGAAAAGTCACCACCCTTCAGGAAAAAATACAGTTAAGAATTTAGATTCAGGTAGGTCTGGAAAAACAGAATAAAGTGTATGTCTAGTTGCACCTTTAAGACCAACAAGTTTGATATTGGGTATAATCTATTTTCTGTGCATGCACACTTATTCAGATAGATTGAAACAGATTGCCACAAATCATAAATATAGATAGAGGGAACAGAGGCTTATTTACCAGGATGGGCTGGTTAGAGCCCAAGTACAAAAGTAGTATATTGGAGATTGGATTAAAGCACTTGTTAAGACTTGTGAATAGCTGTCAATTCGTGCACTCAGGAAAGGTCTGGTGGGTGTCACTGGAAACTTGAGTACCACAAGAAATTGCCTCTCTCCATCTTTCCCATATAATATTATAGTACAGTCAGGTAAGCTAATATTGAACAATTGTATTGCTGTGTGAACCTGCGATGTCCTATGGCCTAGTGCAATAAAGTTTGAATTATTGATATGCTAATATAACATTTGGTGAGCGCTCTTAAGAAGTGCAAAGGGAGCCATGGAGAAAGGTGGACACTTGCAGACCATGGTTTGGATTTTTTTAAGCTGTCCAACTGACCACCAATTTATAAATAAGCAGGAAGCAGAAGAGGGTGGAATTGTTCTCTAACTTATGTGGACAATTATCATTTAGCCACTAATAACAATCCTTTTTTTCCTTAGACCTTTGTGTCTGAAGAAAATCTTCAGAAGATTTCTATTCCTTTCTGAATCAATGCATCTTCAAAATTATAAACTTATAATGCAGGCATTTCAGACAATCTTTAAATCACTCAAAGAGCAGTATACATATTTTGTTAAGGGCTAATTGGGCAGAGAGGGGGCGGGGCCAGTCCAGGTGAAGGCCCAATTGGAAGGCACAAAACGCCTTCAGATTGGGATCTCACCAGGACAGTCAACAGCTCTAGCTAGTCAGGTGAGGCCCAATCGTAAGGTGTGAGATACAGACTGGACAACTTACAAACTGGACAACTCCTCCCCTTCCTCTCACCACTGACAAGCTTTAGCGCCCATTGTATTCCTGGATACAATGGGCTTTGACTCTATTTCTCTATATTTTGCTATGGCAGGATCTATATCCCTTTTCAAAATGTAGACCTCAGGAGAAGCAGAAAAGAATGAGAGAGCCCATTCTTATACGTTGATTGTCCAACAGGCTGCACACTTGGTTAGTCACTAAAACCGATACTATTGTCCCAAAATATTGACATGCATGTAGAAAGGGGGAGCTGAAGGAGGAGAAGGAAGGGAGGGACATTAATTTATACCTCATTTATATCATTGTCTCTTAGCTACCACACACAACCTTGAAATACTGAAACAGCTCTTTTGATTCCTTCAGATATGGATGCCTGTGTCAAATGTCCAGGTCATCAATTTCCCAGTGAAAGCCATCAGGAATGCCTTCTCAAGGTCCCAAGCTACCTTTCATACAAAGAGACTATAGGGATCATTTTTGTCATCTTGGCTGTATCTTTCTCTCTGGTCACATCATTAGTCCTTGGGACCTTCATGAAATACAAGAACACTCCCATTGTGAAAGCCAACAATCGAAGCCTAACCTACATTCTCCTCCTCTCCCTCCTGCTTTGTTTCCTCAGCTCCTTGATGTTCATTGGAAAGCCAGGGAAGGTGACCTGCCTTCTGCGCCAAATAACTTTCAGCCTCATCATCTGTGTGGCTCTTTCCAGTGTCTTAGCCAAAACTATCACTGTGATCCTGGCCTTCATGGCCATCAAACCAGGGTCCCACATGAGGAGGTGGGTGGGTAAAAAACTGGCCTATTCCATTGTCCTTTCTGGCTCCTTAATTCATGCAGTGATTTGTGTTGTTTGGGTTTGTATTTCCCCTCCCTTCCCACAAATGAATATGCATTCACAACCCAGGGAAATCATCCTGGAATGTAATGAGGGCTCTGCTATGATGTTTTACTCTGTCCTTGGCTATCTGGGCTTTCTGGCCAGTGTCAGCTTCACAGTGGCTTTTCTTGCCAGGAAGTTACCTGGCAGTTTCAATGAAGCCAAATTCATCACTTTCAGTATGTTGGTGTTTTGCAGTGTTTGGTTTTCCTTTATTCCAACTTACTTAAGTTCTAAAGGAAAATCCATGGTGGCTGTGGAGATCTTCTCTATCTTGTCCTCTGCTGCTGTCTTACTGGTTTGCATCTTTTCCCCAAAATGCTACATCCTTTTGCTGAGGCCAGAAATGAATATTCGGGAGCAGATAATTAGAATCATGTGAAGATATCAGCAATAGATTTCTTTTTTTTTTATAGAGAGTTTTTATTTTATTTTCCAGAGTTGAAGACAGTGAGGTACATGAAATCTACATTGTTAATACAGAAAAGGAGAGTTATGCTCTTCATTTGATACACTTGGTTCCCCATTTTAATCCCCTTTGTAAATAGTTCAGGTAAGGGCCCCATTGTTCTTGAAAGGCCTCTTCTATTCTTCCGTTAACTATTAGTGTCAGTTTGGCCATCTTGGCAAAATCAGCTAGTTTATTCAGCCAGTCTTCTGTCGAGGGTAGTTCTTGCGTTTTCCATTTCTTGGCCAATTCTAGTCTTGCTGCCGTCGTCGCATAGAAGAAGAAGCTCTGTATGTGGGTTGGGAAGCACTGCGGAAAAACATTTTGGTTCCCCGTTTCAGTCTTAAAAACCCTCTTCTCTTCATTTAAGATTATAAGACTGGCTACATTATTATGGACTTTTACCCAAAGGTTATAGGCTTTTTATAGACTTTTTCACGTTTGCACCACATTTAAAAAGAGAAGTCTACTTTGTTAGCATCATTTCAGCATTTGTTTGCATAGTTTCTGACAATTTTAACAATCATAAACAGTTTATACTTAACGTGGTCCTAGAGCCCTCCACATTTCCACTAGGGAAAAGGAAAAAGAAAAAAAAACAAGCCTGCTTAATTGTACGGAAAGAAGAGAAACAAATATATGTTTATGGGTTGCTAAGGTTATTAAGTTATATAAGTGTACATTGTTAATACCAGAAATGATAAAATGGAGTCTTCATTAATTAGTAGAATAAATTCTTCGTTAGTTACATTTACACCTCCTCAGTTAGGAACCTCCTTTTAGTTATGCTTTAAGTTTAGGCTGAAAGTCACTACAGAGATATGTTAGGTAATTCAAATTCAGCTATCATAGGAAATCTAAAACCCCACACTATAATGTAAGCCCATTCCATTAGGTGTCTCCTTTTAGTTATGCTTTAATTTTGGGCTGGTAGACACTACGAAATTAGATTTAATAATACAAATTCAGCTTACTTAGAAGATCTTAGAAGATTAACTTCTTAACTAGTTATATTGCCTATATAGCTACGGAAAGGAGGGAAAAGAGGAAAAGAATTTCAACCACTGTGTTACATTTCCATTCCCCAAGCTTCTTAAGGGGGTCTCATATCGAGGCTTGTTACGTCTTGTGGCTCCCATTGACTAATGTTCTGTCCTGTTGGTCTTTGGCTGGGAAAGTACAGTTGTAGTCTTTCCCTTGGAGTATACATCGATAAATCTTGAAACAGTTGTACCTCCTGGACTCCAATATCAGTACAGATGTTTTTCCAAGAAGCTCCTTTCAATCGATTGCTTTCACCGCAGATCCATATGTCTTTTAATTGATTCTTGTGAACTGTTGCTTTGGAGTGGCTATATATCTTCTCAGGTAGGGTGTCCTTATCTGAGCTGCAAGACTCTGACATCCCCTTTTCCATCTCCATAATTTCAGATTCCTCTTCTGCTGGTAATTTTCCACCTTGTTTAGGGCTATCATCAGCCACTACTATTGGTTCATCATTCCTGTTAGAAACTTCTTCCTTAATGCCTTTAAACTCCATGAGCATATTTTTAAGCGAGCCATTTATAGATTCTTTCAGGTCTTGTGTTTGTTTCTCTAGAAGATATGCAAATTTTTTAAGCGTAAACATGTTCCAGGCTTGGAATTTTGTTAGGTAAAGGTAAAGGTAAAGGTATCCCCTGTGCAAGCACCGAGTCATGTCTGACCCTTGGGGTGACGCCCTCTAGCGTTTTCATGGCAGACTCAATACGGGGTGGTTTGCCAGTGCCTTCCCCAGTCATGACCGTTTACCCCCCAGCAAGCTGGGTACTCATTTTACCGACCTCGGAAGGATGGAAGGCTGAGTCAACCTTGAGCCGGCTGCTGGGATTGAACTCCCAGCCTTATGGGCAAAGCTTTCAGACGGCTGCCTTACCACTCTGCGCCACAAGAGACTTAATCAATTATGCATATGTTGTTTCCAAAATATATTTGCAATTTTGCAAATAACCAGTAGAGGTCCTACAGAGTCCTAACGAAAGCAACAGTCTGTTTTGATATTAAAGCAATGTCTCTGGAGCTTAGTTCTCGCGAGATTTTTCCATCCACGTCTCTAATCTCTCTTATCTCCGAAGACAAAAACAGATGTAATAAGAGCTGTTACTTATTAGTTTGAGTTAATTTAAGTCCTTCTTCTGCTTAGAAAAGAAAATTAGCCTGCCTCATAATGAGGTGGCATCAAGCAGAGCCAGAAACGGGGGAAAAAGTAGAGACGGAGAAGCAGAAGAGCACTTGCATCTCTGCGTTGATTAATGACTCAATATCTTGGAATTTGGCAGTGTCCACCCCCTCAGTTGTAATAAATCATCTTCCTGTCACTCTAGCTTGTTTGGATTAGCGAAAGCGACTCTCCACGCCGAGAGTTCATTCCAGGTAAGAGGGTGCCGGGGGAAACCCCACTCACTGTTTGTAGGCTCAATCTGATGTCTGCCAGATGTATTCACTCCGGAGTTGTGGTGAGTCGAAGGTCTTGCTGGGAGGTATCCAATTAGCTTTGTAGATTAAAATAAGCTTTGTAGATTGCAGAGTTGAAAAAGGAGGAAAAGGAGGAAAGGATATTAAAATGGCGGACGGTGCTTGCTGGACCCTGTGCACACTGAGCTTACGTTCCAGTGGGAGATTAATTTCCCTGCGGAACAGAGAGGCCCCAGAGATTCACAAGGAATTTCTGAGAAGATTGTGGGTGGGTTAGCGTACCCAAAACCCGATTCTGTCAATCACAGCAGCGATTGACCCTCAGTGGAACAGGAGCTCGAAGTATTCGAGCTATCCAAGTGCCATGGCTCCGCCTTCTCTGTCAGCAATAGATTTCTTCATACTAAATCTGTTATCAGCAGAAATGGAATTGAAGAATAAAACAGGACTCTTATGGGAGGGGGAAGTAATCTAATGGCATGAAGCATCTCAGTATGATGAATAACCTAACTCAACACAGCAAAGAATGTTCTTCAGATAATGTTGTTTCTATGAAAAGAAATGTTCTCACAGCAAAAGAGTCCTCTAGCTCTGTGTTGTATAGATTGGAACGATGAAATCTAAATAACAACAACAAAAAATGACACTTTTCTTACTCTTCCTGGCTCTTTCATTCAAATAGTTTTTTTCTACACTTTGCCTAAATGCTCTCTCCACATTCTCTCTAACCAATTGCTCTTCACCAGTAATTGAGTACATAAACTTGTGCAGACAGTAAATTCAGATAAGACCATGAGACTTCCTGATTCTCACTGAACTCTACTGGGCAGCACATTTTAATTTCTTAAGGCACTTTATTGTCAAATCTATGCCAAGTTATCAGTTTCCCAATTTTCATGTGTGGCAAGGAATAAGCAGAGCCACCATTGGTGCAACAGGTAGACGAGAGAGCCCTATTGGTTTGCATGCTGGGCTTACACAAGGAGCACAGCATAGAAGAGGCAGATGGGATCACATAGTTTGCATAAGGGTGACGTGCAAGAGGGTCCCATCCTTTTCGCTCAGTATTTCATAGAGCAGCTTCCCTCCAACCCGCCCTATGTGATGTTTAACAGCTTTATGACTGCGTCTGAGGTTTCATATTGCATGGGATTGAGCCTGTTGGCAGGGAGTCTCAACAAAACGGTGATTGGTCTCCCTGGGGTTCCTGGCCTCAGTATGTGGCATATAAATGAACATGGCTTGCATGGTTGGGAGACCAGGGGTTCTCACAAGATGGGCACAGGAAAGGTAAACCTTTTGACATTTTTCTAGGTGGAATAAATCAATCATTTAAGGCCCCCTAAATCTGTAAAGCCCAGAAACTGACTGAGCATGACAAAGTGATATATTTATCTTCTGAAATGGATACATATATTTCCAGTAAAATGGCTCTTCATGCTTTTGCATCCAGGAAAAATAGAGCCATAATGTGCAATAGGGGAGAGAGGAGAATTGTATCCTAAGACTGTTATAACCTAATTACTTAAACTGTTAATGGAATTTTATCTGTTAAGATATTTTTAGTTGAATTATATATTCTCTTTTTTCTTTGTATACATTTGTACTTCATTGTGAGGTCTTTGTTCAATAGAGTAGAAGTTATCTACTACTATTTATTAGGAATAATATACAATTTTACTGGATATGCAATTATCTGGACATTCTACTCAATTAATCAGATCTTCCCAGTCATAATGTGTTAAAACTGGAAGTTAATAATAATATCATTACATTAAATTCTGTTCATCTTCCGTGTTTTTTCTCCTTTCTTTTGGCAATATTTTGTGAGATGTCTACAAAAATTAAGACAGATATTGATAGGATCTAGTCATAAAAAGGCTCTGCCTGAATAGCTGAAGACCTGCTTTCAATATTACGAATAACCCTACTCCCTGACATTATATAGTTGACTCTCCCCCCCCCCCATGGCAGCAGATTTGTATTTAGGTCCTCCATCCTGAGCCAATATTCTAAATACTGGAGAGCCAGCTTGGTATAGAAGTTAGGACTCTGGACTTTTATGGTAGAGAAAAGTGGCATACAAGAAACAATTCTTCTAAATGTGTCTGCAGGCTGAAAAATTTCAGGGAATGCTGACATGCTTGACATAAAGGCTCTGCTGTGACAAGATTGAAACAGGGATTAACTGCAGTAGCTGGTGTCAGCTGATATATTTTAGGCATTGGTTTCAGCTCATACATCTTAGGCCTGGTACTTAGAAGAATGGAACTATGTTGGGTTACTGCCAGCTGAAGAAGATGTGGTTGCTCATATCAATTCATTATCATTCACAAAGAAAAGCCAATGGTAACATAAACTTCAATAGGCAAGGGGATCTGCTCTCCTGGCTGGGAATGGTTCAGATCCCCAGGGCGCCTCTGGACTCCATACATTTTGGGCCAGTCCACTGACTGCTAGGTCAGGCTCCTTTTCCCGTGCTCTGTCGAACCACCCATGGGATGACAATAAAACTACAGGGATTAACTGCAGCAGCTTGTAAGACATTGGTGTTAGCTGATACATTTTAGGCATTGGTTTCATCTGATACATCTTAGGCCTAGTACTTTTGGAGAAGGGAACTGTGTTGAGTTACCACCAGCTGAAGTGGATGTGGTTGCTCACAGCAATCAATTGTCATTCGGATGCCCTTGCACACACCACATCACAAAGCAAAGTGAAGGCCACAGGAAAGGTAAAATAATTGACAGTTTTGTAGGTGGAAGAAATCAGTCACTTAGGGTCACACCTTTTACAACTCTGTATTGCCCAGAGATTTATTGATGATTTCCAAACCTCAAAGGTATCAACTTGCTTGTTAGAATTTGGAGAAAACAAAATCTTCTGCCTTCATGTGCAGCTTGTGTGGGGCCCTGATCAGTCCTCATGGGGGGAGGAGCAATTATCTCCAGCCAAATGGTCAAAACACCTGGTGTCTTGCTGGTTTGCAATGGATATCCTGACGGCACAAGCAAATAATAAGACCTTCATTTAAGTAGTATAAAATCAAGCATCTAGAAAGAAACAGGTCTCAGGTGATCAATTGTATTCCCCTTTCCCATTCTGTTTCATATAGGCCTCCTTCACTTCCTTCCCTCAGATATATTTTAAATCACTTCTATATATATAATATTGTATTTTATTCTTTCTCTTCAAATTATCTCATCATTATTTCTGGCTTAAAACAAATATTTTTGTTCTCAAATCATAAAATGAACAAAATCTCTTTATACTTTTGATCCTATATTGATCTATTGTACATGACTAGGAAATGATTTATTTTATGGAGAAGCATTCCTTTTCTCTTGGTGCGTGTCTGTGCGTCATTTGAATTTTAAGCAGTGAACCAAAAGATTCATTAGAAACATGACTAACAATGCAACAAAAGTGATGTGATAAAACATTATGGATGGACAAGTGATACTCTGCAGCTGGAAGGGAATCCTTGTAATTGAGATGCTGCTGGTACTGCCCTGTTGTATAGTGTATGTGTGTCCTCAATAGGGGGCAATTATCTCCAGCCAAAGTGTCAAAACAACTGGTATCTTCCTTGTTTCAAGTGGATTTCCTGAAGGCACAAGCAAATAATAAGACCTTCATTTAAGTAGTACAAAATCAAGACTTTTTCATCAAAACTGCATCTAGATAGAAAGTCTCAGGTGATCCATTGTATTCCCCTTTCCCCTTCTGTTTCATGTAGGTTTCCTTCAACTCCTTCCATCAGATACTGTTCCACATTGATTTAAAAATCATTTCTATCTATCATACTGTATCCCATTCTTCCTCTTCAACCAAACCCATCATTAGATCTGGGTTTTTAAAAAAATCAGAAAAATCTCACAATGGAAAAATTTGTTTGCAAAGACCCACACTCAGTGGAATAATAATTCTGCTTTTAAATTAAATGAAATAATTTTGAATTCTCCTTTTATAAGATAGAATACTCCATTTTTATTCTCAAATGATAAAATGAACGAAACCTCTTTATATATGTTATCTTATATTAATCTATTTTTCACAACTGGGAAATGATATTTTATAGAGAGGCATTCCTTTAATCTTCTTAGGGGGGGTCATTTGGATTTTAATGGGTAAACCAAAACATTGATTAGAAACATGAAGAATAATGCAGCAAAACTGATGTGATAAAATATGATGGGCGGAATAGTGATATTCTACAGCCATAAGGGAAGTTTTGTTATTGAGATTCTGCAGCTACTGATGCTGGTGCTGCTGGTGCTGCCAAGTTGTATCGTGTGTTGGACGTCTTCCATTATTTGCTCCATATATGATGACCCCTTCCCAATTCCTCACAACTTTTATCAGAAAGGGGACCTTCTTATAGGTGGGATCACCGCTCAAGTTGATTTCTTAAATAACCCTCCATCTTTCTTAGAACACCCGGCAAGTATGCCGGTTGATGATCCTGGGTAAGGATTTAAACATTTTTTCTTTGACTTAATCTGATCACGCTGTTTAGTCAGTAGTTAAGCAATCATAGAATGAATTTTCATTTTATTTACTTCTAAGACACCCCCTTTCTCCCCAATGGATACCCAAAGTGGCTTGCATTGCTGTTCTCTCTTCCTTTTTATCCAAAACACTGTGTGGGAGACTAGGCTGACAAGGTATCTTACATCACATAGAAAGCTTTCAGGGCACAATGAAAATTCAAATTATGATTTCTAGGACGTTTACCAGTATACCATTTTGGCTACTTAATGTTATCTTTCTGCAGTTTACTTGGATCTTTCTAATCATGCAGTGTATAAACAACACTTCTTTTCAATGGGATGAATTGCATTCCGACAAGGTTTGGGATTGTCATTTGTGTACGCTGACTCTAACAACCAAAGGTGTTCAGAATGTTGCCAGGTCTGCCAGACCAGCTGGCAGGGGATGGGGGTGACCTTATTGGAAGCAGGGAGCATAAAAGCTGAAAATAAATGCAATGTGCCTAGGTCACTCGAAAGGAAGGTGCAAGTGGATTTCAAGGGTATTGACATTTTTTCCCCCTGTATTTTATATTTGTTGTGAGCTGAAAAGGCCTGGCTGGGACAGGGCATAAAAGTAGAATGAATGAACAAACCAATAAATAAAAATTAATAAGACTGACCATTGCCTTGGAGTCACTATAGATAGTAGTTTCTGTTATTTTTAAAATATATATAGTGGCTGGATTTCAGCAGGCTTTGGACAGTCTTTGAATGACTTAGGGCATGGAGTATAAATAGCTGTCATTTGAAAAATGTAAGAAGTCTGAAATCACATGAAAAAGTATAGGGACCAAAAGAGATGACAATGATACCATGTGAAACCAAACTTATATGAAAATGGGTTGGCAAAGGCAAACCTTATAAGTCTGTTACACCTCTATGGGCACAATATCTAAGGGCACTGCTAAAGAAACCAGTTCATAAACTAGAAGTTCAGCTGGGAGGAAGATCACTGTAAATGCACTTTGGTTGCTTTCCTACATATCTTCTCTGTAGGTCAGTCACAAAAAACTACCAGCACATATTGGCCTTGGCTTTTGCTGTAAAAGAGCTGAATGAGAATCCCAACTTCTTACCAAACACCAGCTTGGGTCTCTACATCCTCAATAGCTACGGCCTTGGAAGAATGACCTTTAAGGCCACTCTCAGTGTACTTTCTGCACAGCAGAAGCAGGCACCTAACTTCAGCTGTGATAACCAGCAGAAATTCGTAGCTGTAATTGGAGGGCGTTTGTCTGAAACCTCTGCTCAGGTGGCCTCCATTCTAAACATCTACAAGACACCTCAAGTAAGCTATAAACATAGACATAACAATTCCAGCATAGGATTGAATGTTCTGATATAATTAATAAAAATGACAATGTGTTTTCTTTCAGCTGACTTATGGGTCATTTTCCCTTGCAAAGGATGACAAAAAACAATTCCCTTCCATATATCAGATGGTGCCTGATGACGCCCATCAGTACAGGGGAGTTGTAAAGTTACTTCATCATTTTCAATGGACTTGGATTGGGCTCCTGGCTATGGATGATGACATGGGAAACCAGTTTTTGCAGAGAATAATACCTCTGCTTTCTGAGAATAGCATTTGTTTTTCATTCATATACAAAATAACAAAAGTGACTTACGTAAAGGACATGATAGAATTTGTTACAAACCAAGCTGAACACTACTCAATATTAATGGACAAAAAAGTCAATGTATTTTATGTTTACGGAGAACTTCATGCCATGTTGACTTTAAGAATCACACTATATTTATTTCCTTTCATTTTATTACCCCATCTGGGTAAGGTGTGGATAGTTACATCACACTGGGACTTTGAGTCATATTCTATCCAACGAATTTTTGAAACAGACTCCCTCCATGGTGCCCTATCCTTTGCAGTCCATTCCAATCAGCCTCCTGGATTCCAAGAATTCCTGAAGACCGTAAGACCATCCTGGGCTGGAGAAGATGGTTTCATTCAGATCTTTTGGGAGCAAGCATTTAGTTGTGCATTGAAATATGAGCAAGGGGATATGAAGAAAATTTGCAGTGGGGAGGAGAAACTGGAGAGCCTTCCTGGCCCTTTTTTTGAAATGCAAATGACTGGCCACAGCTATAATGTCTACAATGCTGTTTATGCCGTGGCCCATGCTTTACACAATATTGTCGGGGACCCGCTTGCTAACTGAAAAAAAACAGGGTGCCCCTTTGAAGAAAACGTCACGCCAGGCCTGGTGAACGATACAACAGGAACAAGCTTTATTTCAGCAACGTGGAGTCCGCTGGTATGGAGTAAGAGCTTCCACTGAACTCCAGGTGGAAACTCCCTTTTATACAAAACCCACCTCCTTAGGCTGTATTGCCCCACCCAGTACTTGCGGAGGGAACATGCTGATACAATCATGACTCATGCACATATGCGAGGTTTTCCGGGGTTCCTGATGGCCCATTTTCCTGGAACAAAGGGCCATCTCCGGGCCCTTGTCAAAAGGTGGAGGGGGACATTGAGGTTCTTTAGCGGCCATTGCCACCTCAACGATCGGGTGGGGCGCCCAGCTGCCGGCTTGCCTATGATCACCATGCCCTACCTCCGTGATCGCGGGCGCCTCTGATGGCAGGGTTCGGTCCGGTTCCCAAGCCACCAAGGACCGAACCACGACATTCTGCCCCCCCAAAGGTCCATTCTCCAACCCCCCGGGACGGCCAGGATACCGCTTGTGGAAACGTTCAGTGAGTCGGGGCGCAAGGACGTCCGCTGCCCAGACCCATTCCCGGTCCCCCAAAGCGAAGTCCTTCCATTCCACGAGGTACTGCAACTTCCCCCTGTGGAGTCTAGAGTCCAGGATATCCGCCACCTCGTGGTGCTCCCCCCCCGGCAGGACCTCGGGCGCTGGCGGGGAAAACACGGGGTGCCAAACGTCACCGTCCGGAGTTTTTTTTAGAAGGCTCACGTGAAAGACGGGATGGATGTGCCGGAGGTTCTTGGGGAGCTTGAGCTTGACCGAAACTTCGTTGATCGGGGCCAAGACCTCGAAAGGCCCCAAAAACCGAGGGCCTAGCTTCTTGCTGGGCAAATTCAACCGTAGGTTCCGGGTGGAAAGGTAAACTCGATCCCCCGGTCGGATCTCCTCAGCTGGTCGTCTCTTCCGGTCGGCGTCCTCTTTCTGCGCTGCCTTGACTTTGTGGAGCTGCTCCTGCAGCGACTTCCAGCAGCTCCCGGCACGCTTCCCCCACTCGCGAAGGTCGGCCGATTCCCGGGCGGGGACCTCTCCAAGCTCCGGGAAGTGTCTCAGGTCTGTCCCGTAGACGACGGCAAAAGGCGACATCTCCGTGCTGCTGTGGTCTGCGTTGTTGTACGCGAACTCGGCCAGGGGGAGCAGGGGCACCCAGGTGTCTTGATGATAGGAACCGAAACACCGCAAGTACTGCTCCAGTACTTGATTAACCCGCTCGGTCTGCCCGTCCGTCTGGGGGTGGTAAGCGGAGCTCAGCCCTTGCTCGATGTCTAACAGGCGCAGGAAAGCTTGCCAAAACCGGGACACGAATTGTGAGCCCCGATCGGAAATCACCTTGTCCGGCAGCCCGTGCAGTCGGAACACGTGATCCAGGAACATCCGAGCCAACTGTGAAGCACTGGGGACACTGGCGCAAGGAATGAAATGGGCCTGTTTGGAAAATAGATCTACCACCACCCAGATCACCGTTTTCCCCTTGCTGGGAGGCAAGTCTGTTATAAAGTCCATGGAGATCACTGACCACGGCCGGGTCGGGACCTCGAGCGGGTGCAGCAGACCTTTCGGCTTGCCAACCCCCGGCTTGCAGGTCAGGCAGACAGGACAACCACTGACGTAAGCTTTTGTGTCCCGCCGCAGACTGGGCCACCAAAACCGCCGCCGGGCCAACTTCCAGGATTTTACGAAACCGAAGTGCCCGGCGGTCTTAGCATCGTGGCAGAGGCTGAGGGCTTCCCGTCGTAGCCCTTCCGGGACGTAGACCGCCTCCCCCGTCCGCCAGAGACCGGAGTCCAAAATCAAAGAGTCCCGGAGCTCAGCCAGCTCCTCGTCTGTCCCGTAGGCTGCCACTAGGCGGTCTCGGAGCGGGGCGGTCGCCGGGTCGGGCTCCCATTCCTCCCTGGCCCGACGCCTAGTGACGACCCCCCGTCCCAGCTGCTCCTCACCAAACACGGACCTGGTGCAGGGAGCGTACCCCTCCCCATAATGCGGCAGACGGGAGAGGGCGTCCGCGAGGAAATTCTCTTTGCCGGGGATGTGACCAAGCTTGAAATTGTACCGCGAAAAGAACTCCGCCCACCTCATCTGCTTGGCGTTCAGGGATCGCGGTTGCCGGAGCGCCTCCAGATTCTTGTGATCTGTCCAGACCTCGAACGGCTCCTCTGTTTCCTCCAGCCAATGCCGCCATTCGGTGAGGGCGAACTTAATCGCAAACGCCTCCTTCTCCCAGGTAGACCAGTTCCGCTCCGTTTCGGCGAATTTTCGTGAGAGGTAGGCCGCCGGCCTCAGCTGTCCCGCCTTGTCTCGCTGCAGGAGAACCGCCCCGGCTGCTGCGTCGCTGGCGTCGACTTGTACCACCATCGGCTGGGTTGGGTCGACGTGCAGTAGCGTGGGCTCAGACGCGAAAGCTTGCTTGAGGGCCAGGAACGCTGCCTCCGATTTCTCATTCCAGCCGAGCGCTGCGCTGGGCCGCGTGGCGCGAGGACCTCTCCCCTTGGTACCTAGCAAGTCCGTGAGGGGAGCCACTACGGAGGAGTATCTGGGGATGAAGCCTCCCAAGCCACCAAGGACCGAACCACGACAAATATCCACACACATGAATCCGAACGCAGAAAACATTTGGAAGGTGGGAGGTTGGATGTTCAGAATATAGAGCCGTGGCAGGTACTGGAATGCTTCATACCTGTCGACGTATCACAAGTGGAATTCTTCTCTTTCTAATTGCACTTTGCATGTTCAATTCTCTCACCAACTTAATGATTCAAATATAATTTTGTTTGTGTGTTTGATTTGTTTGTGTGTAGTTTGACTTTTTAAAACCTGGCTTCAATGTTTTCAGTACTGTAACTCTCTATCTTGTTTGTTTGTTTTTCATTTTAGCTACACAAGTTTTTAAGGAAAACCTTTTTCAACAATTCCGTCGGGGAAAGCATACAGTTTGATCACGATGGAGAATTAGTTACAGTTTTTGATGTTACCAATTGGGTTACCTTCTCCAATGGGTCATTTGCAAGGTTGAAAGTTGGACGACTGGATCCTCAGGCCCCTTCAGAGAATGAGCTCACCCTAGAAGATGATCAAATTGTGTGGCACAGAAGCTTTAACCAGGTGTCTAATTTCCTCCACTCAATTGCTTCCTTGGAAAGCAAGACCATTACTGTTTCCTGCATAGATGAAGTTGTCTGTATGTGTGAGTTGGGGAGGTTAATTCAACCACATTTTCTTCATGTGCCTCTTCCCATTATTTTCATGGAAGGTTACATTATTCATTCCAGTTTAAATTCCTCTTGAAGCATTCTCCTACTACATTCTGCCAAATTTATTGAATACCTACTGCTTCAATTTCCCCAAGAATTATGATACCTGTCAGCTGCCATAGTACAAGGCTCATGTAGAGGAAAAATATAGAATGTATATAGAAGGGATTCTTACAATATAGATAATGAAAATAGAATTTTTCAAAATCTTGGTCTAAAATTTTGATAAATATCCTACCAATTTTCATTACCATGTTTTTAATAGTTGTTTTCATCCTTCTTCTTCAGTGTTATGTAGAGCGTAGTAGTGCAATGAAGAGAGCAGATGGGTTAGCAGAATTCTCAATTTTTGTAAATGCCTTATAATATGTGAGTCTGAAAACCATTCTTTATTGTAATGATTTGGAAGATGAGGACTTTGTGAGACTTCTTGTACAGTTTTGTGTAGGTTAATGTATGCCCACTTGGAATTCTGTCCTGAAAACAATTTTAAGGACGATTATGTAGTTGTGAAACGTTCTATCCAAGTTGCAGCTCAATTCAGGAAAACCCTGTAGGTAAGAAAACAAATTTGCTTTGCTATTGACAGCCTCTCTCTGGCATCCCTGTACTTCCCTGGTGGTTTTCCATCCTAGTATTTAGCATTACCAAATCTACTTAGCTTCTAAGATCCTGTCAGACTTGAATAGCCAGAAGCACGTATACTTGAATTTAAATATCGTTTAGTATAAATCAAAGAACTTTCCTGGTCAGGTCATGTAACTATATTCAGCTAAACATCTAGAAGTCCAATAGCACCATAGAGATCAATATTTTCAGAGTATGACTTGTTGCAAGTCAAAGCACCTTCTCTTGGAGCTTTGACACATGAAACTTTGACTATTGAAAACTTATCCACAAAAATCATGTTGGTCTCAAAGTTCTTCTGGACTCAAATCTAAGTTGTTTACTGGGACCAAACCAGCTACCATGAGAAAATACCCTGGTGAAGTTCACCTTGACCATTTCACTGCACTAAGCAGTTTCTCAGCTGCAAAACAGTGTATTGTTTGGTGTAACAAGCAGATGCATATATAAGTTCTAAGAAAAATTAACTGCAAATGTTATAATATCCATCAGAGGTTTAACAACTGAATCATTAAACTGACCAGATTGAATACATCACCAGTTTACTTCCAACTTTGGCTGATCTTATAGAAGCAAATTCAACATTTTAAACTCCAATATTGCAGGTTGTTAATCTTTCATTCTTATTGTCACTTATATATTCCAAATTGTTTGCTGTAATAGAAGTTGAGTGTTCTCTTAGGGGCTTTTCGCACGCCTTCAAAATCGCACAATGGTTGCCAATTGAAAACGCTACTGATTTGCCATTATGCACAACGTCATTGACAATCTGCCACACACCTGAAACCGATCCGCAAAAAGCGCTTCCTTGTAGCGCTTTCAGGGAAATCCCCAAAAGTGGATTCACCCTCCGGAAAGCGATACACTCCTGCAACCAATCTGCAACACTAGCGAAAAAGACCTGTGCGTTAACATTGTTGCGGTTTCTACAAAGTCCCTCCCCCTGGCTCTCTCCTCTGATCTTCCGGCGAAGCGATCGCCATTTTTTTTTCTCCGAGCGAGCGGGGATAAACGCTCCAGCAAGCCTCTTTCTGTTTAGAGGCTTCCCCGGCTTCAGTCCCTCCCCTTCAGTCACTAAGCACAAAGAACAGAAAAGCCCGTTTGCTGATGTATTTTCCCTTTATTTTTTACACATTCATTCAGGCGAATATCGGGCCCATGAGAGGGGGGGGGTTTCACTCGGAGGGAGCGTGGCAACGATGAAATGACAGCTCAAACACACCAGGCAGCTGGATGGGTCTCTCCATTGCAACGAATCAACACAGATTCGTTGCAATCGGTCTGTTTTTTTTTTTTAACTTTCTTAAAGGGAAAGGGGCTGTTTGGGAGCATGCTAACGGCTGCCCATTGGCTGCTTGACGGCCAGGGGCGGGATGAACTCGGCAATAGCGCTTCCTTTCTAGCGATTTCTGCCGAGACCGGAAGCCTGTGGGAAACGCTACAAAACGCAACTGGATACCACTACAAAGGCAGGTATGCATAACGACGAATTCCACTATTTTAAATGGCGATTTTTCATTCAGTGACCAATTTGCTACAAAGATCCCGGTGCGGAAAGCCCCTTAATGTTGACCTCTGTGGTGAGCACTTCAGGTATCTCATGGCTGACAAGATATTGGGCGACATAACGTGAAGGCTGCAGCTTAATACCAAGTGTACATTTGTTTCCTCTGACATCACATGTACTCCCCCAGCAAAAAAAAAAAAAAAGTCAGGCCACCCATTGTCAAAAGACAATTATTCGATGCTACCCTCCCTTTCTGTGTATGTACAGGTGATTCCTGTTTCTGTCTGCAATGACGCATGCCAGCCTGGCTTCAGCAAGTCAAAGAAGGAGGAAGAGAAATTTTGCTGCTATGATTGTACCTCCTGTCCAGAAGGGATGGTCTCTGAGAATAAGGGTAAGAGACATGTTGTAAAACATTTTTGTTGAACACACAGAAAAAACAGATATTTAGTTGTTCTAACATTTGGAAAGGAGACATGCAGCTTATCATGACATAGGATTAAACATCAACACTTCTGCTGTTCAGATATAGACAAAGGAGAGACAGAATCTGTCCAGTGGCTTAATTAAGTATAAGAAGATAAAAAGTCTCTTATCTAATTTATTTAGACTTTGACTCTGCCAAAATGGTCTCTAGATTAATTTGTTTTCTGTTTTCAGTCTGTTTTTCGTCAGTGGCTGTGACGTCACAGCCTTGACTCTCCATTATACAGGAGCATAAGCCTCATTATATTCAAACATTAACAAGGACCGACTCATTGCCACTGACAAAAGCCAGACTGAAAATGGAAAACAAATGAATCTAGAGACCATTTTGGCAGAGTCAAAGTCTAAATAAATTAGATAAGAGACTTTTTATCTTCTTATACTTAATTAAGTCACTGGACAGATTCTGTCTCTCCTTTGTTACAATTTTGGAATCATCCACTTCCTTCGTGCAGCACTTAGTGTTCAAATATAGACAACATCTGGTCACTAATAACAATTCTTCTTTCCCTTAGACCTTGATGTCTGAAGAAAATCTTCAGATGATTTCAATTCCTTTCTGAATCAATGCATCTCCAAAATTATAAACTTATATTGCATACTTTTGCAAATTATATTGCATAATTTCTCTGTATTTTGGTATGACAGGATCTATATCCCTTTTAAAAATGTAGACCTTAGAACAAGTGGAAAAGAATGAGAGAGCCCATTCTTCTACATTGATTGTTCAACAGTCTGCATACCTGGTCAGTCACCAAAGCCCATACAATTGTCCTAAAATATTGACACATATGTAGAAAGGGGGAGCTGAAGGAGAAGAAAGAAGGGAGGGGCATTAATTTATACCTCAATTATATTATTGTCTCTTAGAAACTACTCACAGACTTGAAATATTGAAGCAGCTCTTTTGATTCCTGCAGATATGGATTCCTGTGTCAAATGTCCAAATAATCGATTTCCCAGTGAAAGCCATCATGAATGCCTTCTCAGAGTCCCAAGCTACCTTTCATACAAAGAGACTATAGGGATCATTTTTGTCATCTTGGCTGTATCTTTCTCTCTGGTCACATCATTAGTCCTTGGGACCTTCATGAAATACAAGAACACTCCCATTGTGAAAGCCAACAATCGAAACCTCACGTACATTCTCCTCCTCTCCCTCCTGCTTTGTTTCCTCAGCTCCTTGATGTTCATTGGAAAGCCAGGGAAGTTGACCTACCTTCTGCGCCAAATAACTTTCAGCCTCATCATCTGTGTGGCTCTTTCCAGCATCTTAGCCAAAACTATCACTGTGATCCTGGCTTTCATGGCCACCAAACCAGGGTCTCACATTAGGAGATGGGTGGGTAAAAAACTGGCTTATTCCATTGTCCTTTTTGGCTCCTTAATTCATGTAGTAATTTGTACTGTTTGGGTTTGTATTTCCCCTCCCTTCCCACAAATGAATATGAATGCACAACCGAAGGAAATTATCCTGGAATGTAATGAGGGCTCTGCTATGATGTTTTACTTTGTCCTTGGCTATCTGGGCTTTCTGGCCACTGTCAGCTTCACAGTGGCCTTTCTTGCCAGGAAGCTACCTAGTAGTTTTAATGAAGCCAAGTTCATCACTTTCAGTATGTTGGTCTTTTGCAGTGTTTGGTTTTCCTTTATTCCAACTTACTTAAGCTCTAAAGGAAAATCCATGGTGGCTGTGGAGATCTTCTCTATCTTGTCCTCTGCTGCTGGCTTACTGGTTTGCATCTTTTCTCCAAAATGTTACATCATTTTGCTGAAGCCAGAAATGAACATTCGAGAGCAGATAATTAGGACTATGTGAGGATATTAGACATATAAAATCTGGGATTAATGTAAATGACTGAAGAATAATACAGGACTCTTGTGTTGACAAGGTAATATAATGCCACAAAGCATCTTATTCTAATGAATAACTTAACTGATCACAGCACAGAAGTTCCATAATCTTCTTCATATAATGTTGTTTCTGTGAAAAGAAATAAATAAAACAATAAAAGAACACCTTGTTAGGCTAAAATTACTTCCATGCCACTACAGAAGGCTTTTACCTATATAGATTCAAAGCTATTCTTAGACCCTGTGATGTTGACAAATCTCATGTACCTAATGTCTACATATATATGTGGGAACCTTGAGGTTCAGAATCTCACTTGTTACTTCTTAATATGCCCACTCCATGATGAGACAAGGAAGAAATTTATGTTAGAGTTAATTCTGAATGCTCCAGCAGTGGGATTTTGATCTCTGCTTATCTTTTAAGTTGAACTAAATAATTTTATTCTTGTTTTTATACTTTATTTTCTTTACTGTGATGACTTTTGTCCAATACAATAAAAGTTATCTACTGCTATTTATTATGAATAATATACAATTAGCTAGAAATGCAATTATTTGGAAATTATTTCAGTTCATCAGATCTTCCAAGTCATAATGTGTTAAATTTGGAAGTTAATAATAATATCATTATGTTAACTTCTGTTCTTTTTTTAAAAGAAATAATATTTCTATCAAAACCTGGCTAGAATCTCTTCCTATACAGCTATATACCTCTGCAAGGAGTTTATGCAGACGGATAGCCAGAAAAAGATTTGTGGTTTTTTGTCATTTCCTCCTGGCAAAGGTTTGTTAGAAGTCTACAAAATTAAGATAGATTTTGATGTGATCGAGTCATACAGAGGCTCTGCCTGAATTGCTGAAAACCTGCTCTTAGTGTTAGGCATAACGGTACTCACTGACATTGTAGTTGGCTCCTCCACCTTTAGCAGCAGATTTGTATTTAAGACCACCAACCTGAACCAATATTCTAAATCAAGGGTAGTCAAACTGTGGCCCTCCAGATGTCCATGGGCTACAATTCCCATGAGCTTGGAGACTCTGGCAGGGGCTCATGGGAATAGTAGTCCATGGACATCTGGAGGGCCAGTTTGACTACCTCTGTTCTAAATTTTGGAGAACACCCTCGGTATAGTGGTTAGGATTGTGGACTTCTAACCAGGCAAGCCAGGTTTGATTTCCCACTCCCCCACATACAGACAGCTGGGTGACCTTAGGCAAACCACAGCACTGATAAAGCTGTTGACTGGCAGGATGGCATGTGGGCAAGCAGGACACAGCATGGATTGGCAATATTAAGAACACAGTTTTAATTATACACAAGCTTCCTGCTGGATGGTTGGCCTGCTGTGAGAATGAGAGCCATATTCATCCATCTGACTGCTAATGCCATGGCTCTGGGGCACCCTGGTCCCCACCTCCATCCAAGCTGGGATGGTGGGTTCTTTGCCCCCAGAGACCTACCCTATATCTCGGTGGATACCTGATGGGCAGCCACCTCATTCAGTCGCCCATCTACCTGGCTCAGAGCCCCTGACCCACCCAGCCAGGTAGCCTGCACTGCTGATTGAGCGTGTCTCTTATGGAGACCCCCTCCTCAGGGATTTGGTACAAAAACTAAAGCCAACAAACAACAGAACCTTATCTCATGCCCCCAATTAAAATGCTGTGATGGGAACCAAATGCAAACAAAATCAAAAAACCTTAAAAATAGGGTGGGCATCCAGGAAGCCAAAGGCTTCTGCCACTGGAGCGGCTGAGCCTATCATGTGGTACCTTAAATAAATGCACTGGCCTCACCCCTGCCACCACTGCCATGGGCACAGCTGTGCAAACCCACTGCAGCATCTACTGCGCCAGCATGTCTCACTATAGCCCACCCTCTTTTACATCAATTAGCAGCCACAATTAGTTGAACCACTCTATTCTGACTGAGCAGCCTCACTTTCCTCTCAGAGTGTCTGTAGAGGGGAGCAGAAAGGAAAGGTGATTATAAGCTGCTTTGTGACTCTTTCTGACAGAGAAAAGTGGCATATAAGAACCAACTCTTCTAAATGCATCTGGAGGCTGAAAAATGTCAGGGATCTCTGACATGCATTACATATATATTCTGCTGTGACAAGTTTGAAACAGGAATTAACTATAATAGCATGTAAGGCATTGGTTTCAGCTGATACATCTTAGGCCTAGTACTTTAGGAGAAGGCAACAGTGTTGGGTTACTACTAGCTAAAGAGGATGTGGTTGCTCACATCAAGTCATTTGGATGCTCATGCACACACTAAATCACAAAGCCAAGGCCAAAGGAAAGGTAAACTATTTGATAGTTTTCTAGATGGAAGACATCAGTCACTTAGGTCCCCACCCTTTCTAAATCTGAATTTCCCAGAGACATACTGACAATTTTCAAACCACAAAGGTATCAGTGTCGGAGACAACAAATCCTTGCCTCCAAATCTAGTTTACAGTGCAGCTGGAGGACCTTGATGCAGTCCTCAGTGGGGGGCAGTTATCTTCAGCTAAAGTGTCAAAACAACCGGTGTCTTTCTTGTTTTCAGTGGACTTCCTGAAGGTAAAAGCAAAATAATAAGACCTTCATTTAAATTGTACAAGATCAAGACTTTTTTCATGAGAACTGCATCTAGATATAAACAGGTCTCTAGTGACCCATCGTATTTCCTTTTCCTGTTCTGGTTCATGTACCTTTCCTTTGCCTCCTTCCCTCAGATACTGTTACTCATTTATGTAAAAACCACTTCTATATATAGTATTGTATTTAATTCTTTCTCTTCAACCAATCCCATAATTATTTCTGGTTACAAATAAAATCTTAAGAAAATCTCACAACTGAAAAAATCTGTTTGCTAAGAGGCACACTCAGAGCCTTCCAGATGCTGCTTTTTGACATTTAATAATTGACTAGCAGGTGGCGACTGTACCAGTGATATCGCAACTCCAGCTCCTGGAGAACAAAATTTGCTGCAGCCTTTATTAACCGAAACCCCACCCTCAATGGAGGATTGGCCCGATGCTGGTATGGGAGCCTGACCTGTCAGCTGTCCGGCTGCATATAAGAATCTGTGGTGGTCCAGCTCCACGCCTCATTCCCAGACAGTAGGATGGGATGCTTTCTGCCAAGGGATAGTTCTGGGAAGCGGCTAGATGGGACCCAATGAGTGTCCACCTCCATTGTCATCCCCCAGCCACCTGGCCCCAGGCCCCTGGCCTCCCAGCTGGAAAGCCACGCCCGGTTACTGGCCGGTCCCCTTATTGGGGTCCCCTACTCCAGGGATTCCTGTGCATAGACAGGCCTCCCTGCCAACAGGCTCCCTATCAAGCATCCCCGCGGCTGCGATGAAGTAAGAACGTGAACAAAGGGAGGGTGGGAGGGTGACTGTCCCAGTCAGTGTCGGCGCAGAGAGGGCGGCCGCGCATGTGCCCAGCCTATTTAAGGCCGGCGCCCTGCCCTTCCAAGTGTGTCTCGGCGCGGCTCATGACGCCACTGGGCCGCGCCTCACTGGGCGCCCCCGCTGCGTCAACGGCTGCTCTTTATGAAGTCTCCTATAATAAGTCTCAAATCATAAATGAACGAAACCGCTTTATTTATTTTTTCATATATTGTTATATTTTTCAGGACTGGGAAATGATTTTTTAATGGAGAAGCAATCCTTTAATCTTGGTGTGTGTGGGTGTGTGTGTGTGTGGGGGGGGGGTCATATGAATTTTAAGCTGTGAATCAAAAAATTCATTAGAAACATGAGGAATGATGCAACAAAAATGATATGATATAATATGACTGATCACAAAGTGATATTCTACAGCCAGAAGGGAAGTTTGGTCATCAAGATGCTACTGCTACTGATCATGTTGCTGCTGGTGCTGCCATGTTGTATAGGGTGTGTTCCATTAATTGTTCCATATATGATGATCCCTTTCCAATTCCTCACAATTTTTATAAGCCAGGGGGGGTCTTCTTGTTGGTGGGATGCTGCTCAAGTTACTTTCTTTTACAACACTCCATCTTTCCTAGATCACCCAGCACGTATGTTGGTTGACGAACCTGGGTAAGGATTTGGATTTTTTTATTTGACTTAATCTGATCACTGTGTTCAGTCACAGATTAAGTAACCAAAGATAGAGTTTTCGTTCCTCTTTATTTGCTTCTTGGATACCCCCTTTATCCACAATGGGAACCCAAAGTGCCTTGCATTGCTCTTCTCTCTTCCTTTTTATCTTTACCGCAACAGTGTGTGGAAGTCTAGGCTGACAATGAATCAGTAATACAAAATCATATAGAAAGTTTTCAGCGTACAATTGAAATTTAAATTGGGGTTCCTAGGACATTTGCCAGCATACCATGTTGGCTATTTGATGTTATCTTTCTGCTATTTGTTTGGATCATTCTAGTCATGTAGTGCATAAATAACAATATTTTTTTCTTTTCTATGGGTAAAACAGCATTCTAGCAAGTGCAACTTTTTTGATTCCTCTATATATAGATGCCTGTGTCAAATGCCCAGATGACCACTATCCAAATGAAGACTAACATGAATGCCTTCTCAAGGTCCCAAGTGACCTTTCATATGAAGAGACTTTAGGGATCATCTTTGTCATCTTGGCGGTATCTTTCTCTCTCGCCACATCATTAGTCCTTGGGACTTTCTGGAAATACAGGAATACTCCCATTGACTGTTTATGCACTGGAGGTTTGATGCTGGGCTGCAGGTTGGAGTTTTAGTCGTGGCAGGTTGCCCCACCTCTTTTTCCGCCCACATGAGGGAGCATTTGGCCTGGTGTACCTCATCCGTCCCCGATTTGTGTTCCTGCAAAGGAGCTGGGGCAGTGAAGTTCCCAGTGCATAAACGGTCATTGTGAATGCTAACAACAGAAGCTTCACATACATTCTCTTCCTCTGCCTCCTGCTTTGTTTCCTCAGCACTTTCATGTTCATTGGAATGCCAGGGAAGGCAACCTGCCTTATGCGCCAAACTACTTTCAGCCTCATCATCTGTGTGGCCCTTTCCATTGTCTTAGCCAAAACTATCACTGTGATCCTGGCCTCCATGGCCACCAAACCAGGGTCCCACATGAGGAGATGGGTGGGTAAAATACTGGCGTATCCCATTGTCCTTTCTGGTTCCTTAACTGAAGCAGTTATTTGTATTGTTTGGGTTTGTATTTCCCCTCCCTTCCCACAAATGAATATGCATTCACAACCAAGGAAAATCATCCTGGAATTTAATGACGGCTCTGATATGATGTTTTACTCTGTCATTGGCTATCTGGGCTTCACAGTAGCTTTCCTTGCCAGGAAGTTACCTTGCAGTTTCAATGAAGCCAAGTTCATCACTTTCAGTATGTTGGTCTTTTGCAGTGTTTGGTTTTCTTTATTCCAATGTACTTAAGCTCTAAAGGGAAATATGTGGTGGCTGTGGAGATCTTCTCTATCTTGTTCTCTGCTGCTAGCTTATTGGTTTTCACCTTTCCCCCAAAATGCTACATCATCTTGCTCTGGCCAAACATAAACATTCTAGGACAGATAATTAGGATTATGTGAGGTTATCAGCCATAGTTTTCTTGATACCAAATTCTGGGATGAATGTAAATGACTATCAATAATAATATAGGACTCTTATAGGGGGAAAGTAACCTAAAGCCCTTAACCATCTCAGTTTGATGAAGAAACTAGCTGAATAGAGCACAGAAGTTCCATAATCTTCTTCAGATAATGTTTTTTTTTTCTGTTAAAAGAAATGTTCCAACAGCAAAAGAGTCCTCTTGTTCCTCTGTGCTGATCATAGTATGTTGAGTAAATCTAAATTTGGAACCTTTATTCAAATAGTTTTTGTACACTTTTGCTAAATACTCTCTCCCCATTTCCTCCAAGCAACTGCTCTTCATTAGTTGATTCAGTAAATTTATTAGCAATGCTTCAATTTTAATCAAATCCCAAACCATTCTGTTATCTTCTGTTGCATTCCTTGCTGTTCTGAAAAGATCCCATATTAATATATTGTTCCAAAATACTATATTGAGGTGGGATTTAAAGCCAGAACTCTGATTCAGGTCTTGGCTAACATTCGGACATAGGCTCTAAATGTACTGAATCCTTCCTTCTTTCATACTGATTTCTGCAAAATCTAAGGGAAGATGTAACTTCTCTACCCATCGTCATCTCTTTCCCCATTTTCTAGCCCATACTCTATTGAACAAAGAGCTGACATTGATTCTGTTAGTTATGGCCCCAACCTGATTCACTGGAGATTTCCTTCCCCACTTCTCTGTCCTGTTCCCACATTCCCCCAGCTTTACATCTCTTTTCTGCTCCCTGCACAAACATGTAAGCTATTTCCCAATCTCAGTTTCAACACGTGTTCCAGTATAGAAGAAGAGTTTGTGGTAACATCTGTGTATGAGTTCTCTCTTTGGCCTCTGGCCAATACTACTACTTATTAGTAATAATATACAATTAACTGTAAAAGCAATTATTTGCAAGCTGTATTCAAGAGTATCTGTTGTGGAGTAGGGAATGGGAAGAAGATTCTAAGCCTCTTTGTGATTCATTCTGGTAGAGAAAAGTGACATGTAAGAACCAACTCTTCTAAATATATCTGCAGGCTGAAAAATGTTGGGGACCGCTAACATGCATGACATACATGCTTTACTGAGGTAAGACTGAAAAAGGAATTAACTGCAGTAGCATGTAAGACATTTGTGTCAGTTGATACATTGTAGGCATTGTTTCAGCTGAAGCATCTTAGGCCTAGTATTTTAGGAGAAGGGAACTGTGTTTGGTTACTACCAGCTGAAGTGGATGTGGTAGCTCACATCAATCAATTGTCATTTTGTGCACACACTAAATTACAAAACAAAGCAAAGGCCACAGGGAAGGTAAAATATTTGACAGTTTTCTAGGTGGAAGACATCAGTCACTTAGGCCCCCACCTTTTCTAAATCTGTATTGCCCAGAGACATATTGACGATTTCCAAACCACAACGGTATCAGCTGGCCTGTTAGAATTTGGAAACAACAAATCCTTTAGCCTACATGTCTAGTTTACAGTGCAGCTGGTGTGGGGCCCTGATGCAGTCTTGGTGGGGGGGCAGTTATCTCCAGCCAAAATGTCAAAACAACTGGTGCCTTGCTTGTTTGCAATGGATTTCCTAAAGGTACAAGCAAGTAATAAGACCTTAATTTAAGTTGTACAAAATCAAGACTTTTTCATCAGAACTGCATCTAGATAGAAACAGTTCTCTGGTGACCCATTGTATTCCCTTTTCTTTTTCTGTTTCATGTAGGATCCTTTCCCCTCAGATATAATTTCTCATTTATACACTTCACTATATGATATTGATTCTTATTCTTACTAATTCCCATAATTATTTCTGAAGAAAATCTCACAAAAGAAAAATCTGTTTCCGAAGAGCCACACTCAGTGCAATCCAGATGCTATGTTTAGAAATAAAATAATTATTAAGTCTCCTTTAATAAGTTATAATATTTCATGTTTATTCGCAGA
Organism: Paroedura picta; assembly: GCF_049243985.1. Taxonomy (NCBI): domain Eukaryota; kingdom Metazoa; phylum Chordata; class Lepidosauria; order Squamata; family Gekkonidae; genus Paroedura; species Paroedura picta. Next base: position 14,371,925 of record NC_135384.1, on the reverse strand, counting down.
TCGTAAAATGAACAAAACCTCTTTATATTGATCTATTTTGCACAATTGGGAAATAATTATTTATGGTGAAGCATTCCTTTAATCTTGGTGTGTGCGGGTGGCTGAGTGGGATTTTAAGGAGTGAACCAAAAAATCCATAGAAACATGAGAATTATGGAACAAAACTGATATGATAAAATATAATGGATGGCAACATTATATTCTGCAGCCGGAAGGGAAGTCGAGATGCTCCTGTTTCTGATGCTGGTGCTGCTGATGCTGCCCTGTTGTATAGTCTGTGGGACGTCTTCCATTAATTGCTCTATATATGATGACCCCTTTCCGATTCCTCACAACTTTTATCAACCAGGGGACTTTCTTATTGGTGGAATTGCTGCTCAGGTTGCTTTCTTAAATAACCCTCCATCTTTTCTAGAACACCCAGCACGCATGGTGGTTGATGAACCTGGGTAAGTATTTTTTTTCTTTGACTTAATCTGATCACTGTGATCCGTCAGTGAGTAAGTAACCACAGATTGCATTTATATTCCATTTGCTTTGCTTGTGAGACCCCCCCCCTTTCTCCCCAATGGGAACCCAAAGTGGCTTGCATAGCTCTTCTCTAGTTCTTTTTATCCATACCTCAACGCTGTGTGGGAGACTAGGCAGTCAATGTATCATTGATCCAACATCACATCGAAACCTTTCTGGGTACAATGAAAATTCAAATAACGGTTTCTAAGACGTATACCATTATGCCATGTTGGCTATTTAATGTTATCTTTCTGCAATCTGCTTGGATCATTCTAAGCATGTAGTGCATTAAAAAAAATAGGTTTTCTTTTCAATGGTAAAAATGGCATTCCAGCAAGGTTCAGGGATGAATGTATTTGAAGTGGGGAGTGTAAAAGCTGAAAATAAATGCAATGTGCCTAGGTCACTTGGAAGTGTTTTAGGCACTCCAGTGATTTGTAGGGACAGGCTTCTGGATTGGGGGAAAAACATTTTCTTTCCATATGTTTATCCCCAATACCACCAGCCCCGCCCCATTTCACCAAAGTGCTGTGGTCACTTCCTGATGTCATAGGCATATTCCATTGATTTCCATCTTCTTGCCAGTTAAGGGTTTATTCTTGAAGTGAATCTTGAAAACTGGAGGATTGCCACTCATATAAGTGGGTCTGGCTGTCCTATATGAGCAGAAAAAGGTAAGAACAATCAAAAACATGAAATCTATTCACATTGCTTTTCAAGTAATTTGGTGTTAGGCATGTGCCTACTAAAATAAGCTCCCTCTGCTCTTTCTCTGTTGTTTTCAATAATTGTCAGAATATAAAGTGGTGATGTCAGATTTCAAGAAGGGAACCTTATTTTGGAAGTTTTCAAATTCAAACTACAGATTTACTACAGATACATTTATATTTTGATGTCTGGTTCCATATTTAAGAAAGTAATCTTGGCATTTTTAGGACTTTTTCATCAGCCATTCCCATCAAACTGTATGCATTATTCACCATTATTTGTGAATCACATTCCATCAACTTTCAGACAATTGCAACTCCACTCCAATAGGGGGCTCCCATGTGGGTCCAAGCCATTTGTTCCAGTATAGAAATCATGCAAAAAAGTTTCCTCAGTTTACTGTCTTAGACTCTGAGATGTGTTTCTGCCTCGATTCTCTCTCTAGTAGCAGCAGATAGTCACTTGTGCATCTTTGTACACCTTATCTATTTGGACATCTACCATCTCTCTTCCTCCTCTCTTGACCTGACTGCTCTCTGACTCCTTTGACAATGGTTGAAGACATTTGTGGGCTCCATAATTATATAATGAGGCTCTCACATATGAGACTGATTTGAGTCAGTTAAGGTAACAGCCTGAATACATTAACTGGGAACTATTCTGCTCAGAGGAAGCTTTTCCCTAATGCATTTGGAATTTATGGCCACATCATCTCTCACAGTATTGACAACCACTGTGAAAATTGACATATACATTTCCTGTATGCAAATATAAACACTTTTACTCTCATTGTTCCTAAATACATTTGAATAGATCTACAAATTTTGAAAATCTTTGCAAACCTCATTTCCACTGAGGTGCCCCTCCAATGCCTTTTCGTCACTCGTCACTCAGGTTTGAGCCCTACCTGTTATATCTCCTGCACTCAAATGGGTGTTGTTGCTGGCTGGTATAGGAATCTACTGGGAGTGTGGTGGTGTGGGATGATCTCTAATGGGACAGCTTCGTATCCTGCCTCCCTTTGTTTAACTTCTAAAGTTAATTCTAGTTAATGGTTTGAATTTTGTCACAGCAGTGGTAAAGGGCACTAAAAAGACCCTTGGTTAAGGGCCACAGTCTACACACTGTAGTCCTAAGGATGGAGGGTCAGAATAAGACACCGGCTCAAAAACAGGCATGGCTTACCTTGCTGGTCAGGCCAGGGGACCGAGGCAAAACAGGCTTATTGGCCAAAAGATATAGGCATACGTTGGTCTCCTCATGCCTGCTTCCCCATGGGGATGTTGAAAAAAAGGAATCTGCCATTCTGGATGTTCCATATAGAGCCAAGTCCTGAGCAGCCGGATAACTGAGGTGGGGTTTGGTCTCCTCATGCCAAAGGGCAAACCCTCCGGCTGGAGGGTGTATGGGGTATTAATAAAGCTGTGTCCTTTTTCACACCAATCATAAGTCGTGTTTTGAGTGTATCTCCTGGGTTCACATGCCATACTGCCAGTCAAATGCAGTTTGGTTGCTTTCCTAAGGATATCTCTTTGCAGGTCAGTCACAAAAAACTACCAGCACATTTTGGCTATGGCATTTGCTGTAAAAGAGTTGAATGAGAATCCCAACTTCTTAACAAATATCAGCTTGGGGCTCTACATAATCAATAGTTACGGCCTTGGAAGGATGACTTTTAAGGCCACACTCAGCGTACTTTCTGCGCAGCAGAGGCTGGTCCCTAACTTCAGCTGTGATAACCGGCAGAAATTCATAGCTGTAATTGGAGGCCGTTTGTCTGAAACCTCTGCTCAGATTGGCTCCATTTTGAATATCTACAATACTCCTCAGGTAAGCTATAAACATAGACTTAACAATTCCAGCATATGATTGAGGATGCTGAATTCATTCATTAAAATGACAATGTGTTTTCTTTCAGCTGACGTTTGGATCATTTTCCCTTGCAAAAGATGACAAAAAACAATTTCCTTCCATATATCAGATGGTGCCTGGTGACACCCATCAGTACAGGGGAGTTATAAAGTTATTTCATCATTTTCGATGGACTTGGATTGGGCTCCTGGCTATGGATGATGACATGGGAAACCAGTTTTTGCGGAGAATAACACCTCTACTCTTCGAGAACAGCATTTGTTTTTCATTCATATACAAAATAACAAAGGTGACTTACATAAAGGACATGTCAGACTTCGTTATTAAACAAGCTGAACACTACCCACTATTAATGGACAAAAAAGTCAGTGTCTTTTATGTTTATGGAGAACTTTTAGCCATGTTGACTTTAAGAATAACACTTTATTTTTTTCCTTTTGTTCTATTACCTGTTTTGGATAAGGTATGGATAGTTACTTCACAGTGGGACTTTGAGTCATTTGCTATCCAAAGAATTTTTGATACAGACTCCCTCCATGGTGCCCTGTCATTTACAGTCCATTCCAATCAGCCTCCGGGATTTCAAGAATTCCTGCAGACCATAAGACCTTTCTGGGTTGGAGGAGATGGTTTCATTCAGATCTTTTGGGAGCAAGCATTCAGCTGTTCATTGTCACATGAGCAAGGGGATATAAAGAAAATCTGCAGTGGGGAGGAGAAACTGGAGAGCCTTCCTGGACCTTTGTTTGAAATGCAGATGACTGGCCACAGCTATAATGTCTACAATGCTGTTTATGCCGTGGCCCATGCTTTACACAATATCCACACACATGAAACCAAATGTAGAAAACATGTGGAACTTGGGAGTATTCAGAATATAGAGCCATGGCAGGTACTGAAATTATTCAAACTGTTCGACATGTCAAAAGTGGAGGATTTCTCTTTCTGTGTCCAATTTGATTGTTCAGTTCTCCCACCCATACATTAATTCAAAAATATTTCTGTTTGTTTGCTTGGTATGTTCGTTTATAGTTTGAGATTGTTTAACCTGGCTGCAGTGTTTTCAGTATTGTAACTATTCTTTCTGGTTTTTTATTCATTCTAGTTAAACAAGTTTTTAAGGAAAACCTTGTTCAACAATTCAGTCGGAGAAAGCATAAAGTTTGATCAAGATGGAGAATTAGTTACAGTTTTTGATGTCACCAATTGGGTCACCTTTTCCAATGGGTCATTTGCTAGGGTGAAAGTTGGACGACTGGATCCCCAGGCCCCTTCAGAGAATGAGCTCACTCTCGAAGATGATCAAATTGTGTGGCATAGAAGCTTTAATCAGGTGTCTGATTTCCTGCACTCAATTCCTTCTTTTGCAAGCAAGACAAATACTTTTTCCAGCAATGATGATGTGTTTGTGTCCGGGTAGGGGAGGTTAACAACCTCATTTTCTTCATGTGCATATTCCTAATATTTTCTGGAAGGTTACTGTATTGATTGCAGATTAAATTTAACTTGTTCAAAATCCTGGTCTAAAATTTTTAATGAAGATTCTCCTACCACTTTTCATTATGGTTTTGTTATTGTTGTTATGGTCCTTCTTTAATATCCAAGTATTCAGCAGTACCAACCCTACATAGCTTCTAAGATCCCATCAGACTTCTAAGATCCCATCTGGAATAGCCAGAAGTACAGATATTTTATTCCAATTTACATTCGTATATAGAAAATAACTTTCCTGGTATGGTCCTCCGGTAGGCATATGGTTGAGGCCAGGGTAGGCGGTCCTGACGTTGGATCTGGGCTCCCTGGGTTCATCTGAGTTATCTGATTGCCTCACTCCCATATTAGCAACCTGATGTCCCTTGGCTAACATGGGGCAGTTTTGGGGGGGGGGGTTAGTGGGGTTAGTTAGTGCTCGCCTGTTGCTTAACATTGATAGTGTGGATTGGTTTTAATGGTTTTTATTGTAATTTTTTTGGTTTTATTTTAATTTTTATCTTGTAAACTGCTGTGAGCCTAAGGGAACGGTGGTTTAAAAGTTTATTATTATTATTATTATTATTAATAATAATAATAATAATAATAATAATAATAATAATAATAATAATAATAATAATGAACTATATCAAGCTAAACAGCTAGACTGAAGTCCAATAGCACCATAGAGATCAAGAAGATTTTCAGAGTATGACCATTGGAGAGTCAAAGCATCTTCTCTTGGAAATTTGACAAATGGAGCTTTGACTATTGAAAACTCATCCAACTAAATCATGTTCGTCTCTAGAAGTTTTTCTGGATTTATACCTAGTTTTTTTTTTTTTTTTACTGGAACCAACCCGGCTACCATGAGAAACTACCCTGTTGATGTTCCCCTTGACAATATCACTGCACAGTTTCTCAGCTACAAAGCATTGTATTGGTTGGTTTAACTTGCAGATGCTTATACCAGTTCTCAGAAAAAAATATCTGTAAATGATATGATATCCATCAGATTTTCAACAACTGAATCATTAAACTGACCAGATTTGGTAAACCACCAATTTGCTTCAAATCCTGATTGATCCTATACAATCAATGGCAACAGTTTAAGTAACAATATCAGAGGTGGTTAATCTTTCATTCTTATTTTCATTTACATATTTACAATTCTATGCTGTGATAGAAGTTGAGGATTTTCTTAATTTCTAACTCTGTGTTGTGCATTTCGGTCACATCATGATTGTCAAATAATTGGTGACATCACAGGAAAGCTGATGCTTAATACAAAGTGCTTATTTGTTTCCCCTGACCTCATATTTATTTCCCCAGCAAAAATAAAAAGTAAATATCAGGCCACCCATTGTCAAAAGACAATGATTCAATGCTTCCCTCCCTTTCTGTTTATGGACAGGTGCTTCCCATTTCTGTCTGCAATGACCCTTGCCAGCCTGGCTTCAGCAAATCAAAGAAGGAGGGAGAGAAATTTTGCTGCTATGATTGTACTCCTTGTCCAGAAGGGATGACTTCTGAGAATAATGGTAAAAGACACCTTTCTTTAATAATGGGATAAAAATGGATCTTTTCCAGTCCATTCGCCATGTGCCAATCTTCCAGACTTTTTGGCATAATGCTGTGATTGCTGCTGGTGGAACAAATCTGAGTAGTTCCACTGAAATGTTATCTATGCCAGGAGCCTTATTATTTGGGAGCCCAGATCACTTCTTCCAGTATAGGTGGTTTCAATTCATGTTGGGTGTTTTTGGCTGGTGACTGAGGCATCTTGGTGTTTGCATATAATTCTTCTGCATATTGTTGCCATTGATCCTTGATGTTGGTTTGGTCAGTCAAATCTTTTCCATTCTTGTCTTTGATGGTCACTTTACAAGCAGTGAAGGTGCTCTGAACTTTTTTCACCTGAGCAAAAAGGCTTCTGGTGTGGCCTATAGTTGTCAACCCCCGTCTGCAACCCGGTACCGGGCCGCAAAGGCCTCGGTATCTGGCCACTGGTAGCCACACCTGCCTCTCCCCCCCCCCCCCGCAGCAAGAAGCTCACTAGGCTCACGGCCCGGCTAGCTTCTTGCTGCTAGAGTGGGGGGAAGAGGCAGGTGCGGCCGCTGGCACGCTGGTGGACACAAACGCACATGCACGGAGCTGCCGCGCATGCACATTAGCACCTACTGGTGGTGAAAACGTGCATATGCGGCAGCTCCGCTCATGCGCATTTTCACCACCACGGGGCACTAACGCACATGCAAGGCACCCGGACCACTGGCTCTTCCTCACCCCAGGGGTGGTCCTCAACCTTGAAAAGGATGGGGACTGGTGGCCTATAGTACACTCCTCTTCCAGTCGCTTGCATTGTTGACCCCAATACACTTCCTTATCTTGTCTGTGGTTCACTCCTCTTCCAGTTGCTTGTATTGTTGAACTCAATACATTATCTTGTCTGGCAACACATTGAAAATCTGCATTTAGCCTCCTGAATTAATCTCTCATGTCAGCAATTTTGATGGTGTCAGATGTTAACCAATTGCATCTTCTTTCCAGCTTTTTGTATGGTATATGTTCTAAAGCAGCTTCTATGACATTAGACTGAGATTCTTGCCACAATTCCTCAGGTAGCTTCTCAGTAGTATCAAGCAGTTCGAATTTGCTTTTCACTTCTATGGCATATGTTTGTGGAATCTGGTGACATCAAACTTCTTTGGGGGTACATTTTTCTTGATATTTTGTAATCTGTCTTTCAACTTGGCCACCAACAATTTGTGATCAGACCCACAATCTGCTCCATGAAATGTTTTTTACTGCTAGCTCCTCCATCTCTGACTGCAAAGGTTAAAATTGATATGATTATGGTGTATGCCTTCTGGAAATTTCCAGGTGTATAAACAGCATTTTAGTTGTTCGTAGAGGGTGTTAATGATAGTCAGTTTGTTTTCTTGACCGAACGGGATACGTCTGTCACCAGCTTCATTTCACTCACCTAGTCCAAACCTACCACAGATGCTCTGTTCTTCCAACTTTGGCGGTGAAATCCCCAATAATGTATATCATGTCCTTTTGAGGCACCTGTTTGTTTCATGCACTTTTGCATAGAAACCTTCAATTTCATTTTCATCAGCAGCTGTGGTTGGTGCAAACACTTGTACAACAGTTGTTTTCATTGGCTTTCCCCAAATTCAAATGGACATAATTTGGTCATTTACTGCTATATCTAGATACCATTTTATTCCTATTTGATGTAAACTGCCCTGAGCCTTTTGGGGGGGGGGGGTGTTAAATAAATAAATATGAATGAATGAATGAATGAATAAATGATTAATTAAACAAAAAATAAAATTTAGACCTTTGAACTAGCAGAAATTTGTCCATTCCAAAAGGATGCAAACCTGGTCAGTGACCAAAAACATTGCCTATACCGTTATCCCAAACCATTGACATATATGTAGTGAGGGGAACTGAAGAAGGATGGGCATAAATTTCTACCTTATGTACATTATTGTGTCTTAGATAGTATTCAAAACCTTAAAATACTGAAACAGCTCTTTTGATTTCTTCAGATATGGATGCCTGTGTTGAATGTCCAGATAATCGATTTCCCAGCGAACGCCATCATGAATGCCTTCTCAAGATCACAACCTATCTTTCATATGAAGAAACTTTAGGGATCATCTTTCTCATTTTGGCTGTATCTTTCTCTCTAGTCACATCATTATTGCTTGGAACCTTCATGAAATACAAGGACACTCCCATTGTTAAAGCCAACAATAGAAGCCTCACATACATCCTCCTCCTCTCACTCTTGCTTTGTTTCCTCAGTTCCCTGATGTTTATAGGAAAGCCAGGGAAGGTGACCTGCCTTCTGCGCCAAACGACTTTCAGCCTCATCTTCTGTGTGGCTCTTTCCAGTGTCTTAGCCAAAACTATAACTGTGGTCCTGGCCTTCATGGCCACCAAACCAGGGTCCCACATGAGGAGATGGGTGGGTAAAAAACTGGCCTATTCCATTGTCCTTTCTGGCTCTTTAATTCAAGCAGTTATTTGTACTGTTTGGGTTTGTATTTCCCCTCCCTTCCCACAAATGAATATGCATGCACAACCCAGGGAAATCATCCTGGAATGTAATGAGGGCTCTGCTTTGATGTTTTACTCTGTTCTTGGCTATCTGGTCTTTCTGGCTAGTGTTAGCTTCACAGTGGCTTTTCTTGCCAGGAAGCTACCTGGCAGTTTTAATGAAGCCAAGTTCATCACTTTCAGTATGTTGGTCTTTTGCAGTGTTTGGTTTTCCTTTCTTCCAACTTACTTAAGCTCTAAAGGCAAATCCATGGTGGCTGTGGAGATCTTCTCTATCTTGTCATCTGCTGTTGCCTTACTAGGTTGCATCTTTTTCCCAAAATGCTACATCATTTTGCTGAGGCCAGAAATGAACATTCGGGAGCAGATAATTAGGACCATGTGAGAATACCTGTCACAGTTTCTTGATACCAAAATCTGGGATGAATGTAAATGACTGTGAAGAAAAATACTTGACTTTTAATTGTGGAAAGTAACCTATGCCATGGACCATCTCAGTGTGATGAATAACCTCACTCGACACAGCACAGACGTTTCATTATCTTTTTCAGAAAATGTTGTTTCTGTGAATATACATGTTCTCAGAGCAAAAGAGTCCTCTAGTTCTTCTGCTGTGTCTTGATTGAGATGAAGAAATCTAAATTTGACACATTTTCTTAACCTTTCTGGACACTATTCAAATAGTTTTTTCTTCACTTTGGCTAAATACTCCCTCCTCATTCCTTCCAACCAACTACTCTTCATTAGTTAATTCAGTAAATATGTGCTACAATGCTAAAATATATGCGGTCACATATTTGGGCACAAAATATGTGCTCAATGCAACAATTTTATCCAGTACCAAAAGCATTATTTTATTTCCTGTTGCATTTCTTTTTTATTATTTTATTATTATTATTATTGAATTTATTTCCCGCCACTCCCTTGCGGCTCGTGGTGGGTTACAACAGTATAAACCCCATAAAATACATTAAAACCAATTAACATGTCAATAGTTAATGACTACCTGGCAAGAGCGGCTAATCAACTACCCATTCCCCTTAGCAAGTGGAGAGGGGATACTGATGGTACTCATGTCTAATCCCAATCCTCAGGTCCCGGGGGGGCGTAGGTGTTAAGCCTGGTCTCAACCGTAAACCTGGCGGAAGAGCTCCGTCTTGCAGGCCCTGCGGAACGATGGAAGGTCCCGCAGGGCCCGCAGCTCTCCCGGGAGCTCATTGTCCTCCTGAAAAGATCCCATGTTATCATATGTCCCCAAAATACTGTATCTAGGTGGGATTTAGAGCCAGAACTCTGAATCAGATCTTCCGTACAGATTTCTTCACAATCTAGGGAAGATATAATTTACTCCCTATCATCATATCTTTCTCCCAGTTTTATACTCCATAATCTACTGAACAGGGAGCTAACAGATTGTGTCTATCTGCCAGTTAGTGCCCTACAACTGAATATTTGGAGTCCTCTTTCCCCTCCACTTCCACTTCTTCTCTCCCCAGTACCCAGTTTTCCCCACATTTACACCTCTTTTCTGCTCCCTACACAAACATGTAATTCCTAATCTCAGTCTGAACATGTGTTGAAGTATGGAAGAATATGTAGTAACCTCAGCTTTTAGGCCATAAAACCAGATAGAAACTTCCTGTGAGTTAATGATGTACTGAGAAATCATGTTAATAAAATTCAGACCACAATGTATCATTGATTATTGGGATGGGTGGTATAAATAATTTTAAAGAGTTCATTATTACTATTATGTATGTATGTATGTATGTATGTATGTATGTATGTATTTATCTATCTATCTATCTATCTATCTATCTATCTATCTATCTATCTATCTATCTATCTATCTATCTATCTATCTATCTATCTATCTATCTATCTATCTATCTATCTATCTATCTATCTATCTATCTATTTATTTATTTATTTATTTATTTATTATGCTGTAATACAACATGTTTCCTATGCCAAGACATCAGATCTTCCCATTTCTCCCCAGTTCATCTGGAAATTAATAATAGCATCACTACATTAATTTTGTTTATTTTTCTGGGCTAGTGTCCAGATACCTCTCTAATGACAGACAAATGCTGAATATGTATTGGAAATTTGTACAGTTTCATTATTTTAGTAGTAATAAAAATTAATTCCACTGAATTGTTTAAGAAAAGCTAAAACAATGAATACTGACTTCTACAGTCAGCAGAGCCTAACTCTACTGATAGATCTGGAGGGATTTAGATCAATACTATTCAGTCAAGATATTCAATAGCTGATGACTCTTGGAAACTGGACATGATCTCTGCAACTGAATTTATAATATGGCTGCTGCAATTGACAGTTTTCCAATATCTCAGTCAAAGTCAGTCCCATGGTTTAAACACTTTTTTGTTGGTGTTGTTGTTGTTAGGTGCGAAGTCATGTCCGACCCATCGCGAACCCATGGACAATGATCCTCCAGGCCTTCCTGTCTTCTACAATTCCCCGGAGTCCATTTAAGTCTGCACCTACTGCTTCAGTGACTCCATCCAGCCCCCTCATTCTCTGTCGTCCCCTTCTTCTTTTGCCCTCAATCGCTCCCAGCATTAGGCTCTTCTCCAGGGAGTCCTTCCTTCTCATGAGGTGGCCAAAGTATTTGAGTTTCATCTTCACCTTCTAAGGAGCAGTCAGGGCTGATCTCCTCTAGGACTGACCGGTTTGTTCGCCTTGCAGTCCAAGGGACTCGCAAGAGTCTTCTCCAGCACCAGAGTTCAAAATCCTCAATCCTTTGAAGCTCGGCCTTCCTTATGGTCCAACTTTCACAGCCATACATTGCAACTGGGAAGACCATAGCCTTGATTAAATGCACTTTTGTTGGCAGGGTGATGTTTCTGCTTTTAAGGATGTTGTCTAAATTTGCCATAGGTTTCCTCCCCAGGAGCAAGCATCTTTTAATTTCTTTGCTGCAGTCCCCATCTGCAGTGATCTTGGAGCCCAGGAAAATAAAATCTGTCACTACCTCCATTTCTTCCCCATCTATTTGCCAGGAATTGAGAGGACCAGATGCCATGATCTTCTTTTTCTTGATGTTGGGTTTCAAGCCAACTTTTGCACTCTCCTCCTTCACCCGCATCAACAGGCTCTTTAGTTCCTCTTCACTTTCTGCCGTTAGAGTGCTATCATCTGCATATCTGAGGTTGTTGATATTTCTCCCTGCAATCTTGATCCCAATTTGTGACTCATCTAACCCCGCCTTTCTCATGATGTGCTCCGCATACAAGTTAAATAGGCAAGGCAACAGTATACAGTCTTGCTGAACTCCTTCCTCAATTTTGAACCAATCAGTGATTCCATGCCCAGTTCTCACTGTTGCTTCTTGACTTGCATATAGGTTTCTCAAGAGACAAATAAGATGCTCTGGTATTCCCATCTCTTTAAGAACTTGCCACAATTTGTTGTGCTCCACACAATCAAAGGCTTTAGCATAGTCAAGTAGATGTTCTTCTGGAACTCCCTAGCTTTCTCTATGATCCAGTGTATGTTGGCAAAAACTTTTTAAAAGTCTATAAAATAACACCACATTTGCTTGGACCATGTGATCTGGCCAATTCTCTTGTACCACAAGTTCTCAATCTCTCTATATATGTGGGAACATGGAGGTTGATGATCTCACCCATTACTTCTTAATATGCCCACTATGATGAGCCAAGGAATAATGGTATCCTAAGATTTTTAAATCCTAAATATAGTACTTAAACAGTTAATGGAATTTTATGTTATTATCTTTTCTGTTGTCATATATTTTCTTTTTTCTTTTAATCTTTTTTTACTTCATTGTACAATACAATAAAAGTCATCTATTACTATTTATGTGTAACAACTTTCTCTGTTATAATAATCTCTAGGTGGGCCCTGTGCAGACTTTACTTTCGGTCCGCGGGCCAATCACAGCTGCTCCCACCAACCCGGCCAGGGGCACACTGGCATTATTGCTGTCATTCTGACCCTGCCTGCCTCAAAGGATGGAGGTTGTTGGGGCTGCAGGGGGGATCAGGAAGAATGGATTTCCCTCCCGCACTCCCCACTGGGACAAAAAGGCTTGCTGCTGCCTTGCACAGACCACGGCAGGGCTTTTCAAACCACAGGAGAGTGCAGCTGGGAAGTCTGCCTGCTGCTGCCTCTCTAAGGCTCACTGGGCTTTTTTGGGGTGTGGAGAGGAGTTCTTGCCCCTCCTTGAATAGCCCTGGTGAGCCTGGGAGATACCACGGCACCCAGTTCTACCAGTCATATATGAGGTCATGTAGAGGGATATCCCAAAATGAAGTCTGATCAGATCTAGACATACAGAGGTGCTTGCTGAATTTCTGAAGACCTGCTTTCTGCATTATGCATAACCCTACTCCCTGACATAATCTGGTTGGTTCCTCCACCCTTGGTAGT